>NC_090939.1:474949865-475252895 GCF_040938575.1 Ambystoma mexicanum | reverse complement strand
GGAAGCGGATAGACTCAGCAGGTTGGGGGATCGACAACTACAAATGGCAGTTGAGAGAGGCTGTCCTGAGGGAGATTTTCAACAAATGGAGTCATCCTCAGGTGGATATTTTTGCCACCTGGAGCAACAGGAGAGGTCGCCAGTATGCTACCTGGATGGGACAGGGCAGAGGCTCACTGGCGAACGCGTTGCAGATTGACTGGAACGTCATGTGGGCATGTTCTTTCAGTACGACCCCCGTTGCTACACAGTGTCATTTGCAAGATCAAGGAGTCGCAGCGGCTTCGCCTCATCTTGATTGCGCCACAGTGGCCGGCCAGACCTTGGTTCTCAGAGCTCCTTCGACTGTCAGCTCAACCTCCAGTCCTCCTCCCATTGGGACCAGCCCCCTTATTATCCCAGCAGGGCAGTACAGTGGTACACCCGCTTCGGAGAAGTTGTCCCTAGCAGCTTGGTTCCTGAGCACGTCACCCTGAGGCATCTGCACTCGGACAACTTGGACATCATTCAAGGGGATAGAAGCAGCTCCATCAGGAGTCAATACACAATCAAATAGACCAGGTTCTGTCACTGGGCCAAGGCAAATTAGACCCTCTGGCATGCTCACTAGACAATGCCATGTCATTTTCAGCACACTTGGCTCATTCAGGTACTTATCTGGTGGCCATTGGGGCTTATAGAAACTCTTGAGATAACCTCTTTGCCTCCTGTCCAGTGGTCAAGAAACATCTAGCGGGTCTGACCAGATTGTGCCCTCCAGTCAAGTTACCACACCCAGTCTGGGACCTCAATGTGGTCCTGGGCGCTCTGGTCCACATCCCTTTCGAGCATATGGCATCAGTGGACGGGATACATCCATTTCACCAAATCCAATTTCACCTAATCCGAAATCTGCAAATGTACTTTTCTTCGAATTTGGTTGGGTACATTTTAAAACCTAGTTGTGGGGTGGTGTAAGGGGATAGGATAAGGTAGGGGGAAGTGGAGGGTCACGGGGAGGTCTCCCTCGCATAATTTAAAAATTTGAAGATTTCACCTTTAGGTGTAGTAAATTTGGTAAAATCACGTACATCCTCAGTGGACACCTGGCTTGTTACCATTGAAACTGCTCTCCTGGTTGGCCTCACTTCACCGTGCAGAATCAGTGAGATCCTGGCCCTGGTGACTTCAGAAGCATATAACACATTCCACTGGGACAAAGTTGTTCTTAGGATGCACCCTGAATGCCTCCCAAAGGTCGTCATCCTTTCACCTTAATGAGGAGATGGTACTCCCAACCTTCTTTCACAATCCGTAGGATGAGGCAGAGAAGGTTTTGCACTATCTGGCTGTCAGACGTGCCATGAGATTCTACCTAGACCTGATTAAGACCTTCTGCAAATCGGATGCCCCGTTTGTCACTTTCGGTGGATCAAAACCAGGCGGTCAAGCATCCAAGGCGTCAATAGCTAAGTGTATGCTTACAGCCATCAAGGAATCTTGAGGAGAAGTATATGACCCTCCCAGCAAACATGCATGCCCATGCAATCAGATCCAAGGCCACAGCGGTGTCTTTCCAAAGGCAATTGCCATGGCAGACAATCAGCAAGGTGGCTAATTGGGCTTCTCACTCAGCCTTTTGCAAGCACTACTGCTTGGATGCCAGTGCCAGATCAGATGCAGCATTTGGTCATGCAGTTTTGAGAAAGCGGTTTTACTAGAGGGGCAACTCTCCTCTCCAAGGCTTCATTCTGTTGTAGTCGCCCATACAGTGTGGATGAAAGGGGACGTCACGCAGGAGTAATTATAAGTTAATGTTGTGACTAGCTTACTCCTAGTCCATAGTGCCCTTTCCTCCATACGTCCCACCATCCTACCCCTTAAACGGTGTCATTAGGCATTGTAATATAGCCGATGTGTCAAAGGGGACTGAGGAATGGCGCTGGTGGGTTGAGTCAGGGGAGCGCATGTTCTTAGGGCCGTGCCCCTGTTCGCATCTAAATTTAAATGGGAAGATTATTTATTTTTTCTGGTGAAAAAGGTTCTGTTTCCCGTCCCTAGTGAGGACGCCCATACAGTATGGAGGAAGGGGCATTATGGACTAGGAGTAAGTTAGTCACTATGGTGAGTAACTTATAATTTATATGCAACCCAAAACACCTTGTCTTTTTCCTCCCCTTTTCCTACTCTATTGGCTTGTTTCAGTTTGAAGTTGTTGGGCAGGCACTTGTGTGTTACTACCTTGAAGTATTCTGTTACCCAAGTTTCGGTGAGGAATAGGATGTCTGTTTAGCCTTCACCGAGATCATCATTTCTGTCAGTGATTTCATACCGGGAAGGTCCTTTATTCCTTTTGATTCTGCTTTGGGATTTGGTGCACTAATTGTGCGGAAGGCTTTTGTTGTATGCATTTCCTCATTGAGAAGCAGCACAATCCAAATCCCGAAGTGTAAGCCCACTGCATGTTGGTAGGCACTATACACAAATGCTAAGAGGTGGCAACAAAGGGAACGCTAAAGACAGTAGAAAAATCATTTACATTGTCTTGTTCAGGATCCAAAATGCCAACAACAAGTAGACACCAAAGGGACCCTGGACAAATGAGCGTTCAGGTAAGTATTAAGAGTCAGTTATGTCACATTTTCTGTGCAGGAAAGGTTTCTCAGAATATATAATGTAACTAAGTCTGTAGGCACTGCTGCAGTTATGGGGAAACTTCATATAAGTCTAGTTACACTCTTCTGGTGTAGAGAAGGCACCAACCTAGTCTATAGCACACCAGAGGAGACTTGGTTGAAGGCTCTAGCCATAGGAAGGAAAAGCACAGCAGGATTCGGGCCAATGTAAATCAATGACAAAACATGCTTGAAGGGAGCTGCAAAACCCCACGACTATGGACCACGGGCCCCCTGAGGGTGAGTATCTTTAATAACCCATAAACCCACGGCCCAACAGGGTAAGTCTCATGGTTGCAGTTCCTGGAAAGACTGCTCAGGAATGGCCAAAAAAACAGCAGGGTAATAGTCCTCTTTTGCAGTTTGAGTTGCAGAACCTGATCACCCAGGGACTAGAACCCTGGATCAACGATAAACCAGTTGACCCATGAAAACTAAAATCTATCTTATTTTGAGTGGAAGAGACCAGTAAAAAGTGAACACCATTCTGAAGATGGCTCCATGAAGTATGAGGAACCCAAAACAGGTAGATACGATAGCTCAAAGGGCCAAGAGGGGCATCCAGCCTGCAGAAAATCTCCCATGAAAAACTTTGCTGGAGGTGGCCAAGATGAGCAAGGCAAACAGCAGAGGGGGGGCTAGTGGTGTGCCACATCCCTTCTGGACCATGGCAGCTCTCTATCATAAGGCTCATGACCAAGCCAGTAATTTAGGAAGATGGTGGTAAAAAGGCCCAGCAATGGTTTCTGCACAGAGATCCTAGCCCAGCCACTGATGATGAGACTGGTGAGGATGTTATGTCTTTAAGTGTTGGATGTTTAACTTCTGTAACTAGTTCAAAACATTTGCCTCATGCAAGGCCATGCTGCTTAGTAATGGTGGTATGTTTACAGTTGAATGTACCTGCTCACAGAACATGGAATGTTGATGAAAGGTTAGCGGTGACTTGGAGACCTGCGGTAGAGCAGATCGATGACCTGGAACTTGCAGCTGTTATGTATGGAATTTAAATATATGCAAAGAAATCGTACATGCCAAGGGGATTACAGATTTAAAGCATACTGAACAGGCATCCCAGGGACGACTGAAAACAGGAGCACAGGGAAAGAGGTCAGGCCATTATGGCCAGACGTGGTCCTAAAATTGGAGCCACTTTATGGTAAAATATTCCCACATGCTGACCGCTAGGCTGCATAGTGGAGGTGACCGGATACCCCCATGCTTGTTGACGTAGTACATGCTGGTGAAGTTGTCGGTCTGGATTGCACCCTATGAACGGAAAGAAAGCTTTGAGAGCTAGCCAAATGGCTTTCAGCTCCAAGAGACTCCTGCCAGGTACAGACTCCATGGACACTGTGGCCGTCCAGAGTGGCCCCCCAGCTCTCTAGGGAGGAGTCCGTAGTGATAGTGACCTATGGGGTTGTCTGCCAGGAGGGCTTGCCTGCCCGCAGGTTGAAGTCTTTGGACCACCATGTCGGGTCCGAGTGGAGAGAATGAGGAATGTTGACAAGCTCCGCTTGGGAGCCCAGCTCCTGATTCCACGAGGCTGCGAAGTGCAGCTGCAATCGCCTCATCTTGAGTCTCGTGCTGGGTACGGCCAGTAGGACTGCTGCCATGATACCTAATGTATGTTTGTACCACCAGACCGATGTCACTTCTCGGGTGAGGAAGTGAGTAGTGGCCCCATTGATGGCAGTGATCTTGTCTTCCGAGGGTAAAGCTCTTGGGAGCTTGTGTCCCAGATGAGGCCCAGGAAGGTCAGACTCTACGTAGGCTGCAGCTGAGACTTCTTGTGGTTGAGCGAAAATCCCAGCTCGTGGAGTGTAATCATAAGGGTGGAGGAAGTGTGGTGAACCGCCTCTGGAGAGCTCGCCCTGACTTGCCAGGCGTCCAGGTACAGGTAGACGTGGTGGCCCTGGGGCTTGACTAGGGCCGCCACCGCATTCATGAGTCTGATAAACACCCTGGGGGCTGACTTGAGGCCGAAGGGTAGCACCTTGTATTGGAAATGGCAGCCCATGACCCTGAGTTGCAGAAAGGAGCGATGCGGGTGCCAAATCGGGACATGTCGATAAGGGTCCTTCAGATCCAGGGTGTACATCCAATGTCTCCGCTAGGAGTACTGGCGTAACCATCTTGAATTTTTGAGGAGGGAGAGGTTGAGGGCAGAGAGGTCCAGCACAACTCTCAGGCCTGCCTGGTATTTCTTTTGTATGGTGCGTAGAAACTTAATCCTCGCTGGGGGGTTGGGACTTCTTCCACTGCCTGGTTCTCGATGAGCAACCAAATTTCCACCAACAGAGTTGCTGTTCCATTCGAAGGGATTGTGTCCTCCGACGTATTCCTTATCTTAGATATCTCCTTCCAGCTCTGCTGGCCTCGTAAAAATTTTTCTCTAGAGGGCGCTGCGCGTCGACGTCCGCCGAGTCGATGTCCCTCGACAGCCGCCGTATCGATGTCGACGTCATCCTGCCTACAAAGGCCGCGCGCAGCGTCCGTTGCTCAGTTCTGTTTTTCCGCGCTTACTCAGTGCCTCGGAATACCGTTGCTCAGTTTTGTCAAGTATAATCCTATTTACCTCGAGCTATTCGATCCGTACTCGATGGCTTCCTCGTCGGAACCGACAACTCCTCTGTCCGGTTTTCAAAAAATGCCGAGATTGTGGGAAAAAGATGTCGCTGACTGACCCCCACAGAGTTTGTGGTGTTTGGGAGCTGAACACCATTGTTCGGAGTGCGAGGACTGTATGTCAATGACAGCTAACGCCCTATAGAAGCGTAGGGGGAAGCTGGAGAAAGGTAAGACTTTTAAAGCTTCTTCTTCCTCGACGAAGTCGAGACATTCGTCTCCTCGTCACCATTCGCGCTCCAGGTCTCGGAGTGGGTCCCATCACTCCTCGAGATCGAAGCACTCGAAGAGGAGATGTCGAAGATCCCCTTCTCCGTCGTCCTCTTCCTCTGTTTCTCCAAAGAGAATCCCTTGCCCCACGAAACATAGTTCCCGGGCTGAATGGGAGGAATTCCGCAAAAATATGATGTGCGTCTTCGAGAAAGCGGCCTCGACCCCCTCGAAGACTGCCGAGAGCGATGCTCTGGTCGAAAGACCCGAAGGTCAAAAACGCCGCGAGTCGCAGTACCCGGCGAAGGAAGCTTCTCGAGCGCGTCTCTTCGAAGGTTCCGTCGACGCCATCGACGAAGGTTCCGTCGACGCCGAGGTCGGCGTCTTCGACGCCGTTGTCGAAGGGACCTTCGACACACGGGTCTGTCGACTCGACGCCATCTTCGACACCGGCGTCGACACCAAGAAAAGTCACGGTTACGACGCACCCAGTGGCTATCCCCAGGTCCTCGATGGCGTCCCAATTCTGTCGAGGTCATCGAGGCCTCCGCCTTTGTTTTCGATGCCACGACATCGACGTTTTCGAGGCCGATTATGACAAGTTTGGCACCCTCTGCCTTGGATATGGGGTTTACACCCTTTGAGTTCAGAACAATTGAGAACTATGTCCTCAATTATGGAAGAGGGTGAACTGTCTGAACAGGAAGACACATTTGAGTTGCAGGGACCTGCAACCCCAGTTACAGAGGAGCTATCCTCTGAAGAGCGCAGGTTAAAGGATCTTCATGATTCCTTACATGAGGCAAGTGGGTTAGACACTTCCCCTGAGGTGGAGTTTGCTAGGCCAGACCCGGGGGAGCATGCTCAAACCCCCTATAGAGCCTTAATGGCCAGGATCACAGAATTTATGGGGTGGTCTGCACCTTCAGTCTTTCCAACAAGATGACCTTACGGATATTCTTGACAAAGGTCCACAGGAGGATCCTGTAGTGCCCTTTCATAAAGCTCTTCAGAAGAAGATTATGACGAACTGGGAAACCCCAGATGTCGTCCCGGCAGTAAATAAAAAACTGTCTGCAAAATACAGGGTATCTTCTGCAGACCCGGAGTTTTTGTCAAAACACCCATCCCCAGAAAGTCTGGTGGTACAGGCAGCATCTTCTACTGATGTCAAGACTGCTTACCCTACCGTCCCGCAGGACAGGGACGATAAGAAATATGATGCTATGGCAAAGAAAGTTTTTTTCGGCATGTAGCATGGCGTTAAAATCTGTTAATGCTACTTGCACCCTTGCTAGATTCAGCCATACACTTTGGGAGTATGCTTCTACAGCGGCTGACTGCATCCCAGAGCGAGAAGAAAGGGAGGCGTTCCTGAATATCATACAGGACGGTAAAGACGCTATGTGCGAATCCCTCCAGACGGGCATTGATTCGGCTGACAGTATCAGCAGAGCAATGGCGGCAAGTACAACAACCAGGAGATTCGCTTGGTTGAGAGTCTGGTTTTGCCCCAGATTTGCAAGCCAGGCTCTTGAACATGCCATTCGATGGCTCTACTTTGTTCGGGAAAAAGGCGGATGACAGTTTAGAGAAACTGCAAACATCAAAGGCAGCAGCAAAATCCCTAGGCGCTGCAATCCGTCGGACACCTTTTCGTCCCACAGGAACCTCTGCGAGGGGCAAGTCCTTTCGCTTCTACTCCGCATTCGGAAGAGGTAGAGGACGACCGGCTCAAAGGGGACAAAGAACTACCCGAGGTGGACGGGGTAGATATTCAAAAGCCGCAGCAACAGCAGGTGCCTATTTACCATCGGCATCTGCATCAGCCGCCCCAAAACCACTCTGAGGACTTCCCTCACAGGACACCTGTAGGAGGCACGTTGACTCAACATCTGGTGGAATGGCAGGCTATCACGTCAGATGCTTGGGCATTGGAAACAGTTGCCCAAGGTTACTGCCTGCCTCTCTTACGCATACCTCAGAGTCATCCACCGGGGATCAGCTCTCAGAAAGCTCCAGATCCGCTCCTCTTGCAGTAAATTTTGGACCTGCTAGAGAAAGGTGCCATAGAACCGGTACCTGTAGCGGAGAGAAACAAGGGCTGGTACTCCCCTTACTTTCTCATTCCAAAGAAAGACGGAGGACTGAGACCCATCTTGAACTTGCGAGAATTGAACAAATTCCTCAGGAAAGACAAATTCAAGATGGTAACTCTTTCTCAGATCCTTCAGGCCCTTCTGTTCCAGGACTGGTTGGTATCTCTGGACCTTCAGGACGCTTATTTCCATGTGCCTATCCATCTCAAACACAGGAAATACCTGAGGTTCGCAATTGGCAACTCTCATTATCAATTTCGAGTTCTGCCCTTTGGACTGACCTCCGCCCCGAGGGTCTTCACCAAGTTAATGTCGGTAGTGGCGGCAAGTCTAAGGAGGGAAGGGATTCACGTCTACCCCTACCTGGATGATTGGTTGATCAGGGCTGTATCTTCGGAACAAGCTCAGATCCAGCTAAATCACGTGTGCCACTTCCTTCACAGACTGGGTTTCTCCCTCAATTTAAAGAAGTCACAAATGATACCATCGCAGAGACTCCAGTTCATCGGAGCGATCCTGGACACTTCCCTGGGAAAAGCCTCGCCACCAGAGGTGAGGGCTCAAGATATTCTATAGATGGTTACCAAGTTCCAAGATGCCCAACGTCTCCCAGCCTTTGACTTTTTGAGGTTCCTAGGCCTCATGGCATCCTGCATTTTCCTAGTGCCAGAGGCTCGCCTGAGAATGAGATCCCTCCAGTGGGCACTGAGGACTCGGTGGTCACAATTCTCAGGGAGAATGACAGATCTTCTTCAGGTTCCCGACAGGGTGGCTCGAGACATTCAGTGGTGGGCCTGTCAGGAGAACATTCTGAAAGGAGAACAGTTTTGGCAACCCTGGCCGGAGATAACAGTAGTCACGGATGCCTCACTCACAGGGTGGGGAGCCCATGCCAACGACTTAACTATCAGCGGTCGTTGGTCTCCATCGGAGTCCAGACTACATATCAACCTGTTAGAGCTGAGGGCCATCAGATTTGCGCTGAAGGCGTTTCTGCCAGCTGTACAAGGGAAAAATGTCCTGATAATGACGGACAACACAGTGACCATGCATTACCTCAACAAAAGAGGAGGCGTAGGATCACTACCCCTGTGCAGAGAGGCGATGCAGCTCTGGTTTTGGGCAATCCAAGAAGGAATCTCTCTATCGGCAGTTCACCTAGCCGGAGAGAGGAACTTGACAGCGGACGCTCTGAGCAGGCAGAGCACAGTCTCCCGCGAGTGGGAACTAGCTCAGGAAGTCCTTCAAGAGATCTTCGCCCTTTGAGGAACCCCTCAGGTGGATCTGTTCGCCACCAGTGTCAACAGGAAGTGCGATCTGTTCTGCTCAAGGGAATTTCCCCCGAGAGGAGCTCTGGGAGACGTGTTCATAGTGAACTGGGAGTTTCCGCTTCTGTACGCGTTCCCACCGGTCCCTGTCATTCCTCAAATGATCAGGAGGTTGAGAAGATTCCGGAGAACCATGATCCTAATTGCCCCGGATTGGGCCAGGAGAACGTGGTACCCGGACCTTCTAGACTTGTCCATCTGCCCTCCAATTCGACTTCCACTCAGAGAGAACCTACTCTCACAGAAGGGAGGTCAGGTTCTCCATCCAGACATCAAAACCCTCAACCTTCACGCTTGGCTTCTGAAAGGCTGAGGTACAAGGATTGGGACCTCCCTGATGATGATATGGAGGAGGTGTTGCTTTCGGCAAGGAGGCCAGCAACAAAGTCTTTATACCGCTGCCGTTGGAACAGATTTTGCAGCTGGTGTAGAGAACAGAATATCGACCCCTTTTCGTGTGGTACACCAATGGTTTTGTCCTTCCTACTCTATTTGGCGAATTCAGGCCTTCAAGTTTGCACCATTAAGGGCTATCTCGCAGCGCTGTCCATCTTTAAGCGCACTGCGGAAGAACCATCCTATTTCAAGTTACCCTTGGTAATACAGTTTCTAAAGGTGTTAACCAACGTTTATCCCCCAAGACCATTCCAGGTTCCCCTATGGGATTTAAACTTAGTCCTAACTTTCCTGATGGGAACACCTTTCGAACCACTCCATTCTTGTTAGTTAAGATTTCTTACCCTTAAAACTTTTTTATTAATAGCACTTAAATCTGCTAGAAGGGTGAGCGAATTACAAGCTCTTTCTTGTAAACCCCCTCATACAATCTTTCACAAAGACAAAGTTGTCCTGCAAGTAAAGCCTAATTTCCTCCTAAAGGTGGTTTCTGAATTCCACATCAATCAGAAGATTACCCTGCCATCTTTCTATCCTCCTCCTCATCCGGGGAAAGAGGAAGAGAGGTTACACAGGCTGGACCCTAGAAGGGCTTTAAGTTTTTACATCAGTAGACTAGCCAGGATAAGACAAGCAGACCAGTTGTTTGTAGGCTACACAGGTCACAAGCTGGGGTTACCAATAACTAAGCAGACCATTTCCAGATGGATCATTCTAGCCATTTTGGAATGTTATAAGCTGGCAGGAAGAGAGCCCCCTCAAAACCTTACGGCTCATTCGACCAGAGGTATTGCAGCTTCATCGGCCCTCAAGAGGTGTGCCGGTTAAAGACATTTGTGCGGCCGCCACATGGTAGTCTGTCCATACCTTTACACGATTTTACAACTTGGATTCCTCCTCCAGTCAAGAGACTAGGTTTGGAAGGGCTGTATTGCACTCTATTCATCAATAGAAGACAGCGTGAAGTCGGTACTCCCACCTCCATTAATAGAATACTGCTATGGGAGCCTATCTAAGATAAGGAATACGTCAGAGGACACAATCCCTTCGAAGAACAAGTTACTTCTTACCTTGTAACGTTCTTTCGATGGGATGTTCCTCCGATGTATTCCTTATCGACCCTCCCATCCATCCCCGCAGTTCTACTTCCCTTGTTGTTACAACTTACGCTCCTTCAGGGTGATTAGTCTAGTCCAGACAGAAATACTGTGGGCTACAAAACGGAACTGAGCAACGGACGCTACGTGCGGACCTGAAGGGACGCGTCATGCCTTCGTTGCCTCTGAAGCTGATGTGGAGGAGGGGACTGAAAAAAGCCCTTAATCCCTCCACCCCCTTTTGTTTGCGCCGGTGTTGACTCGGTGAGCAGCCGGGCTGCCAAGCCAGGCAGTCCTTCTCATGTCCATGGCGATGCATATGGCCCGGGCAGAGGTGTCAATGTGGGCCACGGTGGACTCCATGATGTCTAGTGCCACCATTTTTGCCTCTGCCAGTCCCGCCTCGAATCGTGACTGGCTCTGCACTGGAGGTTCTGGAAGTCTATTTCCCATCAAAGCCTCTGTTTAACGGCTGCCAGCATGTCATCGCTGTTGGATTGACGAAGATGCAGTGAAGCGTTGGAATAAAGCTTCTCCCCGTACGCCTCCAAGATCTTCTCCTCCTTGCCTAGCAGCACCGAGGACGAGGTGTCCAAGGACGACTGAGGCTTTGAGTAGAGTGATGCTGCAGCAATCACTGAAGAATGTGATTGAGGGTGGGCCGACAGCAAGAGTATATCCCCCTCCATTTGCCTATACTTCGTGTCCAGGCGCCGATTGACAGGTTGACCCAAGTGGGGTATGAGCCACCGCTTCTTGGCCAAGGCGACAACGTCCTTCTGCATGGTGGTCCCAGTTATAGCTGCACGGCGTAGTGAGCACCTAGGCCAGTAACCCCGCCTCTTGTTGTTCGACTGTGAGTTGAAAGTCCCAAGTACTCTGCCAGACCTGCGAGTCATTTGTGGAAGGCCTTGACTGACGATGGTGTGTCTGGATCTTCTTCCTCGTCTGTGCCCACCAGGGTGTCCGGCTGATCCGGAGCGGGTGGAGGAGTGCTGGGCGCCAAGGGCTGAGGTATGAAAACCGGAGGCCGCAGCATAGGCTGGTATGGAACCGCCTGAACTATGGGAGGCAGGGGAGCCAGAATCGAAGGAGCCGGCGTGGGCAGCAGGGGCTGCACCGGGGCCTGCGACTTTGGAGCCATAGGAGGAATGACCAGGCGGAGGGGCCGGAGGGAGCATGCCCCTGATCATATCTCCAAGGATGGTCCCCATCTGAGGACCTCTCATGAGCGTGAGAAACTTTTCAAAGAACCTGTCCTCGCAGGCCAGTGGGGGTAGCAGGTGATATTGAGGGGCTAGCGGGCGGTTGCTGGTGCGTCCTCTGTCTAGTTGTGGGGAAAACCTGCCCAGCGATGCTGATGGATAAACTGTAGGCCATGTACCTGGTTGACACCAGTCCCACCTTGTAACTCGTTCTCCCACCTGCTCCGTTCATCAGGGCAGGATCGGACGAACAGCCATCTTGTCTGCCGCTGCAGCCATTTTGACGCGCTGCATGCCATGTGCCGAAGTTGTGGTGTTTGGTCACTGGGTCCAGCTTCCTCCAGGACTCTTGGTGATGGAGCATGAGACCTACCCTGTACCTCAAGCCAAGGCCTGGTAGGCTTGTCACCCTCTGAAGTATCGCCGGCAGTGCTGCGTGCAGGTGCGTCCTCTGACATGTTGCCGGTACAAGGGCTTTAGCCCCTCAGGTGTCCACCCGGTAAAAGAACCTTGCGATCCATCAGCACTGTTTCATGAATGATCTAAAAACCCCTCGGCCTGACTGTGGGTAGCAGAATTAGCCTTGGTACCCATGCTGGTGTGAGAACCAGAGAGGTGCCTCCCGTCAGGGCCTTTCCCTGGAAAGGAGTCTCCCTTGCGGGGTGCACTGGAAAAGAGCCGGCCTTCCTTGGGCCTTGACTTATGTCTAAGTCCTTCAAGTCCTCTGGAGGTGACTTATCGAAGAGCACCCTCCACCTACCTAGTCTGTACTCTTACGGCTGGTCCTCTTTCCTCCATACTGCAGAGGCGCCCCTCGCTAGGGACGGGTGACGAAACCTTTTCACCAGAAAAAACCTTATTCCCCATAAAATTTAGAGGTAAGCGAGTGCGCCCACTGGCGCCACTCTAGAGGCCCCTTTTCTGCGTCGATGGGAACGGACCACTTCACCAGCGCTCCTGGGTTAGGCCTCCGGCCTTATAATTCCATGCGCTCTTCGCCAGAGAAGTGTTTTCCTTTTGCCTTCTTCTTGTCTTTAATCAGATACCTGTGTCCTCTGGCGAAGCTCCTCCCCTCACAGTTAGACGTCAGCAGTTTCCAGCAGGTGTTCATCCTGCAAGGGGCTCTTCCCTACATCTGACCCCCACGCTCTCCGCCGCCTTTGCCTTGGCCCTTAGAAGTGGCTGGGAGTCCTGTACCACGTGCAACGCGCTTTGAAGAACAGGTTAGCCTGGGGGAGGGAGCTCTTCGGAAGTTTGCCTCTAGAGGACTCAAAGGAATTCGTCAGGACAAGCCCAGGCCCAAGGTAGGGGCCACTGTTTTCATCCGCACCTAGAGCGGGGAAGGACCTTTGATTTGTGTACCTGGGAAGGTACCAAGGCTACTACAGCTACCGGTCGCTCGATCCTACCGGTGACGGCGCTAAATGGCCACAAAGCTCTATTACCGGGTCTACGCCCTAGTACCGGACAGAGGTCCGTGGCGGTGCCTGTACGCACCACGTACCCCACAAAGGCGACTCCTCCCCCAGCATGCGCAAGAGCGGGAGAGGCCTTTTGGGTCCTGGTACCAGTGCGGGTACCGAGACGGCTACAGCTACCGGCCGTCAGACCGAGGGGTCGCCAGATCCTACCGGACACTGCACTGAAGGACTATTGCCGGGTCAACACCCGAGGGGCTGCGCACTAGTACCGGACAGATGTCTGAGGGGCTCATGTACGCACCACGCACCCCACAAAGTTGTCTCCGTCCAGGAGGCAAAAGCACGGGATGGACCTTCCAGGTTCTTGTACCAGTGCAGGTACCAAGGCTGTTACTACAGCTACCGGCCGCCAAGCCGAAGGGTTGCAAGATCGTACCGGTGACTGAGCGGAGGGGCCACAAGGTTCTATTACCGGGTTCAGGCTCAAAGGGCTATGCCCTAGTACCAGATAGACGTCTGAGGGGGTGCCTGTACACTGCACTACCGGCAGCATCGCCAAGGGCAATCCACCTACCAGGCCCCGATCTGAGGTGCAGGGTAGGTCTCAACCTCCACCACCAGGAGTCTTGGAAGAGGCGGGGCTCAACGCGGCAAGCACCACAACACATGCACACGGCATGCAGCTCGACAAAGTGGCAGCCGGGCCAGATAAAATGGCGGCTCGTCCGACACCATCCCCCTTTGGGGATGTCAGACTGGTATGCTTCCACCCTCCCTACCTTGGTCTTCCTTTGAGCTGTCTTGCGTTTTCCATCTTCTTTCTCTTTCTTTCATTTTGTACTCCTTTTTTGGATTTCTTTTTCCCGTGCAAGTAACGATGCACTCCTTCTGGAGGCCACGTTGCTGGGGTTTGGCAAACACCTGGCAGCGAGGTTTCCCCTGGAGCACGTACCTCAACTAACAGGGAAAAAGCCTCCTGGCTGAAAAAACCCAGTGAATATCCTGGAGGTAAATGGAAGTGAGGGTCCAGTGAACAGATGACAACTCTAGGCGAGATATAGAGTAGGCTTCACTCACAAGTGTTCAAATGACAACAGGATTAGTGACCAGTAGTATTTTTTTTTTAATGTTTTATTTGAATTCAGCTGAGTAAACTCATCTAAGTAAACATACTTAAAAATTAGCAATTTATAAATAACAGAGTCAATGGAACATAAACGATTTGTGAGAGAAAACACAAAAAAATTAAATGGTTAAGAAATCGAATGGTTAAATTGAATGAAACATGAACAGTAAAAACTTAAAAACAATAAACTTGATTACAAAAGACAAACACCATGATTACAATAAGGTTGATTAATAACATAAAAACAATTAAATAAACTTAATAAAGCAAAGGCCTGTATTACCATTCGACTGGAGTGGATTAATAAAGATTTAGCCAAAAGGGCAGCAACCACTCCTTCTGATTGAAACCTATATTATACTACAGTAACTATACTCTAAATCATTATTCAAACTCTGAATCATTGACCCTGTCCAAGTTCAATTCATTCAGGAAATTAAAAGTTGCAATTCGAATACTCATTACTTTGGTTTCCAATATTGTTGGCCATCGATTTTCAGGAGACATTGGCCCAAAGTAAGTCAAATGCCAATTAAAGAATCTTCTTCGCAAATCTATGTGAGCAGGACAATCCACAATAATGTGTTTCAACGTTTCTTTTATATTTACATCACCGCAAAATCTACAATAGTTCTTTTTAGAATCAATGAGTTTTCTTCTAGCAAGAATGTCTCGTGTTGAGTATAGTTTACAGTGAAGGCGCTGAATCACAGATCTGAATTGCAGAGACGGTGCTCTGCACATATATGCTTCCACTACATTAAGACTTTTTGGATGAAAACCATGGTACTTGAAATCCTTATATGTGAGACATTTCGTTCTGGTCTCAATCCAATCCCGCCTGTAAACTTTATCTTTTGCTCTATCCGGATTATTCACCAGGATGACAATTGTCACATCAACCTTAGCCAACACTTCAAGAACGCTTGCCGTCCAAGTTCGCACAAAAGACATGGGAAGAAGTAAGCATATACTTCGAGAGGCATGCTAGAATGGTGTCATTTTAGATTTGGACTAGGCATTTCTGATACAAAGCACATAGACGCCACTGATACACAGACAGCAGAGAAGTAAGCCCCTGCTCATGACGCAGCCACGGCCCAGGAACACAATGTGGAATATGGAGGACACTCCTCCAAAATGTTGCCTCTAATTTATTCAGAAAGGATGCCGGTATAATATTTTTGGTCTCTAAACGATATAAAATGGTAGGCATGACTTTCTGCCGCCAATGTTATTCCTGGGCAGATTGAAAATTTGCCAAATCTGGATAAAATGAGCCATGTTTGCGATATGGCTGAGTCAAGCTTGTGCACAATGATTTTCATCTGAGAGTCAACATGAGGCAGTCCATCAAAAACAAGACCTAAATATATGTAGCTGGGAACAATCTCAACCCTCACATTTTTGATTTTCCAGTCCATTTTCGATCTATGGGTAAGCCTAGGCGCATATATAACAATTTAATTTTTTTTTTTGTTGACTAGTTCATTCTCTTCCAAATAGGCGCTTAGTACTGAGAGTAAAGTCTGAAGATCTGTGGGGGTCTTTGAAACCAGAACAAGGTCGTCAGCATACCACAAAGCTCTGACAACCAAACCGTTGGGCTTCGGTGAATCTGAGCAGGCCAGAGAGAAGACAAACATCACATCGTGAATAAAGAAATTAAAGAGGCCGGAAGCAAGGATACATCCCTGCTGCAGCCCTCTAAATGTTGCGATGGCCGCCGACAACAAGCCTGCCAATGAAAGTCTAATCTTTATGGTAGTGTCCGGGTGTAGCGCATGAATGATATCACACAAGGTGGCAGGACATCTAGCTTTCAACAATTTCGACATGAGCTTCACTCTCAACACTGAGTCGAATGCTTAAGGCAAATCGATGAAAGCAGAATATAATGGTTGTTGTTGTTGTGTTAACAAATCAAACCCATTAGTATGAGCGGACCAGTGCATGTATTTATCAATGTAGATGTTTTTAAAGAATGACGGCACCTCTACATACGATCCATGACTAGATTCCCTCTGATGGTCCATAATAGCCTTATTAAGAGCCAAGAGTGAATTATCGGACCACCTGAAGCGGGTCCTGGCGTTGTTAATTGTCAGTATTTGATTATGCCATTGTAATTTATTCTCCACAGGCATCTGGTCCCAGAACCAATTTAAGGAAAGGAGATGGTGATTACTAGCCGTTTGTGTAATGATTTCAATTGTTGAAGCTTTTTGAAAGAGGGAGTTGGACATGTAGATGTAATCTATGGTAGATTTAGATGTCCCCCTTTACCATGTATGGTGTGAAGGAATATCCCCCCCTCAGAGCGCCATTTGCCATATGTAGGTTGCGATCTTCAACAAACTTAATCCACCTCTCCTTATCTTGTGTTCAAGAAGATCTACAAACCCCAAGGCAAACCAAATTACTGTCTCCTGCCAAAATTATACCCAATAAATTAGGTGTTTGTGAGGCTAGTTCCACAGCGGTGGCTAAACCTCTATAAAACATATCGTCCGAGATGCCCATCGGGTTACGATACACATTGATCACCGCTACAAAGTCAGTAGAGTTTGAGACTTTAACCATTTGTATAAATATTTGGGGTGGCCCACTTGGTCAAAGTCAGGCCTTGACTAATTTTGTCGGCCACCATGAGACCTGATGTAGGTCGTCCTTTTTGGGCAGCTAGAGCTGGTAACAACAAAACCTCATGGTCATCCCACACTGGAGCCAATAACATCCAAGTCTCTTGGAGAATTACAATATCAAATTTATTTATAGGATGATTTACGCCCCACTGCATGTGAGATTCGCCCCTTCGTATTCCAACTCACCAAGGAGATGTACTTGGATGGGATATCTGTTAATAGTTATGCCTTCAGAAGCTGGCCTGTCTCACGGTTCTGTGCCACTAATGGATTACAATATGGACAAAGGCAGATCTGGGAAGATGTCTTTACTCACAGATTATGTCTTGTTATCTTGGATCAAGCGTTCTGGATCTTGTGCGATCAAAAATCCCATTTTAAATAGCTCCATTTTGGCTTTCCAAATCGAATTTAGGACTAAGCCCAATTTGATACAGAGTGCCACAATGGCGAGATTCTGATCACAAACAAACTCAACCTGGTCAATGTCATCAGAGGAGATATCCTTCAAGCTCAATACCTCTCCAAATATGTTCAGTATGCTGGAACGGCATACACCATATTTCTCATAGGGGCCATCACGACATTTCACAATAAGGGAGTGACAATTCTTGAAGGATTTTTTTTTGTTTGTGCTTCTCCTGATGATTCAGGTTGACAATAGGTTTAATGTGAGTGTTTTTGGTTACAGGAAATTCTGAGCCCTGAACCCTTCGAGCACAGGCCATTTTTAGCATGCTCGCACACTCAACTGGTTTACAATTGGGAAACAAGATGGGAGGGTTAAGGCACCATTGATTCAGTTAGACGCTGTACTAAGTAGGCGTCAACTGCTGCTTTAATTGCTAGGGTACGTTCTCGCAGGGCTCTGTCCTCGGCAGAGTCTTTGGGTTTGTCTGGCTTTGCCGGCCTAACACTTCCCGCCGTCATCTGAGAATCATGAGGATCAGTTTGTATCTGGGGATTAGGCAGTTGTTCGGAGGTGGAACCAATTAAGTCTACCAGTTCCGACAATGGAGCATAGTTGCTAGGATGAGCACTGGATTGGTAAGCAATATTGGCAGCGGTTGGGTTAGCCGGTGTGAATACTGGAGCAGTACATTTAAGTAAATTCTGGGCAGGTGCTACAACTTCAGCTGACGGTATTGGCAGCAAAAGCTTTGCTGAAGCACTAGGTTGTTGAGTGATAACCTTAGGTGACGCTATTGTAGTCAATTTGCGAGGAGCAACTTTAGCTTTAACATAAGAGCGTTTTGGGCGCAATTTATGACACAGAATAGCCAGAGATGGGCCGCGCGATTATACGCATCGGGTGGGCAGTTGTCTTTCAGGTTCCCCCTCTATGCTAATCCAGGAGTCATTAGGTGTTACCACTTTAGCGTTAAGCGGGTCAATAGGACATATTATTTTTTTAATTAAAGGTATTGCAGGAAAGATTGCATTTGAGTTAAGCTGATTGTTTTCCATACCCCGCGAATCAGCCAAGCCCTCAGTTACTTTCAAATATCCAACCTGCCCTTCAAGTGACTTTACCAGAGGGACTGTTGATATCCAATCTAATATATGTTGGATTTGTTTGTTTTGGAAAGATATTTTCGAATCCATTGCTTCAAACAGTTTGAATAGGCTAGCAATAATGGTATTAACCGCAGCCAAAGTAATTTCTATTAGAGCCAGATTTTCGGAGGGATTGTCTGAGTGAGCGATAGGCAATCTGCATCTAGGCGTTGGTTGCATAAAGGAGTCTGCAATGGTATGCACGGACTGTATGGTTGAGTCCATGGAACCCGGCACATCATAATTTGTTGTAATCGGACTAGGTGTGCACGAGCTGGCATGGATCGAAATGTCGGCTGGCTCAGGCGATGTTATGCTGCCCTCGTGTTCCGGAGACCTAAGATCGTTATTTGTATTTTTATTTGTTTTGGTGGGCGAGGCCGCTATAGCCAAGATAGTAAGATCAGAGACAGTTGGCAAAGCAGGCTCCATGAACGGGCTGCTGCTAGAGCACACTTGCGGTGCTCCAGACCCCCGTTCTAGCTCTGATGCTACATCGACAGGAGGGTCCTCTGACAAACACTCCTTTTAGCACAGAAAGTGCAGATATCCCTATTTGAAAGGGGAGTTCGAAGGACTGGAGTTAGGGTGATGTTTTTCCTTGCAACTCGAGTGGTGGAATTTGGTTTACCACTAATGATTCTAGACGGTTAAAGCAATAGGCCCGAAACGTCAGGCATATTTGATTTTAAAGTGTAATGCATGTGAACCCGCTGAACCCCTGGTAGCGAGGCCTCTTCAAAATAGTAGCTCAGTCAATACAAAAACCAGAACTGTATGCGAGGCTAATGCGTACAAATGACTCACCTTGCAAATGATGGAGGGAATCGACCGCCACACTTCTCAAAGCAGATTATGAATACACAAGAACCCTAGTACCAGCAAAGCGGCCAAGCGGTACTTGAGGGTACTTGCTGGGTGTGTGCACGTTCACGATTATATACGCCTCCACAGAGGGGGTGTGTTTAGCACAGCTGCCTAGGAAAGCAAGAAATGCACGTAAGTGACAATAAGCAAATTAAAGAAATTACACCAAAGCTAATAGTCCTTTTCTGTCTTCACCTTCTGGGAGAGTGAGTGCAAGAACTGTACAAGTCTGCTTAATAAGCCCACAGGAGTATGAACGCTGTAACAGAACACAGGCAAGCAGAATCTCGCGCCCAAGCGGTACTTGAGGGTACTTGCTGGGTGAGTGCCAGTAGCTGGGTGTGACCAGTAGTATGCAGCAGGAAAACGTTGGAAGCCTAAGGACTTCAAAGCAAGGAAAGGTCCGGGAACAATCCAGACCTGTGGATATGGCTCAGTAGAAGAGGAGGAGCACAATGTAGCGGAGCGAACAATCCCAGAGCAGGGGAGAACTGACTGAGAATGCCGGTAAGAGACCTAGAAGGGGAGAGTATAGCGAAAAAGGAGAGGGATGCAGGTGAGGACACCGTGGCGGTTCCCGGGACGATGAGCCCAATCAACGGAATAGCAAGAACGAGAGAGAGAGCCTGAAGAGACGGGCAAAACTGGCGGGAGGCAGGAAGAGAGACCAAGAGGCAACAGCTCAGTGAAAGGGAGCGCTGTGAAAGCCAAACAAGGGAAACAAGGACAAAGTAAGGAAGGGGAGCATTGGCTCCAAGGAAGAAAGCAACTCGCATCTCACCGACAGTCGAAGGTTGCAACGCGCCGGCAGCATCCAACTGACACAGGATATAGCGGCGGTGGCCCATCTTAGAATAAACTAGACCGCTAACTAAAGGAACGTGATGATAGCGTGCCGGCCCCCTGATGTAATCTCCAGCTGTTCCATGCTTTCTACGGGGAAGGCATGACCGAGGAACAGGTAGGGGAACGAGTTTTCATGAAGTCCGTGGCCCACGGCATACCCTTCAACGTTGCAAGGCCGATGCACCCCGCAGAGAGTAAAGCAGGGTGGGTTCAGGCTGCAGCACCCTCAAGGCCCGCGCCTCCAATCGCTCCACCGGCGTGTGAAGATGGTTTTATCTTGAAAAGCCATGACCCTCGGGGACTTCCTTCCTCCGGTTCTGTCGCTAGCACCCACAGCCACTCCGCCCTTGGTTCCAGCGCCTCCGGCTCC
Source organism: Ambystoma mexicanum (assembly GCF_040938575.1). Classification (NCBI taxonomy): domain Eukaryota; kingdom Metazoa; phylum Chordata; class Amphibia; order Caudata; family Ambystomatidae; genus Ambystoma; species Ambystoma mexicanum. Next base: position 475,232,446 of record NC_090939.1, on the reverse strand, counting down.
TGTGCAGCTCCAGCTGCCAATTCCAGTACCCATAGCACTGGCTTCCACGCCTCCAACGGTCTTGGCAGCCCCACAGCCTCCTTCTCAGCAGCCGGCTTGGGTTAGCAGGTCACAGCTTGCCCCCATTCGGCGCAACCTACCAACAGGCTCCTCAACGCCAAGGTTAGGCAGCTGGAGGGCCCCCCTGCTGTATGCACTCACAGCCACACTCCTCGGCCACTCCCAGTGCAGTGCCTGGCAAGTTTCAAGGTAGAGCTGGTGGAGGCCAAAAATGGTTGCGCAGAACATAATGGAGTCCGCCGTGGCGTACGTTGACGCCTCAGGCAGTGCCATTTGCACCGCTACTGGCAGGAGAAGGACTGCCGGGTTACGGGCGACCAAATTAAATCCGGACGCCCAGGAACGCATACTGGACCTTCCCTTGGGGAGTTGGGGGGCAGGGGTTGACCCGTTCCGTTCTACGAAGGATTAGGAACTTGATAAGAGGAGGAACAGTCCCCAGACTGCTGAATCCTTACCCATCCTCGCTAAGGCCACCCCTAAGGCATATAGCCAGACGCACGCCCATGCAGGCGCACAAGGTTTGCGGACCCTTGGATCCTCCCTGCAGTGCCATCGGGCTACCGCCTACTGACCCCTCCTATGCCTCTCTCCTCCGCTCCCACAGATATAGACAATAACTCTGTGGGTGGAAATTCGCTCGCACGTAGAGAGGCGGGCAATGGAAGAAGTTGCAGCCTCCCAGCGGGGTCTGGGCTCCTATTTACAGAATTTCCACCATACAAATTTTACCCTGTTAGGGAGAATTCTCATAAATGTCCGATTTCCCTTACCTAATGAGCCCATCAGCAGCTTTGTATTTCAAGGGTTTATTTTTTTTCACCTGGTAAGAGTGTGAGCCTTTTCCCCACTCTTACATGTGTTTTGCTGTGTGTGTTTTTTACCATTTGTGTAAACTTGGGCTCTGGAGGCTCACCTGCCCCATGAGCATCATTTTTATGTGTTACACAGCACCCTCAGTGCAGTGACACAGGGTTGTCTTTTAGACTCCCCCCTGACTCAATTTTCTGGGACTGACTACTGTCTCCCAGAAACAAGTAAAGTTGCCATTAACTTTATGTAGTCTCTTTAAATCACAGACCCAGTGCAACCCATCTTACATGGAGTATTGGAAATGGTTAATTCTCCAGCATGGGGTCTGGCATGGATTCACATGCTCATGAATGTTCCCCGTCGTCAGGCTGGGAATCCTCGGTAAAGAAAAAATCACTATCAGTTTCGTTTCTGATCTGTCTTTCGTAGTAGTAACCAATCACTGATCTCTGCGTCATACTGACCACAGCCAATGACTCCCCTCTACCTAAGCCCCGCCTCTGGCAGCCATCTTCAGATTTTTACTGCACGTTCAAGTGTTGGGATCCTTGTGCTATTGCTCTCGAGCGTTAGTGCTTTTTTCGCGCTTTTTCTTAGGAAAATGTTCTCTTTTTCGGTCAAAAGAGCCTCAAGCTCCACCGTTTCCTTATCTGATCAACGGGGACCCGTGTCGGATTCTTCTATGCCCCTCAAATGTGAAGATTTCGTCGAGCCACGCTTTTGGAGGACTCCAGAAGTTTCTCAGGCCCATCTCGGACATGGCCCAGGAGAAGGGAAGCTCGACGCCCAGAAAGCTGTTCAGGGTCTGCCCTGGATGCCAGCTTCAGAATGTCTTCAAGGAGGATGAACACTCCCTTTGCCTTTACTGCCTGCATGAAGACAAGACGCACGTGGAGAAGGACTGTGCGTTTTGCGGCAGTATGTCGGAGCGGACCATGAAGGACCGCCATCAGCGCCTCACCAACTGGCTGGAAGGAAAGAGCCCGTCAGGCGAGAAGAAGAAGAAGTCCGAGCGGTCTTCTAAGACCTTTGAGGGCGCCCCGGCGACGGGGGTCCAACAGAAGGCCAAGTACCGCGAGTCCGCTGGCACCGGGAGCGCCGAACGGTCGGGCTCTACAGGCGCCAGGCAGGGCGCATCCTCCCCGGCGCCATCAACCACGAGCCAACGCTCTGGCTCGGGTAAGAGGAAGGCCGAGCACCCGGCGAAGCTCCTGGAGAGACCCCGGTCGTGCTCGAAGGCCCCATCGGAGGGGGAGCGAGGTGGTGACCCTCCCCCCAAGGAGAAGGCGATGAGCGGTGCGATAAGGTGGTGAAAGCCTTGATCCATCCGGCCAAGGCCTCTATCGAGACAGTCGCGGCGGCCCTGGCTCAGCCTGTGGAGGCTACACCAGTGGTGGCGACCTCGGGGCCCAGAATCTTCCTGCCACCGCGGAGGGAGTCCTCTTTCATGCCCATCGACAGGACCCCCGTGAAACCTCCGACGGAGAAGAAAAAGGGGGGGGCAGGAGGTCGTCGTGGATTCGGCCTCAACCTCTGAGGAGGAGCTGATCGAAGTCTTAGGCCACGGCTCTGGCGTGGAAGAAGACCATCCTGTCGGGAGGGACCCTGACGTGGGAGACGAGAACGTTGAGGGTGCCGACGGGGCTCCTGATTGCCCGTCGGAACCCCCTCAACCAGTGCCGCAAGACAACTCGGTGGCCATTTTGTTGGCTATACAGTCCTTATGCTCGGAGATGAGGACGAGACTGCCGTTACCACCAACGGAGGAACCGCTCCCGACGGGGGACCCGGAGCCAGGCCCTTCTGGGAGCCCTCCTCTTAAGAGAAGGAGGATTCATCCTCCACCTCCTTTTCAACCTTCGCGCCCTGTTCAGCCCTCCTCCCCGTCCACGACACGTGGGGATGATAGGGGGACTGACACGGCCACGACGGGTACTGACGACGAGGTTTACGACGAGGATCTCCCGTCGTCACCTCCCACCCGGGCTTCCCCGCCCGACGAGATTGGATCGTTTCATGCCATGATCGCCAGGGCATCCGAGCTTTTCCAGCTCTGCCCGGAACAGAAGGAAGGTTTCCTTTATCAATGGCGCGAGACCAAGAGGAAGATGGTCCTCGCTGTACCTCTACTGGACGATATCTGGGATGAGGGTCTCGCCCTCCTCAAGAACGCATCCACAACGCCGGCTAGAATGGATCGGTACGAGAAGAAGTACCGGGCCCCGGACGTGGCCCCCTTGTGCCTTCGAGCACAGCCGACCCCGGACTGTCGTCTCCGCGGCGGCCAGGAAGAAAGCGGGGGGGGGGCGCGGCCTCTACATCAACCTCCCCGCGGGACGGCGTGGGAAAGAAATTGGACACGATGGGACGCAGAGTCATCTCATCGGCAGCGACGACGATTAAGGCTGCCAATGCCCTGGCTATCGTAGCCCGCTACGACAGGGAGTTGTGGTACAAACTCGCCCCCCTGCTGGACTTCCTACCAGACGACAAGAGGGCGGAGGCCCTAGAGATCTTGCAGGAAGGAGAAGTGTGGTCCGACCACGCCATTACGATAGCGACGGACATCGCGGACACTGGATTTCGCCAGTTGGGCAACGGCGTGTGCCTTAGGCGGCATGAATGGCTCAAGGCTACTGACTTCCGTCAGGACGTGCAGACCAGAGTCTTGGACATGCCCTTCGACGGGAGCATCCTGTTTGGGAAAACAGTGGACGATTCCCTACAGGCCATCAAGGCGGACACGGAGACGGCCCGGGCTCTTGGTGTTCTCCAGCAACGACGGCCGCCCTTTCGGAGCGGTGGAGGCAAACAGGGTGCCTCCAAATGTTCCAGCGGCGGATTTTCCACCTATCGTCAGGCGGCCCGTTCGTCATCACAGGAAGCCTACAGGGGACGAGGCAAGTCGGGCGGACCCCGCCGTCGTCGCCAAGGAGGACAAGGCGGCAAAGCCTTGTCGAAGCAGGACTGAACCGGCCATGGTGTCGGGCCCCCACCGAAGCACCCCGGTGGGAGGCCGGCTGGCGAGCTTCGTCAGCGTGTGGGAATCCATCTCCACCGACCGTTGGGTGCTAGACGCCCTGGCTCAGGGTCACGCGCTCGAGTTTCTAAAGAGGTGCCCGCGCGTCCCCCCTGTGGCCAGGAAGGAACATCACGTCCCTCAACTTCTCTTGGAGGTAAGGGCAATGCTCAGGAAGGGCGCCATCGAGCTCGTCCCAAAGAGGCTTCGGGGCTCCGGAGTTTACTCAAGATACTTCCTTGTGAAGAAGACGACGGGAGGATGGCGTCCCATCCTGGACCTACGACGACTGAGCAAATTGATCAAGGCACAGAAGTTCAGGATGGTCACCCTCCAACACGTCCTGGGCCAACTGGAGGAGGGCGATTTCCTGTCGTCGTTTGATTTGGAGGATGCCTACTTCCATATCCCCATCCTAAAGTGACACCGAAAGTTTCTCAGATTCGTGGTCCAAGAGCGTCACTACCAGTTCAGAGCCCTTCCCTTCGGGTTGAGGTCGGCACCCAGGGTGTTCACCAAGTGCCTTGCACCTGTGGCGGCGCGGCTGCGCCTAGAGGGGATCCACGTCTACCCCTACCTGGACGACTGGCTCATCCGGGCGAAGACGAAGGAGCTCGCCGTGGAGCACACGGCAAGTACCGTCCAACTACTCATGGACCTGGGATTCTCCATAAACTACGCCAAATCCCACCTGGTGCCCGCGCAAGACGCGCTGTTTCTGGGAGCGAAGCTCGACAGTGTCGCTTCTGGCCCCTCCGTCGGAGGAAAGGACGAGGGCCATCTTGGGCAATGTGCAGCGGATGCTGGTTGCGGACGTGGCCAGGGTGAGGTCCATCAAGTCCCTCCTCGGAATGATGTCTTCTTGCATTTATCTCATCCGCCTGTCCAGGCTCCGGATGCGCCCGTTGCAGGATTTCCTGGACGCGTGCTGGATCCAGACGACGGGCAGCTTCGAGGAGAGGATCACACTCGACAAGAGTTTCCGACGAGCGATCCGGTGGTGGGGCACCCGCGCGCATCTGACGGCGGGCATGGACTTCCAGACCCCCGGCCACCAGGAGACCGTGACCACGGATGCCTCCCTGGAAGGGTGGGGAGCGCACACCGAAAATCTGCACCCAAGAGGCCTTTGGCTTCCGACGGAGAAGTCCCTCCATATCAACGTCCTGGAGCTCTGTGCAGTGTTTTGGGCCCTCAGGTCCTTTCTTCCATCCCTCAAGGGCAAGGTGGTGAGGATCTTCACCGACAACACCACCACCATGTTCTACATCAGGAAGCAGGGCGGTACCAGATCCCCAGCCCTGTCCAAGGAGGCGCAGGATCTGTGGCATTGGGCCGTCGCCCAAGGGATGTTTCTGGTGCCGTTTCACCTGGCAGGGATAAAAAACACCATCGCCGACTCGCTCAGCAGAGAGCTGCGCTCGTGCCACGAGTGGGAACTACGGCAGGATCTAGTGGACCGCCTCTTCCGACGGTGGGGCACACCCCAGATGGATCTGTTCGCGACAGCGACGAACTCCAAGTGCCGGAGGTTCGCCAGCAGGTTTCCCCAGCCGAGGAGCATGGGCGATGCTTTCTCGTTCCCCTGGGAGGGCCTGTTTCTATACCCGTTCCCACCTTTACCGTTGCTGATCCGGCTCATCAACCAGCTCAAGAGGTCACGGTGCAGGATGATCCTCGTCGCACCTGCGTTGCCGAGGCAGATATGGTTCCCGGACCTTCTGGACTTGTCAGCGTCCCCGTCAATCAAGCTGCCAGTGGACTCGTATCTTCTCTCCAGGGAAGGAGGCGCCATCCTCCATCACGACCCGAAGTCGCTGAACTTGCAGGCCTGGCTCCTGCAGCGTTAGAGTTTGGAGGCTACGACATACCGGCCGACTGCAGAGAGGTTCTTGCAAAGGCCAGGGCGTCCTCAACTCTTAAATGCTACAGACACAAATGGAAGAGGTTCTCTGTCTGGTGCCACGCACAGAAGATTAACCCTCTACGGATTACGGCTCCCCAGGTACTGCCGTACCTACTGACGCTGGCCAAGGCTGGACTGGCGCACGCGCCCATCAAGATTAATCTTGCTGCGATCTCCCGATACACCAGAACCACGGGGCGTACGTCTTTGTGGTCTCATCGTCTGGTGAAAGAATTCATGAAGGGACTGTTCAGATCGTTCCCACCGGTGAAGGCTCCGGCCCCGGCGTGGGAGCTCAACGTGGTGCTGACCAAGCTCATGGGACCTCCGTTCGAGCCTCTGCACTCGGCTCCGTTGAAGTTCTTGTTGTGGAAAACAGCGTTTCTTGTGGCCATCACCTCCGCACGACAGGTGGGAGAGATCCAGGCCCTTTCCTGCAAGCCCCCGTACTTGACTTTTCACGACACAAGGGTAGTGCTCAGGACGCACCCCTCCTTCATGCCCAAGGTGCCGTCGGACTTCCACCTCAACAAACCCTTGGTGTTGCCTGTTTTCATCCCGTCTCCTTCGTCGCAGGCTGAAAGGACTTTGCACTCGCTGGATGTGGCTAGAGCGCTGAAGTTCTACGTGGACCGCACGAAGTGTTTTCGGAAGACGTCACAACTCTTTGTGAACTTTGGACCTGTCAATCAGGGGAAGGCTCTCTCGAAGGCTTCCATTTCCAGATGGCTCTCCGGCTGTATCATTTACTGTCATCGGTTGGCAAACCGACCGCTGCCTGGCCGTCCGAGAGCCCATTCCACCAGAGCGATCGCAGCTACCACGGCGTTCCTATCTGGTGTGCCCTTGCTGGACATCTGCAGGGCTGCCACGTGGAGGTCGACGCACACCTTCACGAAATTCTACTGCGACGATCGGGATTCCAGGGAGGAGTCCAGGGTCGGCCAAGCAGTGCTGTGGAACCTGTTCGCCTAAGGTGAGCCTGGTGAGGAGGTAAGAATTGCTTAATGTTGAGTTTTGGATATAATGCTTAATGTTGAGCCTTTGCCACCTCCCGTGGTTGTGCATGTGTTTACTGCTATGTATTCTTTTATTCATGAGCATGTGAATCCATGCCAGACCCCATGCTGGAGAAGGAACAAGTTACTTACCTGTAACTGTTGTTCTCCAGCATGGGTCTGGCATGGATTCACATGCGAACCCTCCCGCCTACCCCTCTGCGGCTCTTCACTTGGTCATACTGCCACTTCACGTGCTACCAAATCTGAAGATGGCTGCCAGAGGCGGGGCTTAGGTAGAGGGCAGTCATTGGCTGTGGTCAGTATGACGCAGAGATCAGTGATTGGTTACTACTACGAAAGACAGATCAGAAACGAAACTGATACTGATTTTTTCTTTACCGAGGATTCCCAGCCTGATGACGGGGAATATTCATGAGCATGTGAATCCATGCCAGACCCATGCTGGAGAACAACAGTTACAGGTAAGTAACTTGTTCCTTCTTATCCCTTTTTGTCTGTTTCTCTTGGAGCACTGTTTTGCTCCCTTTTCATCAAGACTTGGCTGGTGGCAGTGGTAACTACCCTATTTTTCCTGCCGCATTTATTTTATATAACCATGGTATTGTTTTAGGCTATTATATTAGCCTCGAACATAAACCCGCTTGACCAAATATATTTTATTTCGGCTCCGGCTGGGTTTATTCGCCATTTTTTTTTTTTTTGTTAAATTCTTTCTCGTGTTTTACTCTGCGTGCCAGACCAGGTTTGGTCCCTTTGTTCCCCTGGTAACCCAAGTCACACTCCTGTTTGATTGGCTGGGTGACTGTCCTTGCCAGGAAAGGGGGACTGGAAAGGCAGTCTCGCCACTGGAACGAAAGAACCAACGAGGAGCTGATGGAAGAGGATCCCTACAACGACTGAACCGCCTGGTGAAGCGCTGCTACAGGTCTGAATCTCCAGAATCTGACGACAGAAGATCTTCCAGGAAACTTCTTCCCTTGAGCTGGTGAGACAAACCAGTTCGTCCAAACTACAAGCCAGGACCCCTCCTCTGGTCGAATTTGCTGTACAGAGCTACAGTGGGCCGGATAGCCAGGAAGGTTGGACCCTGCTTGGGTTTTAAGGAGCGCACCTTTTTTTTGTTGCTTTGCTCTGCTGCTGGTTTCTTCCCTGGGTAGTGCAGGACCCTCCAGTCTTCCTACTTCTTGTCAGTCCGACAGTCGCTTCAGGAACCGTGAGCCTGCAGGAACTACCAGGAACGTCCGCCTCCGCTACAGCCTCTTCTCCGTTTTAAGGTACTGTGCAAATCCGGTTCTTCATTCCGTTCAACCGCAGTGAAAGTGTTTGAAAGCTTTCTCCAATCCGAGGGCTGTCCTTCTCTTCTCTTTGAAATTACTTTTCCACCTACCTACCTACCAACCAACCTCATCCGGAATCCGTGGCACGAACTTTACCGCAACCTACCCTGAACCGTGTGATCTTGAGTAAAAGACTTTTGACCCATTGACTTTGGCCCTAAGCCTTTTCTACCTGATTCTATCACTGTAGTTCCTCTTGCTCAATTGCCCGGAGTACTTACCTGTTGGTGTGGTTCAATTTTTATTAACTTTCTTTCCCTCCGTTTTAAATTGCTGGAGTGCCATTTTGCTCCCACTTCATTTTGTGAGCTTTACTTGTCTGGAATTTAAGGGAAGTGGTGTGGTGTATTAAGAGTGTGATTTTTACCTGCTTTATAATAGTGAAATGCTATACAACTGAAGAGTAAAATAAATGTATATTCTTTTACTTGGAAACCTTGAGTCGGTGTTTGTTTGAATCATAGTAATTGCTGTCCTTTGTGTAACTATTTGATACTGCTCACTTACTCTTGAGAGAAGTCTGGCTGCTCAGCCATCGCTACCACTTTTACTGTGTAGTACAGGCTTGTACCAAAGTTGAATTTGTACTGTCACTTGTAGTTTTAATTGTGTGTGGTGTTCCCAAAGGGTACTGCATATAATTCTGTGTATCACGCCTCAGCGCGTATTGCAGCGACATTGTGCACGGGAGACTTGATGTGCTCCCTGGATCTGAAGGATGCTTACCTTCACGTACCGATCTGCAGCCCCATCGGTCCTTTCATAGGGTCAGGATCATGGGCCTCCATTTCCTTTGCAAGTTCTACCCTTTGGCCTCAATCTGGCCCCCAGGGTCTGTACAGGACGGATTGAACGCCTGGCAGCCCTACCTGGGGCCCAGGGTCACCACGCCAATCAAGACCTAGACTGGCTCTTCAGGACAAGGTCTCCGGAGGTGGTCATCCACACTGCCTCTGCCCTTATGCTTCCACAACACGAGTTGGGATTTTCCATCAATCTCAAGTGGTCACAGCTGGAGCCCAGGCAGACTGCCACATTCCTGGGCCTCATCTGGGATGGGAGCTCAGAGAATTTTCCCCTTGGAGGATCACAGCCATTAGAGGTCCATTGGGGTATTTTCTCAGCAGAACAGTGACCTTGGCATGGTGGCAGCAACGCCTAAATTGCAGTTACACTGTGCAACCTCCTGGAGTCAGGAGAGGGGTTCCCGGGTGGAGCCGGGTAGTATTCCACTGCATCGCCGTCACAACTTAGTCTGGTGGCGCACGGACAGCAATTTACGGATAGGTAGGCCCTTTTCGTCAGCCAGCTCCGCAGGTTACCATCCCCACGCAGGATGGAAAGATACCTTGGACAGCCACAGTGTCCACAGGGAAGGTTCTGCCCGGAGCCGGGGGCCCTCATCAACTAGCTCGAGTTGATGGCCATCTGGCTCGCCCTCAAAGCCTGTCTGGTGACAGTCATAACCTACCGGAACTCTGGGGAGGACGTTTTTTCTCATTCGCCAATGCGGTGGTTAAAAGACATTTGGCGGGCCTCTCCAGGCTCTACCCGCCCATCAAGACGCACACCTTGTGTGGGATTTTAACATAGTGTTGGGCGCCTTGGCGCATAATCCCTCTGGGCAAATGGCGTCCGTCAGGCTAGTCACCATTAAGACCGCCCTCTTGGTGGGCCTTACGTCTGCACGCTGTGGCAGCGAACTCAAAGCTCTGATGGCACCCAAGCCATACACTACCTTTCACAAGGACAGTGTGGTCCTCTGAACGCATCCCGCGTACTTAACCGAGGTAGTCTCTGCATTCCATCTAAATGAGGATATAGTACTCCTGACTTTCTTTGCTGACCCTAAGGACCATGCTCAGAGGGTTCTGCACTGTCTTTATGCTAGACTTGTGGTAAAGTTCTATCTGGACAGGACCAAGATCTTCCGCAAATATGAGGCTCTATATATCACCCTTGGAGGGTCAGTGCCAGGATATCGGGCTTCCAAGGACCCCATAGCAAGGTGGATGGTGGCCTCCCTAGGGAGGACTAGGAGATGCAACGCAAACAGCTTCCGGCAAACATGCATGTCCACGCTTTGAGAGTCAAGGCCACGTTGGTCGTTTTCCCGAGACACGTACTGTGGCAGATCATCAGCAGGGCGGCCACTTATGCCACTGCCTTGGCTTCTTGCAAGCACTATGTTTGGGTTGCCGGCTCCAGGCCAGACTCTGCATTCTGGCAGGTGGTATTAAGGAACTTGTTTTCTTAAGGAGGGTCACCTCTCCACCCTGGGTCTACATTCAGTTGTAATCGCCCATGCAGTATGGAGGAAAGGGGAAGGGACGTAAGAGTAATTGTTACTCACCATAGTGACTAACATACTCTTAGTCCATACTCTCCTTTCCTCCATACATCCCACCATCCTCCCACTAATAAAACTGGTGTCACTTAGGAAATTGTAATATTGTCGACACCTCAAGGGGGACTGAGGAGTGGCACCGGTGGATGGAGTCAGGGGAACCTATGCTCCTAGGGCCGTGCCTCTAAATTTAGAGGGGAAGGAGGTTTTTTTGTGGTGAAAATTGTTCCGTCCACCCTCCCTAGCGAGGAATGCCCATGCAGCATGGAGGTAAGGGGACTATGGACTAAGTGCGTTAGTCACTACAGTGAGTAACTTGTAATTTCTTCAGCGCACTTGACAAAAGTGCGTTGCACGCAGTACAACCCTCCCATCCGTGGTCAGGGACAAGGTAGCAGAGGCAAAGAGTGTGGGGATCTGAGGTAGGGAAAAGCCCCTTGCAGGCTGGACACCTGCTGAAGCCCGCTCAGGTCAACATGCGCCCGAAGGAGCGTGGCGACAGAGTACCTGATTTGATAAAAGACAAAAAGACAGAAGAAAGTATCCTGGGAAGAGCGTGCTATGGCTGAAGCCAAACCCGGGAGCGCTGCTGAAATCGGCCCGTTCCTGTCGATGCGGAAAAGGGGACTGAGTGGCGCCGGTAGGCGGAGTCAGGGGAGTGCATGCTCCCACGGCCACGCCTCTAAATTTTAATTTAAAGGGGAAGATGATTTTTCAGGTGAAAATGGTTCCTTCTCCCGTCACTAGCGAGGGATGCCCATGCAGTTTGGAGGAAAGGGGATGGAACGCAAGAGTCATTCCTGCGAGCCGATCAGGAGCCTGTTATAAACCTCGGGTTGAGCTGCTAGAGACGAAGATTGGCCTATGCCCGCAGCTTCCCTTTCCTCCCAAGTAGCCAATTCCAGAAGCGACAGCGGTCAGTGCCTACTTGCGGCTCCTCCCGAACGTCAAGCAGGGGGTGGGGGTGAACATCCAGGTGACTGAAGCAAATCGATTCCTTCAGCTGGCATTTTTTGATTAAGCCTTGCGAGTCCTTGTTGAAATAGGAAATCCCCCCTTCCGCCTGATTACCTTTGTGCAGCGCTGTACGGGCTTGCCTTCGCATCCTTGACAGTCTTGTATCTTGTTGAGGACGTTGCTCCATGTCCCACGTGCTCCCTCCGCGAACACTGCCGACGTTCCGTGTTGGCAGTGGAGTGTTTGGTGACGCCTCTCCTCCTTGCAAAGGCAATGGGAAAACCAATGCAGTGCAGCAAAAGCAGCTCCAAAAGCACCGGCAACCAGCGTCCTCAGTCCGCCAACACTCCACAAGAGATGGTCGTAACAATCGGGCTGACAACAATAAAAGCAGCGTACTTGCTGATATGTCACGCTACAATAGCGAAATGTGGCACCGAATCCCCCCCATTGCTAGTAAATCTACCGGAAGATAAAAAGAAATGGGCAATGGCAATATTACGTGAGTGAAGAAGCAGCCAACCACAACATTGTTATAGAGCTAGGGCGAAATCTGCTTTAAACAAATCTGAAATGGAGTGGTGATGAGAAGGCAGGGCTGATGGCGGTGATCAGACAAACATGATGTACAGCACAAGATAAAAGACATGCCCTTTGAAGGGGCTAATCTCTTTTGCTCCAAAGGTCGATGACGCACTGAAGGCAATAAAAGCTGACGATATTGCTGATTGCTCACCAGCCTGCAAAGTAGAAAAAAACGTTTGTCCCTTTAAAGGGGCCACAGGAAGAAACAACTCCACCCCTTCATGTAGAGGTAGTCTATCTTTTTCGAAAGGTACATACTACTCAAGGGTTCAAAGTCATTCCAAGGTTACAACAAATCGAAGGATTTTTGCCAAGCACAAGGTCGCCAAGAAGTCCTTAAAGGGGAAAACAGTTGCCATGACTATGCCCTCGGTACAGGGCAACTGGGGTGAAGCATGTCCAATTACGTTAGTCAATGGCACTGCAAGGCTGAAACATGTCTGGGGATGCTTGTGGTCTCGTGCAGAAGGGATGTGACCTAGCAGTTCGGGCTGGACTGCCCCTTTTGGGGTAGGACCATGCCTGATTTGCATATGGTTTTTCCCCTTCTGTAATGGCTTGGCAGACTGAAAAACGATGGTCTGGAGGGTTGCCCAGAGCTTTGCCCGTGGTTATGATTTATTCAAAACCTTCCAGCCATCACCTTTTCGTTTTGCTACTGCATTACTACAGACAGGTGGGTCCTGCAAACAATCACCTATGGCCACCTGCTGGAATTCCCAAAACAACCCCACAACATACTACCCATTCCAAACACACAAGGACATCTAAAGGGCATCCTTCAAGAAGTCAAACAAATGTTAAAGAAAAATGCAATATGAAAGGTGCCAGAACGAATCCAACGACAAGGAGTGTACTCGCAGAAATTTGTAGTAGGAAAACCAGACAGCAAGTGGCGTCCAATAATGGACCTGCGCAGTCTCATGAAATTAATCAAAAGGCAAAAGTTCCAAATGGTAACGCTACTGCAAGTGATCATGGCTTTTCAACATCATGACTTCCTAGGCTCCCTAGACCTTCAAGGTGCGTGCTTCCACATCCCAGTCTGCCCCAAACAAAGCAAGTATCTTAGATTCTTATTCCACAACACCCATTACTAGTTTCGGGTACTGCTGTTCGGCCTAAAGTCATCCCTACAAACCTTTACCAAATGTCTAGCTCTCATTGTGGCAAGCCTTCACCGAAAAGGTGACCACGTCCACCCGTACTTATACGGCTGGTTGCAAAGCCCAACTACCATGTCGGAAACAGTACCAACACTCCAAAACTTAGGATTCTGAATAAACTACAAAACATCTTCTCCGCAGCCGTCCAAGAACTTGATGTTCCTGGGGGCACTTTGCCACGGAGGAGCCAAAGGTGCGTCTCTCAATTCAACGGATAAACATGTTAACCTCACTGATTACAACAATCAAACCCAAACATTGTTCTTCAGTGCATGCTGGGCTCTGTCGTCCTGCATTCTGCTCATACCCATGTGCCCATGCAAGAGTTTATAGGTGCAAACTGATACCAAGTGGCAGGAGCTTGGGAGGACAAAATCCTAATCACCCCGGATATTGTATGCAAACTACAATGATGGAAGAACAAAAACTGTAAAAAGGGAAACCCATTCCAGGAACCAAGTCACCACATAAAACGAGTCAGACCCCTCAATGACAGGCTGGGGGGCGCACTTCGATCACCTGCACATAGGCCCAAGAGGCTAGGCTGCACATCATCGTGCTAGAGTTGAGAGCAGCAGGGTAGGCCCTAAAATCCTTCCTAGCAGTGCTGACGGGACGCATGGTATAAATACTCAGACAACAAAACAATTTTATATTTGGACGCAAGGGGTAACAACGTCACCAATGTTGTCTCGGGAAGCTCAACTGATTTGGACATGGTCCCTCCCCAACCAGATTCCCCTGCAGGCTTTCAACCCACCAAGAGTCCAAAACCTATCGAACAGCCTCAGCAGGCAGTCCTCTCAATTGAACAAGTGGAAATTTATCCAACAGCAACTAAAGAAAGTGTTCAAGTGTATGGGTCAACCGTCCATAAACCAGTTTGCCTCAGCCAGCAACAAAAAATGCCCCAGCTTTGCCAGCAGAAGTTTGCAGGTGTCCAAAGGGGATGCGTTCTCATTTCCATGGACGAAACTGTTTGGCTACGCCTTTCCCCCCACGCCCGTTATATATCGGACGTTAGCAAAACTAGGTCTGTCACTCGTCCATCAAGGTACACTTAGCAGACTTCTCCAATACTACAAGGATTATAAGTTGCATGTCCGTGTTCAGCGAAACACTGGTGAAGCATTTCCTAAAAGGGCTCTTTAGTCATACACTGGTGAAGCATTTCCTAAAAGGGCTCTTTAGTCTCTTCCCTCGAACTAATGCGACTATGCCAGATTGCAGTCGCAATACAATACTCACAGAACTGATGAAAAAGCCCACGGTCAACATAAAGCACATCTCCTGGAAGGTGGCCTTCCTAGTGCGTCAGCCCAAAGGGTGTCATAACTGCAAGCATTGGTGGTCAATGAACCCTACCTGTGCTTACGCAGAGATGAAGTGCTATTTATGAACAATCCAAAATTAATTCCAAAGGTTCCCACAGAATTTCACAAAAATGCAAACATGACACTACGTATGTTTTTTTTCCAGAAGCCTTTATGCTTGCAGAAGTGGTGTTACACTCTTTAGGCATACAAAGCAATGAGACACTTCTTGGACAGAACCAAGTTATTCAGGGCATCCACACAACTCTTCATGGCCTTCAACCCTACAATCAAGGGTAAAGCTATATCCAAACAAAGTGTGTCTGGGTGGATTACATCGGCTATTTCGTTTTGCCACGCTAAAGCAGGCAGGGAGTTCAAAGGCTAGCCCCGGGCACACTGCACAAGAGCCACGGCAGCATTGGCGGCCCCATCAGGTTTACCGCTCATTGACATTTGCCTGCCGGCAACCTGCAGACTGCCCCATACGTTTACACTACTGCTTGGACAAACGCCATGTAGTGGATGTTCAGACGGGTAGAGCAGTTCTCCAGTGTCTGTTGCAATGAGGTACGAGTTCCCTTTACCTGCCTACACCTGCCTAATACAATACTGCTGTGTAATCCATTCACAGCATGTGCACCTATGAAAGATCCAATAATGCAGAAGGAGTACGTTTCTTACATGTATCTCCTGTCCTCCAGCATTGTTATGTTTTATAGATTCACAGATTTTTCTTTTTTTTTTTTTACGGAAAACCTGGCTTTTTAACCAGGACTCCAGGAATTAGCGCAGCTCCTGTTAATGAGTTCTAAATACCAAGCCTACCTCCCCTTCAGGACCCACTGCAACCTAGCCACACTCCAACTACGCCTACGCCTCTGTCTGTCACCTGCAAGCCTGTGCAACTGTACTGTCTAACTACCCTGCAATCCATAGGTGATTGATACTGCCTGCTCAATCTATAGCAAACTGCTGCTTGATGCTTATAGGCTTTTGCTACTGTTTAACTTTGCTTTACAATATTTACAATAGTAAGCACCTGATGTCTGTTTACAATACCGCAATATACAACTATGTAACTCGCATACATTGTAACTCGCGTACAACCAAGCAATACATGTGTAACTGTATTCTTAAGTCAAGCACCCAGATGCTTAAGGGATAGGTGCGCTATATAAATGTAAAAAATAAATAGGCGCCCTCCATCTGCCCGGCCAGGTGTAAAGGCCGGTGAATGCCAAAACAAGTTCCAGCATGACTAGTCAGAATCTTATGAAGGGCTGGGGGGAGGGTCTTACTACTCGACCCATAACGTCGGTGACATAATGCAAAATACACCTAACTTTTCTTTTAAAAAATATAAGGAATTTCCAAAAAGTAACCTAGGATTCCCAGCTTGACGCCGGGGAATATTCACTGCATGTAAATGTATGAAAGATACCAATGCTGGTGAACAGGAATTATAGGTAAGCAACTTACTCCTTCTAGAACAGGTGTTCGCAACATGTCGCTCTCTGAGATGTTTTGGACTACATCTTCCATCAGCCTTATCCAGCATAATCCGTGCTTGAGGGGGAGGTCATGGCAGTTGTAGTCCAAAAACATCTGGAGAGCCAGAATTTGCATAGCCGAGTTGTAGACTACATACTTGTATACAATTCACTAAAGGTACATTTGGTGACGGCAGCATTTACCACCTCACAGCATGTTACATGGAGGGTTGCAGTGGTTAAAGCTTTCATGGCAGGGGTAAACGGAATACTTGTTCGATTGGCAGAGCTTGGTCTGCCTGTGGCTGAGAAGGTGCTATTTGCAACGTTGCTGCTGGTGAACTGTGTATTCACTTTTTACTATTTCCCTGGTGGACCGTGGTGGAAAATGTTTAAAAATCCCTTCCCAGTGCAGGAGTGGCATGAAATGGTCTGCCTGTGGTGTGCCGAGGTTGTTGAGGCTGAGAAAGGCAAGTTGACATTGCGCACACACTGTCAGCTGGAGGAGGGATGGGTGTTTATTTAATTTCCCAATTGGGGTAAGCACTCATTGATTTACTCGTACGTCCCATCCCCTTTCCTCCATACTGTATGGGCATCCTTCGCCAAGGACAGAAACAGAACCTTTTTCACCAGAAGAATTCTTTCCCCTTCCAATTTAGTTGCACACGGCCTTGGGAGCATGCTCTCCCCCGACTTTACCCTCAGGCGTCACACCTCAGTCCTCTTTTCTACGTCGACTGGAGCGGGCCTGCTTCACCAGTGCTGTGGTTGAGGTCCTTTTCCCCCCTCATAATTCTACGTGTCTCTAACATCTTCCACTGGGATCTTGGTCCCAATATTTTCTTTTTAATTCCTAGGTACTTTAATTTCAACTGCCTCCGGTGCCTCGGCCCTCCCTGACGCATTGTAGGCCCTGGCGGGCTTTAGTAGGTGCGGCGGATCCTTTCTGACTTCGGACCAGCTGACGCTCTGCCTCTGCTGCCTGGGTGAAGACAACGGCTGTTCAGCTTGTAATGCCCAAACTCACGGGTCACTCAAGAACCAGCTCGCGAGGTGGAGCTGTTCGCCAAGTACCCTCCAAAGCATATCGATTAGTATGTGCAAAGGAAGACTAAGACCAAGTGAAGTATTCTGTTCAACAAAGCACCCCGCATAGGCGATTCCGTACCCGGGAAGTAACCTAGCGGGAGGTGCCACTCTGGTCCTGTCACCAGCCAGGGCACCGAGGCTCATGAAGCTAACGGCAGAGGGGTCCACGTATCCTCCCGTTCCCAACGCTGAGGGGCCTGTCGGCTCTTCTACAGGGAAAGCTCCTGAGGGGCTCGGCCCTAGTACCGGGCCTATGCCTGAGGGGACGCTTATGCACAGTCTCACTACCGACTCCATGTCAGAGGGCAATCAGCCGCAGGTGCAGAGGAAGCCTGAACCTGTGTGGTCCAGCAAACGGGTAGATGTCAAATCCAGTTCTGTGCCTGTTTCGCAAACCCCAGTGTGGTTTTGGCCAGGACAAAATGCCAGCGCAGCCAGACAAATGGTGGCACGTGAGGACACGCGCCACTCTAATGAACATTGCAGACCGGACTTCACTCCCAGGGTGGAATAGTCCTCCATGAGCACCGCTCATGCAACCTTGTGCACTTCGTATCTCTGGACCTCAGGGCTGTGGCGCTACTCCAAGGCTAATTGCAGGCAAGGCAGGCAATGCGGGTGTTAGGCAGAAACCTGTGCAGTTCCCTTTGGGAACACTGCAAAAGATTTAGGACTACAGGTGTTGGCAGTAAACCCACTTGGTAGCAGTCTGTACCACCCAGATTTACCTGGTAGCTGTGGCTGAGCAGTCAGACTTCCCTCAAGAAGAGTTAGGCAGTATGCAAAGTATACACAATAGGCACTCAGATACAATAATACAAGCAAACACTGACCAGAGCTTTGCTATCAAAGTATATAATTATTTATTTAAAAACACACGGTTTGAAACACTCCAGCACTTATTGTAAAACACTCTAAACACAGTTACTATTATAATATATAGAACCCTTATTCCTCATCAAATAAGTCTTAGTTAACACCACTTATTTCCAGACAGAGGTGAGCGCTTAACTATAGATGGCACTCCAATAAGTTTATGAAGAAGGGAGGGAAAAAGACAGAATATGGGAAGATACACCACTCTAAGCTTTAGGAACACTATTAGCAAGGCAAGAGAGCAAAAAGTCACTTGTGAGCCAAAGTCCATAGGCTGGGCCCACTCTTAGAGAGAGCAGAGCACAAATGCGCCCAAGATCACACAGTTACACTAGGCTTTGAAAGTCTTGCAGAGAGTTCGAAAAGAGTTGAGAGGCTCAGAAAAGTTTAGCCAGGGTGTCCCAGGCTAACCCAGGTTTGAAAGCCGGGGGCTAAATCTACCCCGTACAGTCGGTGGCAAGGGAAGCCGGGCGGGACACAGTACCTTAAGTGGGAAGGATCCTCCAGCGGTGGCAGTTGTTCCTGGCAGCGGGTGCAAGTCTCGTCGTCCAGGAGAAGAGAAGATCTCGACTTGGAGGAAAGATGAAGGTCGTTGCACTGCCAGGGAAGAAACCAGCCGCGGAGTTTTCTGGTTAAAGGTATTACCCTTCAATTCGCGGCCGTGGTCAAACGTGGTATCCCGGTTGCCGGGGTGCTTGGCACAGGCAAGGCGGCCACGAGATACGTCGGGAAGGCGAAAAGACGGTGAAACTGGTTATCCCCACCAGTCAAAGGAAGACGACTCTCCGGCGGGAGATCTCCTCTGTCGTTGGGAAAAGTGGTGAGACGGTCCAGCAGGGCTCCACCGGTGGTGCCGTTGTGGCAGGTCGGCTCAGCTTCTCCCTAGTCAGATTCTGAGGTCCTGTGGCGACTTCTGAAGTTCCAGTCCCCAAAGCCCTGCTTTTATGCAGAAAACCCCCATTCACTCAGCCTAGCTGTCAATCAAACATGCTAAGTGGTGAGCCGGCCGGCTCACCACTTGGGCCAATCAGGACGGAGTGCGACTTGAGTTGCCTAGGCAACTCAGTCCAGAGTTCCTAAATCCCCCTCCACCCCTCCTAAGTACCCCAGACAGAGTGTCACCACTTTGGAGGGCTTCTGTGGAGAAGCCCGCCAAAAAGTGGAACAAAGGGCTCGACTTGGGTTGGAGTCACAGAAGAGAACACAAACGCCATTTTAGAACCGAGTTTTGGCAAAAAATACCAACCGGAGAATTAATACTAATTAAATAAACCGGCGGTATGTTCGAGGCTATCGTAATTAAATAAAGATAGTAGCCTCGAACAATGGTAAAATCCCATAGAGAAATATTTGCGGTTGAAAATAAAAAGTAGTATCCACCAGCCAAAACTCGATTAGGGGGGACAGAGACGTGCCCCCTCGACTAACAGACCCCAGGTCAATTGAATTGCCCCAGCCAGTACGTCCACAATATGATGGTTTGTACTGGTTCTGTTCAGAATTTAAGACTAGTAAAGTCAATGGTGACTTTACAGACCCTGGGAGACAGTAGTCAGTCCCAGGGTATGGAGTCTATACTGGGGAGTCACTATGACACCCCTGTGTTACTGCACTGAGGGTGCTGTGTAACACACATCACAAAAACACATGAAGCCCTATGGAGTAAAAGACCCCATAGCCCATTAAACACATCTAGATTCAAAGAAACACACTCAAATCATGCCCAAGAGTGAGGGTAAAAGAGTCTCACTCTTGGCAGGAGAAAAAAATAAACCCCAAAAATCCAGCAAAGCTGCTGGGGGACTCACTAGGTTAGGAAATTCATCCTAAACAGAGAATTCTCCCCAACAGCGGGTAAGAGCGCAGCCCTACACGTATGTCACACTGTCTGGTTCCTCGCAGGAAAGCACATCATCCGAGTGTAAGGAACGATTCTTCGAACAATTCCTCATGTTGATGAAGTTGCCCCAAATGGGTAACATCCTTAAGGGGCTAATAAAAGACATGCTTCCACCCACAGACTTTGGCTCCAGTAGTGGTGGTGAGTTCCTCGCCGCCACAGGCGCCATCACCCGTGCAACCAAGTGTCTAGGCTCTGTCCCTACTGCCTACGCCACAGCAGGCTATGGTGGCACCTATGGACACAGCGGAACCCCAAGTCGCCACAGATAAGGCGGACACGGACAAAGAGGACGATCCGGATACCTCGGTCCCAGCAGGGGCCTTCCACGATCGCCTGGCTGGCTTGGCAGAGTACCTAGGCATCCCTCAACCTCAGAAGGAACAGCCAGAGGCAGGGGTTCGGCGGAGGTCCTAAATGTCAAATCCTCCACTAGATCTGGCATTCCGCTCCAAAAGGACATGGAAGCCCTAGCAAAAAAGGGCTGGACCAAGCCACACTATGCAGCCCACCAACAAAAGGCTGGACGCAAGGTGCAGGCAAGTGGAAGTGGATACTTTCCTCTTACCAGTGCACCCTCAGCCTCATTAATCGGTGATAGCAGTAGCTTCCATGTACGCCAAACCCCAACCATCTACCTCGACATCCGCCTTGTTGGGCAAGGAGTAGAAGGTTCTGGAAGCCTACCGAAGGTGGTCTACTCCAACGCTGGACTCCACTGTGCAAGCCAACGCAGATGTTATGCTGCTGCAAATCAGTGGCTATGGAGGGAGATGCAGAGTTTCTCCCAGGCCTGCCAGCTCACAGGCAAGCGGCCTTCAAGGCGGGCTCCCGGAGGCAAAGATAGTGGCACAAGACATCATGGAGTCTTCTGTCGTTCAGATCGACACGGCCTGCACTGCCATCTGCGTTGCCTCTGACATGAAACGAATGGCATGGCTACGGGCCACCAGCTTTAACCCTGACGTTCAAGACCACATCCTGGATCTTCCGTTTGAAGGTTGGTGATGGGGGGTGGGGGGGTAGGGGGGGATTTGTTCCATTAATCCACGGATGAGGAGTTGGACAAGAAGAAAAACAGACCCCAGACCGCCAAGTCTCTGGCTATTCTAGCTAATCTGGCAGCCACCCAGGACTTTGGACAGGGACAGGCTTGTGCCGACAAGGGAAGCATCTTCGGCAGAATCAGGAGCTTCCAGGACCAGAAGTCTAGGCAGCCAAACAGGTCCCCTAGCCAGCAAAGGCGAAAGCAGCAAAGGACGTTGAACAAGGGCTTCTTCCAGTCCTCCTCTCAGGCACCCACCTCAGAGTGAAAGAAGCAATGACGCCCCATCATGGTCCACAATTCTCCTGTGGGCGTGGGGGGGCTTGCTCTCCATATTCAGTCCTGGCAGACTTTGTTTGCGGATCCATGAATACTTTTAGTGGTTTCCCATGCGTTTCGCCTACCGCTCCCTCCAAACCCACACTCCTCTCCTCCAGATTGCGACGCTAGGCCTCCTTGCAGAGATCGGTGCACTGGTAGTTAGTGCCACAGTGGAGGAGGCCCTACTCTCTGAGGTTTGGGGTTTTACTCGCATATTTTCATGATACAGTTGAAGAACCTGGCAGGCCTGCGAGTGGTTCTTGATCTATCCTTCTTAAACCGATATCTGCCCTTATGAAAATTCAAGATAGTTACGCCAGCGCTGAATGCGAAGTCTCTGCGGGGGAGACTGGATGTGCTTCCTAAACCTGAACGATGCATACATGCACGTCCCTATATGGCAGCCCCACTGCCCTTGCCTTCGATTTTGAGTAATGGGCTGCCATTTTCAGTACAAGGACTCAATTCAGCCCTTTGGGTTTTCACAAGGCTCATGAATGCAGTGGCGGCCTTGCTCAGGTCGAAGGCTCACCATGTATACCCATACCTCGACGACTGGTTGTACCGGGCGCAATCCCCGGCGGAGGTCTGGATTACAGCCATCAAGCTTATGAATATCCTTTTCGAGCTGGGGTTCTCCATCAACCACAAAATCGCAGCTACATCCTATCCAAACCTTGATCTTCCTGGGTGTCTTGTGGGATACAAGGGATCAGATGACCTTCCCCACCATGGAAAACGTGACAGCCATTGGTCACACACTCTTACGTCCCGTCCCCTTTCCTCCATACTGTATGGGCGTCTAGACAGAACCTTTTTCACCAGAAAGAAAATGAGAGGGGTGCAGTTGCACCTAGCAGCCTCCTGGAACCAGGAGACTGGGTCGCAAGTTGGATCAGTATCCATCCCAGCAGAGCTCCACTAGGACTTGCTTTGGTGGAGACGGGACAAAAATCTTTTGGTAGGCAGACTCTTCAGGGAGCCCCTCTCGATGGTACTATCACAACAGACGCCTCCCTGGAAGGGTGGGGGGAGGCCACACTGGATGATCAGTGAGTTGCCTTGTTGAGGAGGCAGGACCAGCAGAACCACATCAACCTCCTTGATCTGAAGGCCATACAACTGACCCTCAACACCTTCCTACCGGTAATCAAGAACAAATCCGTCTGCGTGCAGACAGACTACTCCATATGCATATACTACATCAACAAACGAGGGGGGACCAGATCGCCTCCCCTGTGCAGGCTCACCATCGGGTTATGGGAATGGACAATAGCCCACAACATATGGCTGTCTGCAATCCACATTCCGGTAGAGTCCAACTTGGATGTTGACAGACTCCGCAGACTGGGAGTCCACAACGACGAGTGGCAGTTGAACAAACAAGGCCTGCTGGAAATCTTCAAGATGTGGGGCCTGCCCTAGATAGACATGTTTGCCACGGAGCAGAACCGGCATTGCCATCAGTTTGCCTCATGGCTGGGACAGGGCGCTGGGGGGTGCCTTGCACCTTCAATGGAGCGGGATGTAGACTTGCGCATTTCCACCTACCCCTCTAATCCACAGTCAGAGCGTGGGTGGGGGAGGCAACAGTGGTTCACCCCTCCCCGGGACGATTATCCCTAGCAGCCTGGTTCCTAAGCATTTAACCATGCAGCACCTTCACCTGTCTCATGACAACCTCCAGAAGGCAGGAAGTGTATCCACTGGAAAGTAATACAAATGGACCAGGGTTTGCTTCGGTTACAAGGAAATAGGCTTAGATCCACTGACTTGCACACTGGATCAGGTGCTATCCACCACAGCGTCTGGGGTTCAGGTCGACACATGCCGCACTTACCTAGCTGCCATAGGTGCGTACGATAATTCAGGCATCTAATTCTCCACTAAGAACCCAGTGGTCTAGAGGCATCTGGCAGGGCTGACGAGATTGCACCCTCCTATGAAATGACCCACACCCGTTCTGGGACCTCGTTATGGTGCTGGGACCCATGGCGCATAAACCTTGTGAACGCATTGCATCCGTCAACATTAGATTGGTCACCGTCAAGACCGCGCTCATAGTGGGTCTTACCTCGACCCATAGGTTTAGCGGTGTTCAGGCCCTCGTGGCCTTGGAACCCTATACTACGTTCCACCCGACAAGGTGGTGCTCCGCACTCATCCTTCATTTCTCCCGAAGGTGGTGCCTTCTTTCCGCCGCAATGAGGAAATGGTCTTATATGCTTTCTTTCCTAACCCAAAGGACCAGGCAGAAAAGGTATTGCACTGTCTGTCTGGATGTCATGAGAGCTCTCAAATTCTACCCTGACGGGACAAAGGGTTTCCGCTAGTCGGAGGCTCTATTGATCACTTTCGGGAGCTCAAGGCCAGGTGGCCAGACATCAAAGGCCTGGATAGCAAGGTTGTTGCAGGCCATTCAAGAGGCCTATAATGCTCATCAAAAGGAGGTGACGGCAAATCTGCACGCTCATGCAGTCAGGGCCAAGGCAACGGCTGTCGCCTTCCAGAGGCATGCGCCTTGGCAAACCATTAACAGGGCGGCTACCTTCTCAGAATTCTGCAAGCACTATTGTCTAGGTGGTAGTGCACGGTCTGACGCAGCCTTCGGGCAAGCGGTCCTGATTAACCTTTTTTCTTAAAGATCTTCAACGTCTCACCTCCCTGTGACTTCAATCAGTGGTAATCACCCATACAGTGTGGAAGAAAGGGGACGGGGCGTAGGAGTAATTAAAAGTTAGTCACTGAAGTGACTAACGTGCTCCTAGGTCCTATCCCCTTTCCTCCATACTGCAAGGGCGTCCCTCGCTAGGGACGGGAGACCAAACCTTTTTCACCAGAAATAACATCGTCCCCTTTAAATATAGATGCGCGGCCCTGGGAGCATGTACTCCCCTGACTCTGCACACCGGTGCCACTCAGTCCTCTCTTCCACGTCGACGGGAACAGACTGCTTTCACCAGCACTCCTGGGTTAGTCCTCTGGTCTAGTAATTCCATGTGCTCTTCCCCGGAGAAGTACTTTAGTCTTTTTTCTCTTTCAATCAGGTACTGCTTTTTCCTCTGGCCCCACACTCCTCCCTGGCGCATGTCAACTTCAGTGGGCTTCAGCAGGTGTCCAGCCTGCGAGGGTCCCTTCCCTACATCCGATCCCCACACCCTCTGCCTCCACTGCCTTGGCCCTGGCCACGGCTGGAAAGGCTGTAAAGCTGCAACTCGCTTAAAACCTTGCGCTTTGAAGAACCGGTTAGCCAGATGGAGGGAGCTATTCGGGAAGTCGCCTTCAGAGGACTTAAAGGCGTTTGTCAAGCAGAAGACCATGCCCAAGTTAGGTGCACTGTTCTCCGCACCCCGCAAAGGCGACTCCTTCCCCAGGAAGCGCACGAGCGATGGGGACCTAACCAGTCCTAGTATCAGCACACGTACTGAGGCTGCTTCAGCTACTGGCCACCAGTCCGAGGGGTCACGAGATCAAACCAGTGACTTTGCTGAGGGACCCCAGGGTCCTATTACCAGCTCTCAACCCGAGGGGCTATGCCATATTACCGGACTGATGTCTGAGGGAGCGCATGTACGCAGCACTACCGCCACCACAGCCAAGGGCATTCCGTCTACCAGACCCTGTCCTGACATGTAGGGTATGCATCAACCTTCACTGCTCCGCATTCTGGAGGAAGCCGGGCCCAGCACGGCAACCACCACTACTCAAGCAGGACAAAATGGCGACTTGCCCTACACCATCCCCCTTCGGGGAACAGGTAGGGGAAAGAGTCTCCAGGTGGGACTGGTCGACGCCTGGCATTTGGCCCAAGGCATACCCATCAGCGTCTCAGTGCAGATACACCTCGCCCCATACAGCCAGACTGGGTGCACCTAGTTCTCTGCAACCTCTGGGCCCCGCGCCTATGCCGGCTCCAGTAAGCACTCTGTCGGTCTCTAAAGACATGTTTTTTGAGAAATTCCTCACTCTTATGAGGACCCCACAGATGGGTACCATCCTTAGAGATGTGATCTGGGACATGTTCCCTCCGGTACAGTCATTAGCACCTCAATTCTCCCCCCCCCCCCCCCCCCCTTGGGGCCAGTTCCTCTGGCTCCGACGCAGCCCCCGCTGCCTGCGCCAGTCCCTACAACACTGGCTCCCATGCCTGTACCAGTCACAGCAGCCCCATTTCCGCTGCCACAGCGCCAATTGGGACGCCACAGCTACCCGCGCCCAGTACTACTCCCAGCTGCTCCGGACCAGCCAGGACACAGACTAGGACGAGGACCCCGGCACTCTGTCATCATCCAAAGCCTTTCATGAACGGCTGGCAGGCCTGGCTGAGTATATGGGGATTCTGTTAAGGAGAATTTGCTAATTTCCCAAACCTAGTGAGTCCCCCAGCAGCTTTGCTGGATTTTTGGGGTTTGTTTTTTTTTCTCCTGCTAAGAGTAAGACTCTTTTCCTCCCACTCTTAGGCATGATTTGAGGTATGTCTTTGACTTTTTGTGTGCTTATGGGTCTTTTACTCCATAGGGTATCATCTGTTTTAGTGTATGTGTTACACAGCACCCTCAGTGCAGTAACACAGGGGTGTCATAGTGATCCCCACACATAGACTCCATACCCTGGGACTGACTACTGTCTCCCAGGGCATGTAATGTCACCATTAACTTGACTAGTCCAAAATTGTGAACAGAACCAGTACAAACCATCATATTGTGGAAGTACTGGAAGGGGTTAATTCGATTGCCCCTAGGTCTGTTTCCAAGGGGGCACTGTCCAGTCCCCCGTTGTCGAGTTTCTGGCTGGTGGCAGTGGTTACCACGCACAATATTCCACCGGAATATTTCCTATGGGATTTTCCCATTGATTTTAAACGCACCACTTTTTGGTGCAATGTTACCGCTGGTTTATTTATTTAATATAAAATCACCGGTTAGGTCTTTTTGCCAGAACTCTTTTCTAAAATGGCGTTTGTGTCCATCTCTGTATCCAACCAAGGTCGGGCCCTTTGTTCCACTTTTTGGCGGGCTTCTCCACAGAAGCCATCCAACTGGTGCCACTCTGTCTGGGTGCCACATGATGTGTGGGTGGGGGAATTGGCCCCCTGGACTGCGTTGCATTAGCAACTCAAGTCGCACTCTGTTCTGATTGGCCCAGTGGTGAGCCTTAGCATGTATGAGTGACAGCTAGGCTGTTGAATGGGGGTTTTTCTGCATAAAAGCAGGGCTTTCGGGACTGGAACTTGAGAAGTTGCCACAGGACCTAAGAAATCCGAAGAGGGGAGAAGCTGAGCCATCTGCAACGACGACACCACCGGTGGAGCCCTGCTGCAACGACCTCGCCACTTTCCCGAAAAGAGATGCTGCTGAAAGTCTTCTTCCTCTGAGCTGGTGGGATCAACCAGTTCGCCATCTCGCCTTCCAGGACGTCCCTTGGTAGAATCGCCCGTGCCAAGCACCCCGGCGGCCGGATAGACAAGCTTCACCACTGTGACCGCGAATAACAGGAATGCACCTTTTTCACCGAACAAACTCCGCTGCTGGTCTCTTCCCTGGGCAGTGCACTGACTCCAAGTTTCCTCCTCGACAAGATCTTCTCTTCCCCTGGTCGAAACCAAGAATTGCACCCGCTGCCAGGAACAACTGCCACCGCTGTAGCTTCTTCAACTTTAAAGGTACTGTGTTCCACCTGGCCTCCCTTTCTACGGTTTGCTAAAGGTGACCCTTTTGGCTTTCCAACTGGGTTGGCCCCCAGACCTTCCAACTTTACCTTCAGAACCAACCCAACCTCTTTTGAACATTTTTACACAGACTTGAATGCATTTCTAAACTGTGTTATCTTGGGCACATTTCACCTTGCTCCATTTAAAGTGGGCCTGGCCTATGAACTTTGGCTCTACAGTAGACTCTGCCTTCACTAACTTGTTTTGGTCTTAGAAACGTGTTGGGAACTGTTTTATTTTTATGGCCTGCCTTTTTTATTTGAAATACAAGCTCCAAGAGAATTGTCTCTTCAGTGGATACGATCGCAGCCATCAAGAGGGCCACTGGTCATTTTCTCAGCAGAGCTGTGACCTCGGCATGGTGGTACCAGCACCTCTTGGGCATTATGGCGGCATGTCTCCTCACAGTGCCGCATACAAGGCTCAAAATGAGGTGCCTGCAGTGGCACTTCGCAGCCTCCTGGAGTCAGAAGAAGGGTTCCCAGGCGGAGCTGGTCAGCATCCCACGTCTCCACCAGGACTTAGTCCGGTGGAGCACGGACAGCACCTGCAGATAGGCAGACCCTTTCGTCAACTGGCACCTCAGGTTCCCATCACCACAGACTCATCCCTAGAGGGATGGGATGCTACCCTTTCCAGCTACTGTGTCCACAGGGTCTGGTCCCGTCAGGAGCAGGAGGCCCCCATACACTGGCTTGAGTTGATCGCCATTTGGCTTGCTCTCAAAGCCTGCCTCCCGATGATCAGTGGCAGGGCTATCCTCATTCAGACGGACAGCTCCACCAGCATGTATTGCATCGACAAGCGGGGTCGTATCAGGTCTCCTACCCTCTGTACTCTAGAAAACCGCATGCACCGGACAGCAATCCACCTCCTGGGAGAGTCCAACCTAGAGGGGGACAGGCTCAGCAGACTGGGTGCATACAACTATGAATGGCAGTTGAAAGAACAGGTCCTTCAGGGGATCTTCGACAGGTGGGGGTCATCCTCAGGTGGATCTTTTTGCCACCTGGTACAACAGGAGGTGCCCCCAGTTCGCGTCCTGACAGGGCAGGGGCTCTCTGGGTGATGCAGATCCAGTGGAACGACATGAATGCCTATGCCTTCCCTCAGAAGGCATTTCCACAGGGAAATCTGCAAGATCCGGGAGGCCCAGTGTTGGGGAGAATTCTTATTCTATGGCTAATTTTCCTCACCTAGCGAGTCCCCCAGCAGCTTTGCTGGATTTCTGGAGTTTACTTTTTTCCACTTTGTAAGGGTGTGAGCCTTTTTCCCACTTTTACATGTGTTTTGCCATGTGTATTTTTGTTTGTGTGATAGTGGGCTCTGGAGGATCCACTCCATGAACCCCATTTTTTGTGTGTTACACAGCACCTTCCGTGCAGTAACCCAGGGTTGTCTTTGAGACTTCCCACTGACTCCGTTTTTCTGGGGCAGGCTACTGTCCCCCCAGAAAACAGGTAAAGTTGCCATTTACTTTACATAGTCATTTAAAATGACAGACCCAGTACACCCAATCATAAATGGAGTACTGGAAAGGGTTAACTCCTATCCCTTTTTGTCTGTGCCTCTCTGAGCTTTGTTTAGCTCTTTTAACATTTAGACTTGGCTGGTGGCAGTGGTATCTACCCTAACTTTTCTACCACGATTATATTATATAAACGTGGTACTGTTCCAGGCTAGCATATTAGCCTCGAACATAAACCCGCTTGACCAAATACTCTTTCCTTTGGCCCCGGTCGGGTTTATTCGCCATTTCTTTTTGTTAAAGTCCTGCTTGTGTTTTACTTTTTGCGGCAAACCAGGTTTCCTTCTTTGTTCACCGTCTTTGGGTGGGCTTCTCTAAGGATCCCTCCTTTTGGCACCTGTTGTGTAGGTGGGCTGAATGTGAGGGAGGGCTGTAGTCACCCCCTGCACAGGGAATCCTTGGAAACCCAAGTCACACTTTGTCATGATTGGTTAAGGTGGTTGTCCGGGCCGGACAACCCCCCTGATGGGGGATTGACAACCAGGTTGTGTAAATGGGGGATTTTCGCATAAAAGTCAGGACACTTGGGCTGGAAGTCTGAGTCGCCACTGGAACTGCAAAGAACCGAAAAGAAGCAGAGAAGAAGATGGCTGCTGCAACTACCGAGTCCCGGCGGAGCCCAGCTGCAGTCCTGAGCTATCTACCCTTAAACGACAAGAGAATCCAAAGGTACTTTCCTTGAATTGTACTGCACAAAGTGAATTGGTTGTTTGTAGTGTATTTTACGTGTGGTTTTAAATTAATAGAAGTGAAGTGTTTTACAAACAGATGGTCTAGAAATAAATGTACTCTTTTATTAAAACCAAAAATCTTGAGTCAGTGTTTGCTTGAGTCACAGTAATTGTAGTCCTTTGTGTAATCTCTACTACTGCTCATTTGCTCTTGAGATAAGTCTGGCTGCTCCGCTACTGCTACCACTTTAACAGTGTAGTAGAGGCTTGTACCAAAGGTGAACTGTATTGCTACTTGTAGTCTTAATTGTGTGTAGTGGTCCCTAAGGGCACTGCACAAGATTCTGCCTAACACCCGGCACCCCCGTTTCATTTTGATAGCTCTGTGGTTGCCAGCAAGGCCATGGTTCTCGGAACTACTCAGCCTGTCGGATCAGGCCCGCTGCACTTTCTGCTGGGCTCAGCACACCACCTCTCTAAGCAGGGAAGCACAGTAATATACCCCAACCCCCCAGAAGTTAGCCCTCGTAGCATGGTTCGTGAACAAGTCACACTGAGCCATCTGCATCTGTCACAAGCTAACCTGGACATTATGCAAGGGGCTAGGAGTGATGGTGCCAGTACAAAAGCAAGTGGACTAGGTTTTGTCACTGGCCGGGATCAAAGGAGGTTGATCCGTTGACCTGCACGCGGGACGACCTGCTATCCTGCTCTGCGCACCTCACTCACTCTGGGGTGCAGGTAGACACATGCTGCACCTATCTGGCGGCCATTGGCGGCTACAGGAACCAGAGGTATTTTCTTCCTCTAATCCGGTGGTTAAGACACTTGTCGGGCCTGACAAGACTTTATCTGCCTATCAAGAAACCACACCAGGTGTGGGACCTCAATGTGGTCTTGGATGCCCTTGGCACATAAACCATTCAAACCTATGGCGTTTGCTGACATTAGTCGAGTTACCATTAAGACGCCCCTCCTGGTGGGCCTTACCGCAGCACACCGGATCAGTGAAATCCTGGCGCTGGTGGCTTCAGTGCCTTAAACTACCTTTCATAAGGATAAGGTGGTACTTAGAACTCACCCTACATTTTTACCTAAGGTTGTCTCCTCTTTTTACCTAAATGAGAAGAACGGTGCTACTAACATTCTTTGCAGACCCCAAGGATGACTCTCGCAGGGTATTGTACTGTCTGGACGCGAGGCGTGCTCTAAGATTACCTGGATAGAACCAAGAGTTTCTGCAAATCCGACTCCCTCTTAGTCACCTTTGTTTGTTTGTTCACTTTTATTGCGCGCCAGACCCGTAAGTAACAGGGCGCAGTAAGAAAATGCAAAGCTTACATAGTTACAAGAGATACAATATATACAATAAAGGCTTACATAGTATCCGTAGTTATAAAATATACACAATATACAATAAAGAATTATGTGGTTACAAAAATATGCAATGTACAAATATACAGGTTACAGAGAGGCACAAAGTTTAAATGAGAATATAAAGGCGACTGAGACTCAATTGATCAAGGTACGAAATGGACCTAAAGGTAGGAGACTAGGGGTCGGTGGAGATGAGGTATTTGACATTTTTTCGGAAAAGTGGGTAAGGTTGGTCTACTCTTAGATCTGGTGGCAGTAGGTTCCAAGATTTAGCAGCCTTCACTGGGAAGCTATTACCATCAATAGTGGTGTCTGTATCTAGGTATGGCCAAGCAATTAGCATTGCCAGCTCTAGTAGGTCTGAGAGAGGTTCTTCTATGAAGTTTATCTGTGAGGTAGCTAGGGGCAGCGTTATTTAGAGCTTTGTGAGTCAGTGATAGCGTCTTTAGCTGTATTTTGTTACCAGTAGATAGCCATTTATGATGGCGTCTAATGGAGGAGATATAGGTTCTTATGTTTATGCCAAGTGCTGCTCTCAAGGCATTATTTTGTAATGTTTGGAGCCGCTTGATGGTATTTTTATTAGCCCCACTGTATAGGGCATTACAGTAGTCAGTTCTGGATAGTATTAAGGCTCTGGCCAGGATCAAGCAGCTGTCATTAGAGAGGAATGGCTTGCCAGCTCTGATCAGCTTGCAGGTGTAGGCTGTGGTGGAGGCCAGGGATTTTACCTGTTTATCAAAGGACAGGGTGGAGTCCAGGTAGAAGCCAAGGGTTTTTACTTCCTTGGAGACTTTGATGGTATTTCCATCGATGTTGAATGAGGAAAATTCCTGACCTAGTTTTTTGATGTTGGCATGTGTTCCCATGATTATCAACTCGGTCTTATCATCGTTCAGGCTTAGGCCATGAGTGGCCATCCATGCCTGGATGATAAGATGTACCCTGTTCACCAACTCCGTGTCCTTGATATGATCCCCAGAAAGCGGGAGGAGAATCTGTGTATCATCTGCGTAATTGGTGTAGATGATACCCAGATGGTCCAAATCATCAAACAGGGGCTTGATGAAGATGTTGTATAGAGTTGGAGGGACGCAAGAACCCTGAGGAACACCGCACAGGATAGGGGTAGGGTCTGCAGCTGCCGAAGGAGAGAAAACTCTCATGGTTCTCTCGCTCAGGAATGATTCAATCCATCTGATAGCCTCAGGGGAGAAGTGAGCAGCAGAATCTAGGTGTCTACAGAGGATTTTATGGTCCACAAGATCAAATGCAGCTGAGAGATCAAGTAGGAGCAAAAGTACTGACTTCCCTTTGTCTCTCAGCTCATCAATTTGGGATTTTAAATCGATAAGGGCAGTTTCCGTTCCGTATAGAGGACGGAAACCAGATTGTCTGTCTCCTAGGAGTTTGTGCTGTTCTAAGTGTTTCTGAATTTGGTTATAGGCAGCTTTGTCCAATATTTTGAGTAAAAATGGTACAGTGGTAATGGGGCGGTAGTTGGTGGGGATGAGGGGATCTAATGTCTGTTTTTTTTAGGAGAGGGAGCACCCGAGACTGTTTTAGGTTGGCAGGGATGGAGCCTGCATTAAAGGAGGCATTAATCAATTTAGCAATGAACGGAGATAGATCCCTGGCAGCATCTTTTATTAGTTGCGCTGGGCAGATGTCGCCTTTACAATTAGAGGGCTTCAATGAAAGGATGATTTTTTCTACTTCCAGAGTAGACATTTTGGTAAAATGGAAGATATTATCCTGTGCCTTTGGTGGGTCGCTAGGCAGAGGGTTTTTAGGTGAATGCTGTAGATTCAGCGTTTCTTTTTTGTGCTGGATTTTGTTTTGGGGCATGTTAATTTTGGTGGGTCAAAGTCTGGCTGTCACGCCTCCAAGGCTTGCATAGCAAGGTGGATGGTTAAGGCCATCCAGGAGGCCTTACGAGGGGCAGCGCAAATCTCTTCCAGCAAATATGCATGCCCATGCAATCAGAGGTAAAGCCACAGCGGCTGCTTTCCAGAGACATGTCCCGTGGCAGGTAATCCGCAAGGCGGCTATATGGGCTATGCCATGTGTCTTCTGCAAGCACTACTGATTGTATGCCGGCTCCAGGTCGGACACAGCATTTGGTCAGGCACTGTTAAGGAACTTGTTTTCTTAAGAGAGCACCTCTCCATTCTGGGTTGTACTCGCCCATACAGTATGGAGGGAAGGGGAAGTGACGTAGGAGTAATTATAAGTTACTCACCTTAGAGACCAATGTACTCCTAGTCCATAGTCTGCTTACCTCCATACGGCCCACCATCCTCCCCCCACTCCCTTTAATAAGCAATGTTGTTAGGCAGTTAAATTTAGTCGACGCATTAAATGGGACCGAGGTGTGGCGCCGGAGGGCGAGTCAGGGGAGCACATGCTCCCAGGGTCGCGCCTCTAAAATTTAAGGGGGAAATACAATTTTACTTTTGCATCTTGTCCCCTTTCCTCCATACTACATGGACGTCTCTTCCAAGGGACAGGAGACAGAATCTTTTTCACCAGAAAAAGCCATCTTCCCCTTTAAATTTAGAGGTGTGCGGGGGTGCGGACCTGGAAACATGTGCTACCCTGACTCCGCCCACCAGTGCTATTCCTCAGTCCCCTTTTCCGCATCGACTGGAAGGGGCCGATTTCACCAGCGCGTCTGGGCTTCGGCCATGTAATACCACGCGCTCTTTCCCAAATTCTATCTTGTCTTTTCTTGGTCATTCAGGTACTTGGTCCTCTGGCGTCACGCTCCTCCCTGGCGCATGTCAACTTCAGCTTGCTTCAGCAGGTGTCCAGCCTGCGAGGGGCTCTTCCCTACGTCTGACCCCCCACGCTCTTTGTCTACGCTGCCTTGGCCCTGACCTTAGCTGGCAAGGTTGTACCACGTGCGATGCATTGACTCCACGCACACTGAAGAACAGGGTAGCTAGGTCGAGGGAGCTGTTCGAAAGATCGCCTGCAGAGGACTTGAAAAACTTCAAGCCGAAATCGAGGCCCAAAAGAGGGCCGCTATTTTCCATCGCACCCCTTAAGGGCGACTCCTTCCCGAGGAAACGCCCAAGCGGGAGTTACCTCTCGGGTTCTGGTACCAGCATACGCATCAAGGCTAGTCCAGCTACCGGCCTCACGGCCAGGGGTCGCTAGATCCTTCCAGAATCAGTGCTGAGGGACCGCAAGGTTCTTTTACTGGGTGTACACCCGAGGGATAATGCCTTAGTACCGGCTAAATGTCCGAGGGGGTGCCTGCACGCAGCACTACCGGCGACAATGCTGAGGGCAATACACCTTCCAGGCCTAGACCTGAGGTGTAGGGTAGGCCTCATGCTCCACAACCAAGAGTCTTGGAGGAGGCCGCGCCCAGGGAGCCATGGACCACAACTTTGGCACGCAGCTCAACAAAACGGCTGCCACGCCAGAAACCATGGTCGCTCGTCCGATGCCACTCCTAGGAACAGAGCAGGCGGGTGAACGCGTTTCAAGTTTGGACTGGTGTCAACCCGGTATGTGGCCTACAGTTTATCCATCAGCAGCACAGGGCATGTTTCCCCTGCTACCTAGACAGAGTGTGCTCTGGCTCCAGCAGCCCCCAGCCACTCTGTCAACATCCCCTGCCACTGATTCTGCCTCCGAAGACAGGTTCTTCGAAAGGTTCCCGGCGCTGATGCGAACCCCCCAGATGGGGGCCATCCTGCGGGCGGGATGCAGTCAGGGACTCCCCCCCCCCCCCGTCCCCCTGGGGTCACTTCACCGGGGCGCCCATAGTACTTCCTCCCATGGCTCCAGCACCACAGGCCCCAGCGCAGACCCCGCTGCCCCTGCCGGCTTGTTTGATTCCGGCTCCCCTGCCTCCCACAGCTCAGGCGGTCCCGCAGTAGCCTCCAGCTCTGGTCTCCACGCCGCAGCCCACGGCGCCCAGCACTCCTCCCGCGCCAGACCAGCCGGACACTCAGATGGATACATACAAGGAGGAGGACCCTGACACGCTGTCGTCAGCAAAGGCCTTCCACAACAGGCTTGCAAGTTTGGCAGAATATCTGGGCCTTCCTCAACCTGAGGTAGAGCAGCCCGAGAAGGGGCTCTTGGTAGAAGTCCTCACCCTAATACCCCCTGCGAAGACGGGTATCCCGATGCGGAAAGACGTTGTTGCTCTGGCCAGGAAGGGGTGGCTCAAACCACACTTGCCTCAACTTGTCAATCACTGCCTCGATGCCAAGTATAGACAGATGAAAGGGGATACACACTTATCAACACACCCCCAACCGCATTCTTCAGTGATCACTGCGGCGTCACTCTACTCTAAGCCTCAGTCGTCCTCAGCCCCCTTGTCCTCTGTGCTTCTTGGCAAGGAGGAGATGATCTTGGAGGCGTCTGGGTGAAGCTCTACTCCACCTCCCTGCACCGGCGTCAGGTCAACGCAGATGCCATGCTTGCAGCTTTTAACCAGCGGTTGGGGCGGGATATAGCAGACTTTCTTGTGGTGCAGTGCCAGGTACGCTTCAAGACGGGTCTAGGAGAATCCAGGCTAGTAGCGCAGGACATCATGTAGTCCACCGTGGCCCACATCGATACCTACTGCCGGGCCATCTGCATTGCCACGGACATGAGAAGGACGGCCTGGCTTTGGGGCTACTGAGTTTAACTCCGACATCCAGGATCGCACATTCCGTTCGAGGGTAGTGACCTCTTCCACTCTACCACTGACGAGGAATTAGATAAAAAGAACAGCTTGCAAAGTCTTTACCTATCCTTATGAAGGCCATGCCTGTTAGGGAGAATTCTCATTCCATGGCTAATTTCCCTTACCTATAGAGTCCCCCAACAGCTTTGCTGGATTTGAAGGGTTTGTTTTTTTCTCCTGCTAAGAGTGAGACACTTTTTCCCACTCTTAGGCATATTTGCTATGTGTTTTCTTGACAATTATTTTGTTTAATGTCTATGGGTTTTATCTCACCTTCATAGGAACCATCTTTATACGTGTTACACAGCACCCTCCGAGCAGTAACACAGGGGTGTCATAGTGACCCCCCAAACATAGACTCCATACCGTGGGACTGACTACTGTCTCTCAGGGCATGTAAAGTCCCCATTGACTTTACTAGTCAATAGTTCTGAACTAAAACATCTTGCAATGGAGGTACTGGCAAGGGTTAATACATTTCTCCTTATGTTCATTTTCGAGAGGGTACCGTACAGTCCCTCTCAAAAGTTTCTGGCTGGTGGCAGTGCTTACTACCAAAAATATTAGAACGCATATATTTCCCTATGGGATTTTCCCATTGTTCGTGGCTACCACAATTACTGACAGCCTCTAACATACCGCCGGTTTATTTTTATATCAACTTTACTCCGGTAGGTTTTATTTGCCAGAACTTTTATATAAATTCTTTCTCATGTCTTTCTCGAAGATCCTAACCCAGGTCGGGGATCCTTTGTTCGTCCTTTTTGCGGGGTTCTGCCAAGAAGCCCTCCTTTCGGCGCCACTGAGTCTGGGGTGGGTCCATTGTGTGGGAGGGGGAGTAGGCCCCCTGGACAGGGTTGCCTCAGCAGCCCAAGTCACACTCTGCCCTTATAGGCTGGAGGGTCTCCCGCCAGGATGACCACTCCACTGTGTGAGTGACAGCTAGGCTGTATGAATGGAGGTCTTTTTGCATAAAAGCAGGGTCCTGAGGACTGGAAGAGCAAGACGTCGCCGCTGGAACTAATAAGCCGAAGAGGAGAGAAGCCAAAGACATCTGCAACAACTGAACCACCGGTGAAGCCCTGCTGCAGCGTCTCACCACTTTTCTCCACACGACGAGAGAAGATCTTCATCTGCAAGAGCCTTCTTCTCTTGAGCTGGTGGGGCCAACCAGTTTGCCAATTGCCTTCCAGGACCTGCCTTGGTCAAATTGCCAGTGCCCTGCACGGAGACCGGATAGCCAGGCACCCGTCCACCACGACCACGATTTAAAGGAGTGTACCTTTTAATCCGTTTTGGCGTCACCGCGGCTGGCTTCTTTCCTGGGCAGTGCAGTAACTCGAACCTTCCTCCACGACGAGAGCCTCTCTTCTTCTGCTGGACAACACAAACTGCAGGGACTGCCAGGAACCACCGCCACCGCAGGAGCCGCTTCCACTTTTTCAGGTACATTGTTCCACCAGGCCTCCCGTTTCGCAGGGTATTGCTAAAGGTGTTTGAAATCCTTTACCTACCTCCTGGGTTGGTCACCCCTATCGACTAACATTGTCTTTCACCTTCTGCAACCGCCTTTTCGAATCGTTTAACAAAGACTTCACTGCAGCTACAAGAACATTTTGCTCCTAGGCACTTTGCCCTGTACCATTGACTATGGCACAGGCCTATTGACTCTGGCTAAATCTGTTACAACTGCCTTCTCTAGATTGCTTCTCCCCTAGAAATGTGTTGGTGCACCTAACTCTTAAAACCACCTTTTCCTTCCCTCTCTTTAAACTTGTGAAGTGCCATTTTGCTCGGTTTTCACTTCAGTATTACACATGCTAAAGTACTGCCTTGCCTAAACTTGTTCACAATCCTATTGGGAAGTGTTGCTAGGGTGTTTAAGAGTATATTCTTGTTTAACTTGTTCTTTCCCTCCCTTGTAAGACATTGTTAGAGTGCAATTTGTGCTTGGTTTTCACTGTGCCGTTTTGCTCAGTTTTCACTCTTGCTCAAACTTCTCTACAATTTAATCAGGGAGTAGTGTATACTTTTCTTGACTGATTTTAACTTGCTTTAATAACTGTGATAGATGTGTTGACTAGTAGTGTGTAAAATATATATATTCTTTTTAATACAAAGCTTTGGTCAGTGTTGCCTTGTGCCATAGTATTGTAGACATATTGTGTAAACCCTGAATACTGCTCATCTCCCTCTTGAGAGAAGTTCGACTGCTCAGCCACAGCTACCAACTAAATCTTTGTGGTACCGACTGATACCAAAGGGGATTTATTGCATATACCTGTAGTCTTAATCTTCTGTAGTGCTCCCTAAGGGAACTGCACCACCCGAATCATCTTGGTTTGGACTCCATAGATCGTCTGTCCAGTCATATTCGTCCTCTTTTTAGGCCTGCTTTGTAGCAAGTTCCCGGGACTTTCACTGCATAGGCCACTTAGTCCATTCAACAATATGGGAGTTTTCACAGGAGTTTGTCCACTGTCAAAACTGCACAGAAGACACATTTGTGTATGGGCATCTGGTTAGGTCCCTTGACCCTTCTCTCTGCTCATAGGTTCGAGTGCCGCCAATTCTCCGGGTATATATAGGGTTCTCTTTCTCCCCACCTGTGATATAAAACTGAATGATTTCCTTTGAAAAATAAGTGTCTCTATCGTCAATTTTTTTCCTTTCAACCCAACCCTTTAAAACCCATTTATTATGTGTTACCTTTAAACATTCCATTCCTTCTACTCCTCAAACTATTCAGAAGAGACCACATCACTCCAGCCCTAAAAGCACTGCACTGGCTCCCAGTAAAACTTTGCATCACCTTCAAAACAATGTGCATAACGCACAGGGCAATCAGCGGACAAGGAGCAGAATTCCTGCAAAAGAAAATAACAGTCTACAAACCAACGAGACTCCTCCGATCAAGCAACGAAATCCGCCTGAAACTCAAACCATACCTTAAGAAAAAACTTGGAGGCACCTCCTTCTACCACTTACCCGCAAAAACCTGGAACACCATCCCAAAAGAAATAAGAAACACTGAAGATCACCTAAAATTCAGGAAATCACTAAAAACCTGGCTCTTCAACACCACAGACTAAATCTGGAAACCGAAACTGGAAAAAGGATGACTAATCCGGAAAGGACACGGACATCCCTGACCCGAGAGGGTAGCTCCCACGACACCTGGACGGTGACACCGGATAGACTGGAACACAGGCGGCACACACGAAGACTGCGCCAACTCCCCCAGACAATCCCACCAACACTTTCGCGCGTCCCTTAGTTACCGCCAGGTACCACGGTGGTGTGGAATTGTCGAGATATTGGCAATCACCACTCTACCTGAGAGGTTGACATTGGCAGGTGCACTGGCCACAGGAGTATGAAGGG
Organism: Ambystoma mexicanum; assembly: GCF_040938575.1. Lineage (NCBI taxonomy): Eukaryota > Metazoa > Chordata > Amphibia > Caudata > Ambystomatidae > Ambystoma > Ambystoma mexicanum. The sequence goes on along the minus strand of NC_090939.1, from coordinate 475,193,828 downwards.
AGGATAAGGGGAGCTATGAGAGAGCATGTTAGAGGTGGGGGCCAGAGGAGTAAGGAACCTTGTAAGCCAGTCGGACCCAGATCAGGACAGAGCCGCGCCAGGGAAGACTGCACAAGCCAAGCGCCTGAATTCAGGATAGAGACGCAAACTAACCAACCCTACTAACAATTTTCTTTCTACATACACCTCTCAAGCTCCAAACCAAAATCTACAGCACAAAAAAATGCACAAACTTCACTACATTGCAACAACAAAACAAAAACATGCATAGTCTTGCACAACATTTTACATCACGACTACCGGCCGCAAACACCCCAGGCCCAGCCAACGGACCCACTGGGCTGAGGCCACCAACAGCACATCACTGCTCTCTTGCACTTTTCCTGCCTCCGCCCACTAACTCAACCTCCCATCCTCTTTTAGAGCCGCCAGAGCGCCAGGGGACCACTCCGGTGGTGATAGTGCACGGTACAAATGTCCTTTAACATTAACTGCACAGGATTCTGCGTAACAATGCCCAAGGCATACACCCTTTTGCATCAAGGCTCTGACAAAGGGCGGGCGTTTGGCAGGTTCCGGGGGTTCCAGGAGCAGAGGTCGAGACAACCTGTCCACTCATCAAGTCAGCACCGTCGCAAGCAACAAAAACAGGGGGGGGGGGGTGCAAGGGCTTCTTCCAGTTCCCTTCCTCAGCAGCAGCCTCAGACAGTAAAAAGGCACGACGCGTCTCTTCGGGTCCACGTGTCTCCAATGGGTGACCCCTGGATCCTCTGTAGTATCCATGGGGTACTGCCTACCGATACCTCCCTTTCCTCCCTCCTCCTCCCCTCCACTCCCACAGATTGGGAAGGCAACTCTGTTAGCGGAGCCAAACAGTGGAAGACTTACCAGCCTTCCAGAGAGGATTAGGCTTCTATTCCAGGATTTTCGCCATACAAAAAAAGAACCAGGCTGGCCTGAGAGTTGTGTTGAACCTATCCAACCTCAACCTCTCCCTTGCTCTTCAGAAATTCAAGATGGTAATGCTAGTACTCATTGAAGAGACACTAGACAAGGGAAACTGGATGTGCTCCCTGGATCTGAAGGACGTCTACCTACACGTCCCGATTTGGCAACCTCATCGCTCCTTCCTATGCTTCAGGATCATTGGCTGTCTTTTCCAGTACAAGGTGGTACCCTTTGTCCTCAACTCAGCCCCCATGGTATTTACCAGACTCATGAATGCAGTGGCAGCTCTCCTCTGGGCCCAACGCACAGAGGATGGTTGCGGCCATTGGAGTCCTGTGAAGGTCAGCACAAGGAATCGGGAGTAGGGCTCACAAGCGGAGCTGGTCAGCATACCGCCTTCTCTCCACTCGGACGTCACGTGGTGGTCCAGGGACTGGTGTCCCATCAAAGTTTTGAAAAGATAGTTTCGAAATACAATAATTTTGAAACCAAAGCATCGGGAAAAATAATTTCGAATGCATTTTTTTATGTAAATGTTTTTTTTTGTTTCGTATAGTAAAATGAGTTGGTTTTCCCCAAGAACAGGGGTTTTGGACACCACCCCCCACCCCCCCTCCTCTCCCCCACCCCCCCAAAAAAGAAAACATGCATTCGAAAAATGTTTTTGATGCTTTTGAGTCGAAACTGTTGTATTTCGACACTATGACTGTCGAAAAAGTGACTATAAACCCCAGGGTCTGCAACCTGCGGACAGGCAAGCCCGTCTAGCAGCTGTCCCTGCAGGTCATCACTACGAACTCCTCCCTAGAGGGCTGGGGAGCAACTCTGGGCAGTCAAACTGTCCATGGAGTCTGGACCCGGCAGGAGTCACATATCAACTGGCTGGTGCTCAGGGCCATTTGGTTAGCCCTCAGAGCCTTCCTTCTGCTTATTGGGGGCAGGACCGTCCTTATCCAAACCGACAACTCCACCAGCATGTACTATGTCAAGAAGCAGGGAGGTACCAGGTCCCTTCTGCTGTCAGCATGTGGGACTGAGTCCTGGAAAACCTCTACCTCGCGGCCGTCCACCTCCCGGGGGAGGCCCAATTTGGAAGCAGAGACGCTCAGCAGGCTTGGTGCAGACAATTACGAATGGCAATTGAGCGACCAGGTGCTGCAGATGGTCTTCAACACATGGGGCCATCCTTAGGTGGATCTACTTGCCTCCTGGACGAACAGGAAGTGCTATCAGTTTGCGTCCTGGCAGGGGCAGGGCCCTATCTCCCTGGGAGACGCATTGCAGATTCAATGGGAAGGCATGACAGCATATGCCTTTCCCCCAACACCCCTGATCCCCAGGGTACTCTGCAAGATGAAGGAAGCTTGTCACCTCCGCATCATCTTGATTGCTCCTTGGTAGCCAGCGAGACAGTGGTTCTCCGAACTGCTCAGCCTCACGGACAGACCACCCATTCACCTTCCATGCCTCAGGAAGCACACTGCAAGGGCTAACTTCTGAACAGTTCACCCTCAAGCACCTGAGCTTATCACAGGCTAACCTGGAGATCATTCAGCGTGCAAGGAACAAGGCTACCAGGAGCCAATATTAAAGCAAATGGAGCATGTTCTGTTGCTGGATGACGTGCTCTCCTTCTCGCGCACTCAGGCGTTGAGGTGGACACATGTCGCACTTACCTGGCAGCCATAGAGGCCTTCAGAAATTCTGAGGAGGTCTTCTCCTCAAACCCGATTGTCAAGAAACATCTGGTGGGATTGTCCAGGCTTTACCCTCCCATTAAGAGGCACACCCCGTGTGGGACCTCAGTGTGGTGGTCGGTCCCTTGGCGCACAAGCCATTCATGCCAATGGAGTCAGCGGACATCAGACTGATCACCATTAAGACTGCTTTGCTGGTGTGATTTACCTCCACTCGTCAGTGAGATCCAGGCTCTGGTGGCCTCAGAATCTTACACTACTTTCCACAGGGATAAGGTGGTCCTGCGGACTCTCCTGGCGTTCCTACCTAAGGTACCCTCCGCCTTTCATCTTAACGAGGGAATAGTCTTACCTATGTTCTTCGCTGACCCAAAGGACGAGGCTCAGAGTCTTGCACTGTCTGGATGGCAGATGCGCTCTGAAATTCTATCTGGACAGGATCAAGGGCTTCCGCAAGTCGGATGCACTTTTTGTCACCCTTTGGGGGCTCCAGAACCGGTTATCAGGCATCTAAGACTTCCATTGCACAGTGGATGGTTGCGGCTAGCAAATAGGCCTATGAAGGGCAGCACAAGTCACTGCCAGCCAACATGCACACTCTCGCGGTCAGAGCCATGGCCATCGTCTTCCAGCGGCAGGTTCTGTGGCAAGTCATAAGCAGGGCGGCTACCTAGGCCACCCTTTTGGCTTTCTCTAAGCATTACTGTTTGGACGCCAGCTCTAAATCTGACGCGGCCTTCGGACATGAGGTTCTAAGGAACTTATTTGCTTAAGGAGGGTCACCTCTCCAACCTGGGGCTACATTCAGTTGTAATTGCCCATGCAGTATGGAGGAAAGGGGACGGGACGTAAGAATAATTTAGTTGTTCACCGTACTGACTAACGTACTCTTAGTCCCCCTAGAGTGAGTAACTTATAATTATTTTGTATGCTTAACATCTGTGAGAACTCGAGCGAGCGTAAGTGATGCAGAGCATTGATACATTTTTGTGCACTCCTCGATCTACCGTGATACTGCACCTGTAATGTGCGAAGGAAGCGTTCTACAGCAGCTTACTGCTGATCCTAACCCTGCTAGTGTGAAAGAACCGCTAAGCTGGTGTGTGTTCATTGATGTGTGGCAGTGGAGGGTGTCAGTGGAGCACACGCAGGAACTTCTGTTATTACCATAGTGTATCTGAAATGCCTGCAAAACGCAATCATAATCTACAGCGGACTAGCAACAATAAACGTATTACGAAGAAAAAGGGGTGGCCAAGCAGGGTGAACTCGAGCAAAAGAAAACATCTTGGATCCTCTGACCCCGACACAAACCCCATCTTTAGTCAAAGTATCAACTAAAATAAGAAAATATTTTAAAACGACTACAAAACATGTTTGTGCAGTGGAATTGGAAAGTGTTCGAGCATTATGCACTGGGAATCCTGTGTAAACTGGCAACGCCTCGAGTGAAATAGACAACAATTTGTTAATAAATATGTCTTTCTCTCCAGGCAGATGTCAGCAAGTGCCAAGTGCTAATCTCATTTTATCATCTTGGGTATGAAGCATCTCTAATATAAATCCAAGTTTGGAGATTCCATAAAATGACATCTAGCCAAAGACTTGCAGATTCCTCTCGTCTAACAGGGTTGATGGAGGATTCATGTTGTGAAGCCGGAAGTCAGTCTGCTAAGCGTTGAGTACGTTGAGCCAAATGGGGTTAAGTGGTGGTCTTAATCTACAAAATAAGCCAATTTATTTTGCACTGAAAATTCTTTTAAGTCTATGTAACTTGATATCTGAAAAAACTCGACGCCAAATTACTCTGCCGGCACAGATATCACAGTACTCCAATAACAAAGTCCCAGACTTGAATAAAGGAAAGGAGAAGTTAACAAAACATAAATAACCACAAAAGTAGGGATGCATATGGAACGACCTTATGTGGCAAGCTGAAAGAGGTTGTTGATCCAATGGAATCAACCATGGTAGTGTCACAGGAAAATGAAGAGGCTTATGAAGTGGCCCCTGAACCTAATTATGACTCCATTCTTTCCAGAAAGGCAAGACGGAAAGAGTGGAATTAACAGAAAGAAAATGGGCCGCCAAAGTGCAGAACTCAAAATTTTAATCTGGACATAAGCACTAGAGCTCCTCAAGGCCAATTTGAAAAGGTTGCACCTGGACAGAAAAGGTCCTGTAAGAGACTTGCTAGAAAACAGAAGACTCCAGAAAAAGACACTATTGCTAATCTCCTGTTTAATAACCAATGTGGATAGTTAGGCTGGCTCTGTAAGGAACAAGATTGAACGGAACACTCTGCCAGTTAATAGGTCCTCCAGATCAGACATAGTATTGCCTCTTCAATGGACATGAGGGATTCACTGTTAACGATTGATTGGGCAGCGCTCCTGCAGGAAAGTGTCTTAATGCTGGCATCAGAGGGGGCGGGGGTACACTCGACCAGGAAGGAAAATAAGCCATGCCCCAATGATTAACAATTTCACGTTTATTTGAAGACAATCTAGTCCTAGTAAATCAAAGATCTATACTGAACCTGATTTAGCATGCACCATCATTGCGCGTTTTGCAGAGTTTGGACTTGGGCTATGTTGAACAGTGAGTAGGCTTTCGCTCAGCTGTAACTGGAGTCCATTGCTCTGACTCCAAATCGGTCATCCTGATCATAAGCAATTTGCCCTCTCTTCTAAAAGGAGGTTTTGACTTTGACTAGTTGGCTGACTCAAAGTCAAAGCCAATTATGGACAAAAAGGTGGTGTCTGAGTCTAGAGCTAAGCTTGAAAGGGTCCATGTAAAATCCATAGCCAAAGCGTCAGTAAAATCTACAACACAAGATCAAGCAAGAGGCCACTCGGAATGGCTCCTATCTTTCTTACCAGCACCAAGTCAGCCCTGCTAAGAATTCAATAAAGGTGGTCTCCTGGAATATGAGAGGCCATACCTATATGTTCACAAAATGGGATCTTTCTCCAATTTGTATGAGTCAGACATTATAATGATACAGGAATTATGGTTGATGGGGAATGTCGTTCTCTGGATACACCTGCTTTAAACCGTCTAGAATAGGTATAGGTGGCTGTCCATATGGCAGACTGCTTATTTTATTTATATTATTTTATTCATTTGTTACACGCCCAGACTCTGGGGTATCACGGCGTGGTTACAGATATCTTGGTAATAGTTATACAATTGATGAAATAGCATATCAGTTAACATTTACAAGCAGATAAGCAAGCAGGCATGGGTAAGCATAGTATTCAGAGGTAAGCGCGGGAGCGCTAGTGTCCAGTCGACAATGTGCTAGTATTGATTGAACAACCATGTCTTTAGTTGCTTTTTTATAATCTGCTCTAATATATGGGCGATGAAAGAAATTATGCCACTACTTGGTAACCCCATTCAGGCGGTGAAAGTCATCTTTGATATTAACTGTAGTATATTGGTGATAAATATCTGATCTCCCCCTTACCCTCTGAGGAAAAGCTACCAGTAACACACAATTAATATATGAAACCATCTGCTTCTATAAAGCACATCGACCAGTCTTTGCTTTGTTGATCAGAGGAGACTTCAACTCGCCCTATATGAAATGTACTGTTATTGATAAAGGCCGCAGCCTTCTGTTTACCTTTAACCAAAAGACATGAACTCTCTGATAATTTCTTGCCTATGGGTCGACTCATTTTGTTGCCGATCTGGATCTGTTGATGTTAAATGGTGCTGCTGCTGGTGATTGCCCTGCAGTAGCGGCATGGGGTCCAAACAATCCAGCATGGACTACTTATGTGGTAGCTAAGATCTCTGCAGTAGGGTGGAAGAGATGAGTGTGGAATCCAATACCTATATTGATCATGCAATCCCAAAAATTAGAATTGCATTGCACAAAGGTCGGAGCATCAACCATGATGAATTCGGGGAAATTAATTCATCCAGTGGCTTATATACAATTGGATGGTCGGATAAAAACGTTGCTGCCATCACAAAATACATGAGCGAATTAGACAGGCTTTATGAAAATGTTACCTCCCCAGTGAGCTCATTAGCTGGATTGGATCAATAACTACTTGCTTTCTATATAGAACTCACACTCTGATTATTGTGGGAAAGAAACATCCTCTCCTGAACACTGTTCAGGAGAAGAAACTGGTCTCCTTAACATCTGTGAAGATCTGCTCTCCAACCTTGACTCTAACATTCCCTCTGTCCTCATCCTCCTCGATCTCTCTTCTGCCTTCGACACGGTCAACCATACCATCCTGCTCAACTGTCTCCGTGAAAACCTGGGTATCACTGATCAGGCTCTGGCCTGTCTGACCTCTTTCCTCTCAGATTGACCCACCCAGGTCCAACTTGGGTCCTTCCTTTCATCCATCTTCCTCTCTACCTGTGTTGTTCCCCAGTGGTCTAACATCTCGCCCTGGCTTTTCAACCAATACCTGGAAACTCTCGCCCAATGGATTGTCACTTTCTGCTCAAATTTCCAGTGCTACGCTGACGACACTCAACTCATTTTCAGGCTGCCCTCTGCCACCTCCTCTCCCTCGCTCATCTCGAATTGCCTAACTGCCATTCAATGTTGGTGTGCTGCCAATGGTCTTTGTCTGAATGCCAGCAAGACGGAGATCCTCCTCATCGGCACACCTTCACCATCCTTTCCCCTCACTCTCTGGCCAGCCTCCCTTGGCCCTCCTCCTACCCCCACCTGCGAGCCTAAGAAACTTTGGGTCATCTTTGACTCCACCCTTTCCTTCTCTGTCCACATCTCTGAGGTCTCTAAAAAGTCAAATTTCCTACTGCACCTCCTCGGGGGTACTCTGCCTTTCCTCACCTTCCTGCAGAAGCTCATGGTAGCCCAAGCTCTGGTTCTCTCTAGGTTGGACTATTGTAACAGCCTCTTTCTAAATCTACCTGCCTCTGCAACTAATCCAGAACAGGACTGCAAGACTTGTCCTTGGCCTCAAGCCCTGGGATTGTATCTCTCCAGCTCTGAAATCTCTCCATTGGCTCCCAGTGGATGCAAGGATTAAATTCAAAACCCTCTGCATTGTCCACAAGGCTTTCGGGGGCTGGGTCCAAAATACCTTCAGCTATCCCTCTGCAAATACCTCCCCTCTCGAGCTCTTCGCTCCTCTACCTCTAACTCCCTCAGGGTCAGTTGTTTTTCAAAAACGAGCTGGCGGTAGATCTGTCTTCTGCTGGGGCCTCCCTGCCACTCTAAAACTTGAGAACCATCTCCGGTTCCGTAAGCATCTCAAGACCTTCCTCTTTTCTTCTGCCTTCGCTCCCTCCTCTCCCCTGCTGATCTGTTCTCTCTTGGCACCGTGCACCTGGCCACCCTCTGTCCTCCGGGCCCAGGTACCTGCTTACCCCGCCACGCTCCTGCACTGCCTCTGGGCCACCCCTTGCACTGGAGTCTGTATCTGTACCCATACAGCACCCCTTTTTCTTCTTGCACTTATCAGACCTACCCCGTTTGCTGCCTTAAACCTAGCACTTGCAAATTGCTGGCTGCACCACCACTGTTTGTTGCCTTTATTTATTGTTATTTATCCGTTTCTCTTCTGCTTTGCACTTTCCACTTCTCCCCCCTTCCATGCACTTTTCCCCTCCCCCTCTCCCATGTACTTGCGCGTTCTCAATGTCACTGGGCCTAGTAAGATCGCTGTTTTGTTCTCCCCTGTTCCCCTCCCTTGTCGCGCTCTGAAACCCTTGTGTACGAGCGCAATAGAAATAAAATATCAATATCCTAAGCCGTATAAGACCATAATTCAAGCTAGACGGATCATGACGCAGGATATCAAGAAAGACCACTCTATGAAACAATCCCTTAAAACGTGTATGTGGGTGTAAGAAAAAAAAATAAGCACTGAAAGCTGTTAAAATGGTACACACTATCTGCTAGTAATTCATAGTGGAGAATTCTCTACTATATCATCAGGAAGGTTGATACCAAGAAGATGTTGCACATATTGAATACTAGAGGCAGAAATCTTGTAAAATCTATGGGTATACACAATTTGGGAAATCTACTATTTGGGAAACATATTGGCATCACTTTTGACACACCAAAGAACTTAATGTATATATCCTGCTTCATTGATCAGTCTTAGCTTTGAGAGGGACACCCTATTGAACATCATTAAGAAATGTAAAAAATCTAGAGGGGTCCAACATGGTTATGCTGGATAGCCCTAAAATCTGGGTGGATACCCTACTAACACTCTTTAATCAAACAAGGGATTCCAATAATATCCCAGTCTCTTAGAGGCTGTCGCACTTTACCATTGTATTTAAGCGAGGTAATAAAGACGATCCAGCAAACTACTGAATACTGTTGGTTACTGGATGCTCCCAGTAAAATCTATTCCACATGTATTTTACAGCATATGGAGAATAGTTAATAGACGCCCAGATTCTGAGTCCATTTCGGCTGGGTTTCCAAAAGGGTCTGTCCGGCACCCATAACCTATTAATAATGAACTCACTTGTTCAACAAGCGAAGTACAAGAATTAGACCACCTGTATATATTCTTTGTGCATTTCGAATCTGCGTTTGATGCAATTGATTGTGGCAAGCTATGGGAGAAACTGATTAATCTAAATATAGCATCAGATTTACTTCAAGCTTGACAGTTGTACAAGATAATAAAACGGCTTATAAACAAAATGGGGGAATTGCCTGCTCCAATAAAAATGGACGAAGGGTACGTGCTCTGTCATGGCAGATATTGGAGAACATCTGTTTAAAGTGTGAAACTTCCCTCCCAGGTTGGGTACGTCAAAAATAATATTCTTGACTGATGCAGAAGATCGAGCCATATTCAACACCACCTATGTGGGTCTCTGTAGGAGTGCTAATGCTCTACAGGAATACGCTAGAAATATTCAATGTCGAGAAATCCAAATGTATGCGTGTTGGTAAAACCCTGAATGATAAAGTGGGAATTCTGACCCAAGGGAGTGTTATGCATAGGTCATGATCTAGAAATACCTTGGTTATGAGGTGAAGGATGACTTTGAGGAAGCATTGATATTCGCAAGTTGATACTTGAGGGCTATTGCTACTAGGTTATCCTTAAAGCATTTTGTTAGTACTGAAGTAGGGTTCATTTCACTGCAGTAGTTCCTCTCTATCATCAGAAACTAATCATCAGCATCACATATGCCCTGGAAAGTTCTTATGCAGACTTTGAAAGATGGGCCGATGTTATTGAAGCCATATATGGTGACGTATCTTGGGGCTCACCAAAGTGACCCTGATCCATGCAAATTAGTTGTACTCTGCCTAACCTCTTTGAGAACTGCAATTGCGATAAACAGTTAATTTTTATACTAAGATGATGTGTGCTGACAAACAGTCGATTCTCTTGCTGTTAAAGAGAAAACTAATAAGGGGTCTCTGTAGAGTGCGAACACTGTTTAGAAACAGTAATGAGGTTCTTCAATAAAATCATGTGGTCACCGGAATGGTTGGAAGGTATGGGCGCCCTATTAAGTACCTTTAAAAAAAAGGCCCATATGTGGGATTGGTCACAGAATCATGATCATATTGGGAGAATGACATTACTGTGCACATTTTATAAACTGCATTTTCCCTAAAGGAAACTTCAGCAGTATATGTACCAATTTACTAGTCCTTCGTTTAGACGCATATTTATGTTAATCCGACTAAACAAATTCCGGGTCATGCAAGTCGAGGATGCCTGGTTAAAGATACCTGTTTTAGAACGTTGATGTCGATTATGCAAAAAATCAGAGACAACTGAGTGCCTAAGAAATGTACTGAACGCATGTAAATCAATGTTATAATAATATATCTGGTAGGTAGCGCAAACTCGGGCGGTTTCTCCCACTGGTCAGTTATCCCAATGTTGGGTGTTCTACTATGTACTGTTGAGTCTCAAATGTAGGTGTTTTGGCATGTGCTGTTGATACTGAACTTGGGTATTCCACCATGTACTGTTGAATCTCAAATTTGCCCGTTTCTCCCACTGTGCAAGGTTCATGGGTCTGGGTAGTTCACTTTCCACTACAGTACCTCATGTTTTAAGCTTCTTTCCATCCAATGCTGTGTCTCAAACTTGGGCATTTCTCCCACTACTCACTTGTCTCAACTCTGGGTTGTCCACCATTTACTGCTGCTTCTTAAATTTGACCGTGCTCCCTTTTACTGCTTTGTCTCAGACTTTGGGTTTCCCCCCGCTGCTTTAGTGTCTGTGGTCTGGTTGGCTCTCCTGCTGCGGTCCCTCAGACTTGGGCGTCTCTTCCACTGCTCAGGCTTTCAAGTCTAGGGAGTTCTCGGCTAGCGAGATCAGCCAATCACTTTGGGCCTATGAAAGTGACATCAAAGATGGCCTCCATCTGAGTTTAAGGTATTTATAACTCGCACCATGTCTGTGGACACGACGTAGACACGGCTCTCCATCCGTGCACTATAGAATGCAGCTATGGCTATGCCAATCCGGTCTAGCAGCTCGCCTAGCCATCCACACTGAAACCCCTGACATGCCTCAACACCTCTGCCATTAGTATGCAGTAACAACCTCTGAACAAATTTGGTCTAGCTGGGCACACATCCAGTTTCTTGCACTAGCACTCTATCCTAATCTACATACAGCACCCACCCACGTGCCGGACTGTGGGTCGGTTTACTGGAGCCTAGCATCCCTCCTAAGTCCTAAACTGGCAGAATGCACACACATAACTCTTAGAATCTCACATACATGGACTTCGTTACCCAAGGGCGTTCCAACCACAAAACGCATCGAGGTCATACAAATGGGGAAAGGGTGCTATATAAATGACGATTAGATTAATATAGATCTTGTAGCAAAGCTCGCTTGAGGTGCCTAATGAGATGTTTTGGTTAAACTGTCTATCAGGTCGTAACTTGGCTAGTGCGATTGCACTTATAAGGGTGTTGAATGCCTTCCTGTAAGAACTTAAAATAACATCTGGAAATAGTGGTTAGCTAAGGCACTATTGTTAGCACAATGTCTAATACCAACTGTGCGTTTGGTTGATTCTTTTTGGAATAGGAGGATTTTATGTGTTTTATTTTTTATGAATTGATTTTTTTTTGTATGAAAAAATACACCCACAAGCCACTAACCGAACTACAGTTGGGGATCTCAACCGTGTTACACAGCTAATGCTACCCCCATTTGCATGAATTTACAAGTGCTTGCTGAAGCACCTCACTTACATGGTGGTATTTCTGGTATAGTTGTGTTCATCAATAGGGTAAGTGAGCTACAGTAATTGTCCATAGATGAAGCCTTCGTAGCTATGAACAAAGATAGTGGTGTTTCACACTCATTCACTCTTGTCACCCAAGTTTGTTTCAAAATTCCATGTCGGTTAATAGAGTAGCCAGATTTCTTCCAAAGATTACAAAATAAATCAGAAAATAGGTGGTCTACATATGCCAAACGTACATGGAACTGTTGGGTCCTACATAAATAGAACAAAACATGTGTAAAGTAAGCCCTTTTTTTGCATCATTTGCCATAGAGAAATTGTGGGTATGTCCCTTTAGCAAATCTAGCATCACCAAGTGGATAGTGTGCTTCATCTGAGTGTTGTGGACGTGCATAGTAAAAGCAAAGGGGGACATTTCACAAGAACCTCAAGGGCACCACTCAAATTTCACGCACATTTTCCATTGGACACAATGTGCAAAGAGGCAACAAATGTACACTTTTGAAAAGCACTACTGTATAGATATGCAGAGGAGCAGACTCAAGTAGAACAAGCATGTTTAAGACCTTTCTTTGCAAATGTACCAATTGCACAACCACTAACCGAGCACAGTACTGCTTTCTAATCTTTGCAAAGCATGTGAATATAAACACATTCACACGACCCAGAAGACAACTGTTACCTACTGACAAGTCTTTGTTCTGTTACCTTGAATTTGTGTAGCGTCTACTGCCATAGTTCATGATGTCGAAGCTCTTTTGCATTTCAGAGAGGCAAAGGAGGAGTACGATTGATCATTCAGTAGTGGTAGGGATGAGCAAAGTATAGTATATAGTTTGGGTGAGGACAAGGGATAGAAAAGGTCCACAGGAAGGCATGAGAACGAAAAGATGAAAGGGATATGTGTACAATTCGACCAGATTTATCGTGGGACTCAACTGAATTCTATGGGGCACAGTACTGAAAGGATAGCTGAATAAAGTGTTCGCTTGCACCAGGGGTTATGCTTGGAATGTTCTCACTGCATGGTGAGCTGAGGCCTGTGGAGCTCGTATGTATAAAATCGTATGCACCCACCCTACCTTCCTGCTATCGGGGTGCAGGAGTAAAGTACAATTTTTATTAAATGGTTTTAGGTAGAGGACTTACATTAATCAAAATTGAGCAGGATAATTTCTTCCCGATTACATATAGAAAGGAAAACAAAAGGGTTTCGACTCAGTAGTCCATTTTTGGTACATGTACACATAGGCTAGGGATTTTAATGGGAGCACAGTAAACAATTAGTAGTACTCTGAAACAACCACCAGATTTTATACAATGCTTCACTTTTTATCTAAATAGATACAAGCTCCAGAAAGAGTACTCATAGGGAATTTATTCTGATAAGTTTGACCAGATCAGTTGCATACCAAACGTGGTTAATGTTCATGGACAAGAACAATAATTATAGGGAAACGTTTTTGTATTTTCCTATGCAAAGTTTGTTGTAACCTTTACTATAGCTACGGCATTAAAATTGGTCTTTTAAAGCTTATTTTTTCTACAAGGTGTGTTGATGCATACATCCTAATTAGTGAAGAGGGGAGTAGTAAGTCCTGTGACCACCCGGGGGCTGAATTGTAGTGGGCATTCACAGTGGGAGTCTAGATGTCAAATTTTTGGCTCAATCTGGAAACAGACTTGTACATTGTTGAGGAATCTTTTGAGAAAATAGTTCTATGGTGCAAGCAGCCAGAATGCAGTTGCTCGTGAGTATTACATTCTATATTGAAACTTCTGTTTGGTGGTTTACTCTTGATATCAGAGTGAAATTTTCACAAATATCTCGCCTTGGGAGAGCGTTTTGTACAAATATCTCGCCTCGGGAGTATACATGATACTCCTACGTCCTGTTCCCTTTCCTCCATCCTTGTGGGTTTCCCCCAACTGATACTTTGGCATGAAAAATTGAGCTTCCCCTTTAAAGTTTGCGGCGCGGACCTGGGAGTGGGAATGCCCCGCCGTGGCCCTGCCCTCCAGCACCTCACCTCAGTCCCTTTTTCTGCATGGACGATGTTGGACCTGGCAGCTAGACAGAGATTTTTTTTTACATTCTGCTTGCTCTGTTTTATCGTTCAAACTTCTTCACCTCACTTCGGTGCCTCGACTCATGGCGCACGTCGGCTGTAGGCGGATTCACGAGATGTGCGTTCTGAGAACGCTCTTTCCTGGCCTCGAACCCCCATGCACTCTGTATTGAGTGCCTGGGGCCGACCACCGCTGGGACGCGTGCGTTGCTGGCAGTGCTTGCGTGATAAGGCATTGAAGAATCGGTTGTCACATTGAAGGGAGATCTTCCACGCTTCTCCTGCAGGTCATCTTAAAGAGTTTGTCTCGAGGACCCCACATCAAGACAATGTGTAGGCCCTTTGTTTAGTACGGCTCTGCAGTTTGGGAACACATTCTCAGGGTTTTCTGCGGGCAAGGGTACCTTGGATTCTGATTCTGACAGGCCTGAGGCTGCTAAGGGTAACGGCTCCCAAGCCGAGGGGGCTGGGAACTCTTCTGGGTGATCTGTTGCCAGACCCAAGGCCCTCAAGGCTACTGGCTCCTAAACCGAGGGGCTCAGGAGCTCCACTGGGCGGTCCATGGAGGGGCGATCAAGTTCGTCGTCCTCGTCGGCCCCAGGGGGCAAAGGATCGTCGTATTCTATCTCAAAGAGTCCGTCCTTAGCACGATCCGGCACGACTACCAGCTCAGTTGCTGAGGGCGCACAGCCTACCGGAGCAACCTCTGAGGTCGACGCTTCTGTTTCAGGTTTGAGGGCTCAAGGCTTGTTCTACCATGTCTGAGCCGGCATGGGGCCTTCGCTCCCTCCCGCCGAGGGTGTGGCGCAAGATGGCAGATAAGCATACAGCAGATCCTGCTAGACAGGCGGCCATCTTGGATTCGGATCAGGGCCTACCTGGTCCCTCACCCATTGAGTGGGTCCTTCAAGCAGGTTGGTCTCCTCAGGGATACATCTACCCATCACAGCCTTACCGCTAGACTACTCATGCGCCACGGCGCTTCAATCAGGAATGGAGGCCAAGCGCTGCGAGGGCTGGCCCCTCGATTCGGCAGATTGCAGGGACCACTTTTTCGAGCACTTCCTTCTCATTTGTTCGCTGCTGATGACGGGGCTTTTCAAGAATATTGTCAAGATGGTGATCCTGCAGGTAGTGCCTATGGAACCTTTCTGGTTCCTCCGGCGCTGCCCATGCTGCCGCCTGTCCCCCCCCCACCCCTCCCTCCCGGTCCAGGCCTTACCAGTTATCCAGACCCCTCCTCCTCCTCCAGTGCCTCCCCCTCAGCAACCGGGCCCGGATCAAGGGGAAACTCTGCTGGCACCTGTTTTCCAGGGCCCGGAACTCCCCTCAGGCTGGAAAGGGGGGGGGGGCGTGATGTCGACAATGACGGCGATGACAACATCCAGGACGACGAACCCTCAGCATCTGTAAAGGCCTTTCATGACGGCCTTCAGGGCCTTGCGAAATTCTTGGGGTCCCCCAGCTAGGGGAGGCCCTCCAGATGTTTTGGGCAAGAGCACCACGAGCTGTTCAGGCATTCTGTTCCAGAAGGATGTCATGCAGGTGGCTAGAAAAGTCTGTGAGAAGCCCAGGGCCAATGTCCATATGAACAAGAAATTAGACATTAGGTTCAGGCTGGCGGATGGGGAGCCAGTGCTCCTGGCCTCATTCCCCCGGCCTCATTCTTCAGTGGTGGCTGTGGCCTTGCTGTATTTTATACCATCATCTTTGTTGTCTTCCTCTGCGGAAGCCACCTCCAGTTGTCTGTCCACCGAGGACAAGGTCCTGGAGTCTTTTGGCTCGTGTTCAGCATATGCTACCTCATCTTAGGGCTGCATATGCGGCAAGCTAATGCTGACACCCGTCTAGCCGTGCCAAACCAGAAGCTGGGGTGAATGCTCAGGGAGTTTCAGGACGAACGCATGGCACTACATTTTCATCAAATGTGCAAGAGCGGATCCTGGATCTTCCCTTGTAGGTCTCAGACCCTTTTCATTCGTCCACCAATGACGAGTTGACAAAGAAGACCGCTACACAAACCGCCAAGTCTTTGGCCATCCTGTCTATGCCAGGGCAGAAGTCCTTCTTGCAGTCTTGGGCAGGACAGATTTCAATCCCTGCGCTTTCACCTGCTTTTGGGACCATGGTGCACAAGGCGTTAAAGGTCACCCGGTGACCACAGGAGGAAGCAGCAGAGCAATTTGCATGTTTTTTCTCTGCTCCCCCCCACTCCTCTCCCCCCCAGAAGCCTAGAAGCAGAGACCTCATGTTCGGGGAACACAGCTCGCCTGTAGGGGACCGGCTGGCACTCTTCCAGGACAGCTGGAAGCGTTATTTCAAGAGTCCTTGGATCCTTTCTATAGTCGGCACGTGCTTCAGTCTTCCGCTTCCTTTTCCTCTACCATCCTCTCCTCTACATCAGTTAGGGTCCCCAGCGCTTTTACGGGAGATCCTTTCTCTTGGAGATGAAGGTGTGGACCCGGCTCGTCAGTCGGACAGGGGCTCTGGCTTCTGCTCCAGGATTTCTGCAGTACCAAAGAACCATGATGGCCTGAGTGTAGTCGTGGACCTGTCAGTCCTCAACATGTCTTTATCGCTCAAGCGCTTCAAGATGATTACTCCCGCGCACATAGCAGAGTCTCTGTGTGCAGGGGACTGGATGTGTTTCCTAGACTTCAAGTATGGTGTACCATCATGCCCCCATCTACCAGCCGCATCGTACGTTTCTGCGGTTCACGGTTGTCGTACCACTAGGTGCTGCCTTTTGTCCTCCATTCGACCCCTCATGTGTTCACAAAGCTGATCAATGCGATGGCTGGTGTCCTCCGCCTGGAGGGCCACCATTTTACCCTTGCTTGGATGACTGGCTGATCGGGGCCAGCTCACCCGAGGGGGCTGTGGATTCTTGCCTGCAGCTGGCACATGTTCTTCACCATTTGGGCTTTTCCCTCAACAAAAGGAAGTCGCAGCTGGCTTCAACCCAGGATGTGATCTTTCTTGCAGTCTGCTGGGACAGAGCTGTGCAGCAGGTGTTCTTCACGCCCAAGAGGCTCCTTTCCCTCCATAAGGCGATAGGGCTCCTTATAGCCCACTCGACAAACTCTGCATGGTAATTCCTGCACCTCCTAGGGCTGATGGTATCTTGTGTTCTCATGGTGCAGCACGCCCGCCTCAAGATGAGCAGCCTCCAGCTGCACCTGGTGGTCAATTGGGACCAGGATTTGGGGGTCTCAGTCGGACAGGATCCCAATACCCCGCTCCTCGTCCCAGATCTTCGCTGGCGGTTGATGGACGGCAATTTGGCAGTGGGAGCCCCCTTTGCCTGGCAAGGGGCCACTCTGCTGGTGACTACAGATTCCTTGCTCTCGGGCTGGGAGGTTACTCTGAAGGTTTACTCACTTCATGGTGCATGATCCAGACTGGAAGTCCTCCTTCATATCAATCTGCTCAGGGCAGTGGGCCTGGCATTCAAGGCTTTTCTGCCCCTCATCAGGGACATTGCAGCTCTGGTCAGGGCAGACCACTCCATGACAATGTTTTACCCGAACAAGCATCGTGGGACCCTCTCCTCCCACCTCCCCCTCCTGTGCCTGGAGGCGTTATCCATCTGGGAAAGGGCCCTGACAATGGGGATTTGGATATCAGCAGTCCACCTCCTGGGGGGACGGCAATGCAGAAGCGGACCAGCCGAGCTGCTTGAAGTTCAACACCTATGAGTGGGAGTAACACATCATCTTGTTGCCCCTGTTCCAGTGCTGGGGTTTTCTGGATCTGGACTTATTCGCATTTCCTCTCAATTCCAAGTGGCCCTGGTTTGCTTTGTGGGCAGGTGTCGGTGGACTGCAGCCACATAGTGATTGCCCCCCTCTTGCCTTCGAGGGCTTGGTTCGCAGATCTGCTGCAGTTGTGCTCCCAGGGGCCTGGCCAACTTCTAAAACCCAACAGGGGCTTCCTGATGCTTCAGGGTAGGGCAGTGAAGCACCCAGACCCAGCAAGGCTGGCCCGAGTACCCTGGGTTCTGACCAGCTGAGACTCCAGCATGCTAAATTTTCAGACGACATCAGACATTATATAGGAGGCTGTCTACTCGATCCCAGCATAGGAGCAAGTGGGCAAGATTTTACCACTGGGCTCGCGACAAGGGGCTGGACCCCATCAATAGCTCACTGGACGACGTGCAGGCCTTCTCTGCACATCTTTTTCTCGTGTTCAGGTGGATACCTGCTGCACCTATTTTGCGGCCATTGGGCCCTATAAGAATTCCCTAAAGCATGTTTTTTCAGCAGCCAACCTGGTGCTTAAGGCCCACCTCAAGGGGTTATCCAGGCCTTTTCCTCCAGTTAATAGGCTGCATCCGGTTTTGGACCTCAACATAGTTCTTGCACCATTACAGCGCAAGTACTTTGACCCGATGGCCCTGGTGGACATCCGTCTGGTGACACTAAAGACAGTACTATTGGTGACACTTAATTCTGCGTGCAGTCGGCGAGGTGCAGGCGTTGAGACCTTCACCACGTTTCATAACGGCAAGGTCATCTTGCGCACGTATCCACATTTTTTGCCCAAGGTGGTCTCTCCATTCAATTTGAATCGGGAAATTTACCTGCCGATGTTCTTTCCGAACCAGCAGTCAGAGGCAGAAAGGGCTTTACATTCCTTGGACCTAAAGTCTGAGGCATTGTTCAGTTTTTTTTGGGGGGGAGGCACGTGCCAGGCTTCCAAAGCTTTTATCGCCTTTTGGATGGTCCAGGCAATTTCAGAGGTGTATACGACCTTGGGCAAACCAGTTCCTGAGGGGGATTTATGCCCATGCGGTCAGGGCTAAGGACACGGCCGTCACGCTTCACACACATGATTCTTGGATGTCATAATCAAGGCGGCTACTTGGGCCACTTATTCAGCCTTTTAAGCACTATTCCCTGGATACCAATTCCAAGCGCGATGTAGAGTTCGGTCAGGCAGTTCTGAAGAACCTTTTTGCTTTGTCCTAGATATGAGGCAGGTTATCACAGTTCCACCATATGGTCTTGTTCAGTGGAATCACCCACAAGTGTGGAGGGAAGGGGAATGGACGTATGAGTAAAGTTACTCACCCTAGTGACTACAGTACTCGGTCGCCTTTCGTCCATACATTCCACCCACTTTCCCCCGCTAGTATGCCAGGGGCTGATCTATTTAGTGTAGCCAGGTATTTAAGTGTGCAATGTGTTAAAAGGGGACTGAGGTGAGGCACCAGAGGGCGGGGCATCGGGGTGCGTTCCTATGCCGCGCCTGCGCCCCTGTGTGCTATACTAAATTTAGCGGGGAAGCTCAATTTATTTCTGCCAAAGGTTCCGGTACTGTCCCCATGTTGGGGGACTCGCACAATGATGAGGGAAAGGGGATTATAGACTGAGTACTCTAGTCACTACGGTGAGTAACTTTCATTTACAAGTAGTTTTAATTTCAGGATTTTCGCCGGTGATGATTACTGTAGGATTTAGAAGAGCGCACAGTGATTTCTTATGAGCATTCTGGACGATGATATTTGCCCTTAATTCTTAAGGGGTTATTACTAGCAATTAAACATGGTTTTATTTTTATTTGTGGAAATCTCATTCTAAAATTACTCTCTTGCAGTTCAGTTTCACATTGCCCATGTTTATGAAACTCAGGTAAGATTTTTTTAAAGTCTTTGCTTCACAATTACGATCTGCAATCATTACATGCATTACTGCGCAACCGTTTTGAGCAATTGGCTTTAATATAACCTTTTACTTGAACAAGTTTGAAATCTTTTTTTTAATAAAGTTCCATGTTCGTTTATGGAATGTACAAATGAGTTTGTTGATTTCTATGTAGATTTTCTATTCAAATTATATTCTACATTTTCTGAAAATATTTTGTAATTACTATGAAGTTGTGTATCATAATGATGGTTGTGTGAAGAACTGTAGCTCAATGGCGGCTTTAACATTAGCCTGAACTAAGTCTGTGAAGACTCAGGGATTCTCTGTGGATATTGAAGTGTGTAGCCAAATATGGTTGTATGGAACATGTACTTGGGATTTGGAAACGGACAAGCTGGCAGGTTTTCCATGCAGCATACCGCAGGTCTTTTAACCCTGCAGTGGCCCACACAGCACCCAGCAAGTTTACACATTGAATCTAAAAAGTAGGGTTAAGTGCTGACGCTAGTCTAAATACCGCAATGGGTCTAGACATCGGCCAACACAAAACAGCAATAACTTATTGGGATCACATTGAAAGAATTGTATTCATAACTGTATAACTGTTCACTTAAGTGTCATTTAGGATCCATGCTGACAATGTTAGTGGTGCCTGAAAAAATATTGCCAAAAAGCCACATCAGGAAATGGAATATTCAATTGGAGGCTGATATTGTCATGCTGGAAATGCATTGCAGGGACAGGGCCTCATGTCCTTGTCCTGTACTCCCTTAACATGTGTTCTGTGTTTTCTGCACCGGAATCCAGTTGTGACTCCTGGCATTGCAGCTCTTCCTACTTTTTGGTTGTGGTGAACAGAGACCCTTGGGATACCCTTTCGAATGGATTGTGTCCTCCCCTGTATTCCTCATCTTAGATCTTAGAATCTTCCAGATTGATTCTTCGGAAAAAAGAAAAATAAATCTCCAGAGGGCACTGCGCTCAAGGCCGCAGTGTCTATTTTTTCAGGTCTGTCCTCTTTTTTTTCGAGGAGCAATCCTCTGAAGAGGAAATGAATCCTGCTGGAGTAAAATTTGGGACTAGAGATTTCCCTGAGTAATTGGTTGGCCCTAGCTCCAAATTAAGTAATCTGTATGAATGTCTTCAGACAGTCAGTGGCCTGGATACTTCCCCTGAGGTAGACTTTGACAGACCCGGCCCTGCAGATCATGCAGACTCAGGGTACAGAAGGTTAATGAACAAAGTTATTGAGTTTATGGGATGGAAGTCAAATTCCCCTAATTTTGACCAATAATATATGACGGATGTCCTTATTGAAGGCCCTCAAAAGCACCCTGTCCTTCCTTTTCACAAAGTATTACAAAAAAGGGTCGCCGCCGCATGGGAAACCCCAGATTCTGGCCCAGCTTCAAATAAGAAATTTGTGGGGAAATACAGGCCTTCCTGATCTGACCCAGAATACCTTTCAAAGCATCCCTCGCCTGAAAGCTTAGTGGTGCAGGCAGCAACTTCTACTAGGTATTCTGCTTACCTTTCCATTTCCCCTGATAGGGATGACAAAAGAATTGACGCATGGGCCTGAAAAGTGTTTTCCTCGGGCAGCATGGCCCTAAAGTCCACAAATGTGACTTGCACTTTGACAAGGTTCACACACACCCCGTGGGACTGTATGACAGCGGCTGAACGCATCCCTGAGGGCGAGGAAACGGGATGGTTTCCTGGCAATAGTCAGAGATGGAAAAGAAGCTATGGAGGAATGCCTCCAGTCAGGACTGGACACTGCTGATAGCATTAGCATCTCTAGGTTGTTTGGAGAAGCTGCAGACCTCAAAAGCGGCAGCTAAATCACTTGGCTCCTCTATAAAACGACCTCAACAACACTCCTACTCGGGGTCATCTTCTTGGCGGAACCGTCCCTTTTTGATTCTATTCCTCATTTGGGAGAGGGAAGGGACAGGCCAGTCAAAAAGGGCAACAAAGAAATGGTCCTTGTGGCGGAAGAGGAAAAGGTACTAGATCAGCTCCAGCAGCGGCAACTGTCCCCTCAGCCACTGCTGCAGCCACTGCTGCAGCCACTGCAAAGCCTCTCTGAGGCCTTGACCCAAAAGACCCCAGTGGGAGGCAGGATCACTCGGTATCTGGAGAAATGGCGAGGTATTACTTCAGATTCCTGGGCACTACAAATAGTGACCCATGGTTACTGCTTTCATTTTCGACAAATACCTCAAGACCATCCACCGGGAGCCAACTCTAGCAAAACTCTAGACCTGCTCCTCGACCAGGAGATTTTAACCCTGCTAGAGAAAGGTACAATAGAACATGTACCTGTAGCGGAGAGGAACAAGGGTTGGTGCTCCCCTTATTTTCTCATCCCAAAGCAGGACGGAGGATTGAGACCCATCTTGGACTTAAGAAACTTGAACGAGTTCCTCAGGAAGGACATGTTCAAGTTGGTAACCCTTTCTCAGATCCTTCAGGCTCTCCAACTCCAAGACTGGCTGGCATCATTGGACCTTCAGGCTGCTTACTTTCATGTGCCGATCCATCTCAAGCACAGGAAGTACCCGAGGTTCTCGATTGGCGGTTCTCACTATCAATTTCAAGTTCTGCCTTTCGGGCTGACATCCGCCCGAGGGTTTTCACCAAGCTATTGTCTGTGGTGCCAGGGAGTCTCGGGAGAAGGCGATTCATGTCTACCCCTACCTGGACAACTGGTTAATTAGGGCGAGTTCACCCGAATGAGCTCAGTAACATCTGACCATGATCTGCCACTTCTTACACACACTGGGCTTCTCCCCAATTACAAGAAGTCTCAAATGATACCACTCCAAAAGCTCCAATTCATTGGAGCAATACTGGATACGTCCTCGGTCAAAGCCTCGCCTCCCGAGGAGAGAGTTCACCACATCCTGCAGATGGTAACGAAGTTTCAGAATGCCGAGGATCTGCCGGCCTTAGATTTGCTCTGGTTGCTCAGCCTTATGGCATCCTGCATTTTTCTGGTGCCAGAGGGCAGATTGAGAATGAGATTCCTTCAGTGAGCCCTCAGAACTCAATGGTCCCAATTTTCAGGAGATATGTTCGAATTTTTGTGGGTCACAACCAGAGTGGGTCAAGATCTGCTATGGTCGGCTTGCAGGCACAATATCCTCAAGGAGGAACATTTTTGGCGACCATGGCCAGAGAGAACAGTAGTGACGGGCGCCTCACTCACGGGGTGGGGAGCCCACATCAGCGATCTGTCAATCAGCGGTCGTTGGTCTCCAAACTACACATCAACATTTTGGAGCTGAGGGCGATCAGATTAGCGCTGAAAGCCTTTCTACCCTCTGTACGGGGAAAGAATGTCCTTATAATGACGGACAACATAGTGGCCATGTACTACCTGAACAAAAGAGGTAGTGTAGGGTCACTACCACTGTGCAGAGAGGCAATGCAGCTCTGGTTCTGGGCAATACAGGAAAGAATCGCTCTATTGGCAATTCACCTAGCTGAAGAGAAGAACACGGCAGCAGACGCTCTGAGCAGGCAGAGCACAGTGTCTCACGAATGGCAACTAGCTCAGGAAGTCCTTCAAGAGATCTTCACACTTTGGGGAACCCCTCAAGTCGATCTGTTCGTGACCAGGGTCAACCGGAAATGCTATCAATACTACTCAAGGGAATTTCCTCCAAGAAGGAGCTCTAGGAGACACGTTCGTGGTGGACTGGGAATTTCCTCTACTGTACACGTTTCCTCCAGTCCCTGTGATTCCTCATGTAATCAGGAGGTTAAGAAAGTTCAGGAAAACCATGATCCTAATTGCCCGGATTGGTCCAGGAGAACGTGGTACCCGGACCTTCTGGACATGTCCATCTGCCCTGAAATGCATCTTCCACAAAGAGGATCTCCTCTCACAAGAGGGTCGGGTTCTCCTCCATCCAGACTTCAAAACTCTCAGCCTTCACGCATGGCTTCGGAGAGGCTGAGATATAAGCATTGGGACCTACCGGATGACGTAATGGAGATTTTGCTTTGGGCTGGAAGGCGAGCAACAAAATCCTTGTATCGGTGTTGTTGGAATAAGTTCAGTAACTGGTGCAAGGACAAGAATGTGGATCCATTCCAATGTAACACACCTATGGTTCTCTTTTCTTCTACATTTGGCCAATTTGGGGCTCCAAGTTGGCACCATAAAGGGATACTTGGCAGCACTATCCAATTTCAAGCACTCATCTGAAGAGGTTTCTTATTCTAAAATGCCCTTGGTTATCCAATTATTAAAGTGACTGACAAATGTGTACCCTCCGACTTCCTTCCAAGTACCTATTTGGAATTTAAATTTAGTTCTAAGATTTCTCACCGGTACCCCCTTTGAGCCTTTACATTCTTGTCCGTTAAGGCTCCTCACTTTGAAGACAATTTTGCTAGTGGCAATTGTATCATCCCGCAGGGTGAGTGAGTTGCAGGCACTCTCTTGTAAGCCTCCTCACACAGTCTTCCATAGAGACAAAGTAACTCTTAGGGTCAGACTCTCATTCTTACGTCTGATTTTCCACCTGTCGCAGAAAATTACTTTACCTTCTTTCTATCCTCCGCATGCGAGTAAAGAGGAAGAAAGACTACACAGACTGGACCCAAAGAGGGCTCTCAGCTTCTACATCTCCAGATTAGCTAAATTTCGACAAAGTGACCAACTGTTGTCGGATATACTGGACACAGATTGGGCTTGGGTGTATCAAAACAAACACTATCCGGATTGATGATTCTGGCAATTAAGTTGGCTGGAAAAGAGCCTCCGGATGGATTAAGAGCCCACTCAACCAAGGATATGTAAACTTCAACTGCTCTTCAGAGGGGTGTTCCGGTGCAGGGTATTTGTGCAGCGGCCACCTGGTCTTCAATGCACACATTCGTGAAATATTATTGCTTGGATTCAACATCTTCTCAAGGCTGCCTCTTTGCAAAAGCTGCCCTTCACACGGTTCACGACTAATTTCTCTGGTTCTCCCTCCTCTGAATTCTTACTGCTTTGTGGAGAATATCGAAGATGAGGAATACGTGGGAGGAACCAATCCATTTGGAGAACAAGTTAGTTAGCAACTGTAACGTTCTTTCAATTGGATGTTCCTCCCATGTATTCCTCTTCGACCCTCCAAACCTACTCTGCCGTACAGTTTACGCCAGGTGCGAGCCAAAGGTCAATAAAGCCCGGTCAACTGATGCAGCTACTCATATTGTAAAAACAGAACTGAGGCTAACGGGCACGGCTCAAGCTCTTTATACTGCGGATGACGTCTATGCTCGACGGCGGCCCTTGAGCACAGCGCCCTCTGGTGAATTTTTTCAAAGCAGCAAGCTAAGATGCGTAATAAGTGGGAGGAACATCCAATCGAAAGAACGTTACAGTTGGTAAGTCACTTGTTGTATGGCACCCGTGGGTGGGGGTACAACCCTGTACCCCTAGTGTACATTTCTGGGCACGTGTGTGTTGCCCACAGAGCAGGGTATGAGCTGGTGGCAGCTCAATGCTGAATTTGACAGGTGCTCTCAGTAGCCTCCATTTTGGGATACCCAGGCCCTTTCATAGGAATCGGTGGATTCCTGACTGGAGACACGATGGCCCCTGGGGCCTTTTCTTTGCCTGTTACCTTGTTTTCCAAAAGTCCTGGGAAGCCCTGACTGTATGTTGTGGGTACACCCTAAGGGTGGGACTTGTGTGAATAGTGTGTGACCAAAATGCATTCTAGTTATGGGTAGCTGGTTTCTGTGTGTTTGACACAATGAATGAGACAGCCCTGCCTGAAACTGATATGAATGCAGTGTGTTGTGCTGAAAGGCTGGGTGCTTGCCCCAATCCACATTCCTTGTTATGGGTGTCTGGGAGGAAGTTAATTACCTGAATGCCTGTGAGCCTGATTAGCTGCCTGCATGAATGCCCTTCTGTGTGATTGGCTGACTCAACCTTGCTCAGGCAGAGCGAATGAGGGACAGATGTGTATATTTGGGGACCTCTCACTTACCAATTTGTTCAGAATCTGAAGTTGAAACTTGAAGCTGCTTATCCTTGAAACCTAGCTGGAAGAAGTATTCCTGCTGATTTTTCTTCGATGAAATCTAAAAGCGGTCGAGTCTGTCGAGGACTGATACTGGAGAGGACCTGGCTAGGACACTTCCCGAGCTACGAGGGACCATCGTGCAAAACGTGCTGCTCTTCAAGGTACCCTGGAAGCCAGTCCCGAAATGCTGTTGACGGGAGAAAGGGTCTGCCGAGAATCTTGAAGTAAAGCGTCAGGACATCGAGGCCATTGACTGCCATTGCCATCGATCAGGGTTTGGATGATTTCCGTGACTGTTGGAAGCCAGTGAAGTTGTTTCCCAGAAGCAGGGACAGTTGGACGCTGTGCTGCTCAACGGCCGGAGCGCAAGGCTCCACCTTTGCATAAGAACATTTGAACGAAGGGCTCCCTTGCCATCACTGTCGACCAATTTGTCCCGCCAGAGAAAGTTGAGGTCGCTGGCTACCCAGGAAAGTCTGCAGTTGGCTTTCTCGCCATCGGAAGCCGACAGACGTCCTGAGGACACTGATGAAGTGAAAATCCGAAGTCCAGCCCGTGGTAGAGTCCCGATCGCCAAAGCTATCGCGAGGTACATGCTGCAGCATCGACAGGCCAGAGGACCGCTGAAGCATCTTGCGACGCCCACTGCTGGCCCTACATCCATCACTGAGTCTTCTGTGCAGCACCAAACACTTTGCATCAAGGTGGACCCCACGCCTCATCTTCCCAGGATTTCCACGAACAATCGTCGAAGCTGCGCCAGTGTTCTTGGAGGAATCTCGACACCCAGTGACTCGTTCTTTAAAGGGAGTCCACCCTCGAGGGATCCGTCGACGGAACAGTCGAAGTAACTCTTCTATCTCAGGTACTTTGGGGTGGTTAAACCTTTTGACCAGGAAGCAAGACTTATTGAAACATTTATGGACTCGGCTTGTTAATACTCTTCATTACAGGTTGGAGGTGAGGGGGGATGATCCTCATCAGATTTTAGTCTTGGTATTTGGACAAAGCATTCTGCCATTGTTTAACCTAACTTGCCTTCCTCCCTATGATCTATGCTGTTACACCTTGCTGCACAATTTGTATGCCATTATAACTGTCAGAAAATTAATCTGATGCGAAGTGTTACCACATAGACATTGTATATATTTGCCATATTAGAATTTCCAGAGTACAAAGTGTGCTATTGATGTATATATATTTCTGAGGCTTGTGGGATCTGCTTAGATCACATGCTGTGCATAGGCCGACATCTAGTGGAAGCTGCGGAGTATTACAGTTTGTTTTTCGAAACTCGAAAATGGGCGTCGACACAGGCGTGCCAGTAATACTATCCCTAGTGTGACGTCCACTGTACCCAAGATCCCTCACGCGTCTAGGATCCTCAGATTGTTTTTTTCCGCCATACTGGTCGGAAGCATCTTGCGGAGTTCCCTGGCCTTAGCCATACTTTTGCTGTTATTATAATTATAATTCTTATTCATTCCCTTCCCCACCCCAACGTCGACCCTCGACTCGACGACGGCTGGAGAAGTCATCGACCGTCGACTGCTGCACGACGGATCTGGGCCTCGGAAGGCCGCTGGCCTCGGCCCGGGCCTGGTAGGCCGCTGGCCTCGGCCCTTACAAGTAGGGAGAGTGGGGGGTGGTACATACTCTTCACTCTTGATATATAGTTACATTTTATATATTCCTACACTTAGCAGCCCGCTGCCTTAAGGTGCGTATGGAGGGTACCCCTTTTCAATTCTGCCCCAAGTGCAATCGCAAATACCCTTGGGTCGACAGGCACGCCACGTGCAATCTCTGCTTGCCAAGGGATCACCCCGAAGCGAACTGCAGAGCATGTAGTAGGTTTAAACCTAAGACACTTAAGGACCGTTCGACAAAGCGTTGGGCCCACCACGCCAGGCAGGAGGCCATGGCAGCGGAGGGCGCCTTCAGCGATGGCAGCGACGCCGTACTTTCGGACGGCGAGGGCATTACGGCGTCGAAAGACAGCCGGCGAGCGCAGGTCCCCGACCTCGGAAGGTCGTCCGGCAGGGCGGCTATGGGGAAGACCCCCGGCGACGCAAGCGCTACACACCTAACACACACTAAACACACTAAGACCAACCGGACCTCGACGACGTCGACTTCACGGAAAGAGGCACAAAAAGAACGGTCCGACTCGGTGTCCTCTGGGCGCTCTCGATCGAGATCACCTCACGACGCAAGGCAATCATCCACTCTTGCCAAGAGTGCCTCGCTACACACATTAACGGAAGTTCGATCGTCGGGAGACGAAGACGACTTCCACCCCCAGGCCGCGCTCCAAGATACCGAGACCGCGGTTAACACCAGTGAGGCCCCACGAAAGCACACAAATACCTCTCCAGACCCTCGGCGCCAGGCGTCGAAAGTCTCTGGGGCCTCCAAGGGACAGGGAAAACATTTTTCCACGCACGGGGAGGGGGGGAAACAGCGGAAAGCACAGCCTTCCACTCCTGTAAAGCCATCCTCTCACCCTAGGCAGACAAGCAAACACAAGTCTACCCTTGAAAAGTCCCATAAATCATCACCTACTAAAGTAATACCCTGTTCCAGGGAATGGTCCAGTGAAGACATAGACAGGGTTATGTCTAGGATGTCTTCCTTGGCTGATTTTTATGATAAGAACCCAGAACATTTTCTTTCATATAACCCTCAAGGGGCCACACCCTCAGGCTCCTCCGATCCTATCCCGCTAAGTAAAAAGCCCCGGTTCGAAAGACCTGAACCCTTCGAGGTTCAGCCTTACTCCATTCCATATTCTACTCCACTCCCCAGTTACCAGGGACAAGTTTTCCCTGAAGAGGACCAGGAGTTTGAATTTATTGAAGAACAAACCGGGACAGATTACCTTGCAGAGGATGAGGACCTGGAGGAGGGAGAAAATGAGCAGGAAATTTAGAGAGTAGATTCCCCAGTACAAAGCGAAGCCCCAGTTACCGACTCTCCAGTTGATAACCAGCCCCTCCTCAACGAGGTTCTCGCTCGAGCAGCGGAACATTTCCACATCGACACCCACGGTGTACAGGAGGAAAGGGACTTCGCGGAGGAGTTTGTAGGAGGAAGGAGACCGGTCGCTCAGACCATCCCTATCCTCAAGTCCATCCAACGAAGAATAGATCCTTCCCTGGTGAATCCTAACCTCACCAGAGCTGTCAACCCCAGAATTGAAAAGATTTTCCGGGCAGCCCAGTCTGACCCTCTGTATATAAGGGGACATCTTAAACCAGATTCCCTAGTGGTTACCAACACTAGAAAAAGGGCTGGCACGCCCTTATCTTCATCAGAAGCTCCTCCCGACAAGGAGAGCAAAAAACTTTACGGGTTTGGCAGGAAGGTAGCCTCAACGTCCGCCTACCAAGCAAGGATTGCGAATTCCACCACCCTGTTGGCTAGTTTCAATTGCCATCAATGGGAAGAAGTCGCGGCGCTCATTGCCTCTGCTCCAGAACCGTTAAAGGCCCAGCTGGCTCGGATCTCGGCAGAGGGGAGAGCCGTGTCTGGTTGTATTTTAAAAGCAACTTTCGACGCCGCTGACAACGCAGGGAGATTGATAGCAGAGGGTACTGTTATCAAGAGACATGCGTGGTTACGGCAGTCGGGATTCAAGACAGAAACCCAGGCTTCTTTAATAGACAAGCCAGTGGAACCCGACCTATTGTTTGGGGAAAGCGGTCGAAGACGCACTTAAAAATGCCAAAGATGAATATGAGACTCTCAAATCCCTTGGCCAGCTTACCAACAAACCCCCTAACCAGAGGGGGAACAGTAATTTTCGTCGCCCACGCGGCCAAAATTCACAGAGGCAACTATGCCCAGGGACAGGGTACACAATGGAATAACAACCAGCAGTCTACCCAGAGTTACGGCAGGGGTAACAAGAGAGGTCGTGGAAGAGGCAGAGGCAGCCCCAACAAGGGAGGTGGCACGCCTCCACCAAAACAGTGACGCTCAGTTCAGGGTCCCTTGTCACGCAACCCCAGTAGGGGGACGCATTTCCACCTTCACCCAAGCTTGGGAAGGGATCACCTCAGACAGATGGGTGCTGTCAACAGTATCCGCAGGATATTGTATAGAACTACTGCAGCGTCCCCGGAACCAT
Source organism: Ambystoma mexicanum (assembly GCF_040938575.1). Classification (NCBI taxonomy): domain Eukaryota; kingdom Metazoa; phylum Chordata; class Amphibia; order Caudata; family Ambystomatidae; genus Ambystoma; species Ambystoma mexicanum. The sequence goes on along the minus strand of NC_090939.1, from coordinate 475,164,089 downwards.
CCTCCACGACAAAGAGTGCACTCCCTAGAGCATCAAAGGATCCTTCTCGAGGAGATCGCCATTCTGCTAGAAAAGGACGCGATAGAACTCGTCCCAGGACACCAGGTAAACAAAGGGTATCTATTCAACTTACTTCCTTGTGCCAAAGAAAGATTTGACAATGCGCCCAGTATTGGACTTGCGGCCTGCCAACAAGTATGTCAAGCCCCAAAAATTCCGTATGACCACGCTACAAGAGGTAATCCCCCTCCTAAAAAAGGGGGATTACATGGCAACCTTGGATATGAAAGATGCTTATTTTCATATTTCCATGCTCCCAGCGCACAGAAAGTACTTACGCTTCAAGGTGGACAGTCGCCACTACCAATTCAAGGTACTGCCCTTCGGGATAGCTTCAGCACCAAGGGTATTCACCAAGGTACTGGCGGTGGCAGCTGCACACCTACGCAGGGAGGCAATCCCGGTGTACCCTTATCTGGACGACTGGCTCATAACGGGGGAAACCCCAGGAATTTGCAGGTCAAACATTCAGAGGACTATCGACCTCCTCCACGAATTAGGCTTCTCTATCAACGAGAAAAAGTCAAGTCTGGTGCCAAGCACCTCAAAACAGTTTCTAGGAGCTATCCTAGATACTCAGAAAGGATTGACCTTCCCTTCGGAAGAGAGAATTCGGAATATACTTCGGCAAATTCCGCATTATCAGTCAGGTCAACAGATAACAGTACGCAAAGCTATGCGGTTACTGGGCATGATGGCGTCATGCATTTACCTGGTCCCCCACGCGCGTCTGCGCATGCGTCCCATGCAAGAATGGTTGGCGAAACAGTGGTCTCAGGCAAGTGGTCAGTGGGACGATCTAGTGGTCGTTTCGCCAACACTCGTACAGAGCCTACACTGGTGGACAAGAGAGAATCTCGCAAAGGGGAAACCCTTTTACAGTCCCGAAGTACAAGCCGTGGTGACTACAGATGCATGCCTGACTGGGTGGGGAGCTCACCATCTCCACCACACAGCTCAGGGTCTCTGGTCTCACTCAGTAGCCAAGAACCACATCAATCTGCTAGAGCTTCTGGCAGTATTCCGAGCGCTAAAGGCGTTCGAGCCCCATCTACTGAACTTGTCGGTGCAGATCAGGACGGACAGCACGACAGCCATGTTCTATCTGAACAAGCAAGGGGGGACTCGTTCGCCAAATCTGTCCAAACTTGCCCAGAAAATATGGATATGGGCACTCAGACGGAACATCTTCCTGTCATCACAACATGTTCCAGGGGAGCTCAATTCCCTAGCGGATGCTCTAAGCAGAGACTCCCTCCCAGAAGAACACGAATGGGTCCTTCACAGAAACGTAGTAGAAGATCTCTTCTCTCAGTGGGGTTTCCCCACTATAGACCTATTCGCCACAAGCGAAAACAAACAATGCCCAGGATTTGCATCCAGGTTCCCCCAGCCAGACTCCCAAGGGAATGCCCTGTGGATGAACTGGTCAGGGATGTTTGCGTACGCTTTTCCACCAACTCCTCTCATCAGGAAGGTGGTGTACAAGATGAACAAGGAATCGATGACGCTCATCCTAGTTGCTCCCATGTGGGCGAGACAACCATGGTTTCCACACCTACGCAGGATGGCGGTGTGCGAGCCCATCAGACTCCCAGCCTGGTACAACCTAATGTCCCAGCAACAGGGTCAAACAGTGCATCAGGAACCCAACTCTATGAACCTAGCAGCATGGCTCCTGAAGTCAGAGTTTGGACATCTCAAATTACCACAGAGGTGTATGGACATTCTAAAAGAGTCCAGGAAACCAAATACAAGGCACTGTTACTTTGATAAGTGGAAAAGATTCGTTATCTGGTGCCAGAATAAACAAATCAACCCGGTTGATTGCACTCCTTCCAACGTTGTGACATACATGCTCCACCTGCTGGATGCAGGGTTGGTTTTTAACTCGCTGAAAGTACACCTGGCAGCCCTCTCGGCTTACACCACATCCCATAACAAGGTCTCGTGGTGGAAAGTACCAGTGGTTAAAGCCTTCATGGAAGGAGTAAAGAGACTTCACCCTCCTATTTCGAACCCACCGCCAGGATGGGACCTCAACGTGGTGCTAGCTAAGCTCATGGGACCCCCATTCGAACCCATGCATAAAAGTAGTCTCAAACACCTGACTTATAAAACGGCCTTCTTAGTAGCCATTACCTCCATAAGAAGGGTCAGTGAAATTCAGGCTCTGTCAGTGCAGGATCCTTTCTTTACTATCCACAAGGACAAACTGGTTTTACGCACACACCCTAGGTTCTCACCTAAATTCATATCCAAGTTCCATGTAAACCAGTCCATCGAGCTTCCGGCTTTCTTCCAAAACCCGCAAAGCTCGGCTGAGGTGAAACTACACACCCTAGATGTGCGTAGGGCGGTCCTATACTATGTAAATAAAACCAGACCGCTAAGGAAAACAGATCAACTGTTTGTCTCCGTAGCTACAGGCAGAGAGGGGGATCGCGTCTCTAAGGGCGCTATCTCGAAGTGGATTATCAACTGTATACAGCTGTGTTACTCTCTTTCTGAAAAGACTCTGCCTTTTACGCCAAGGGCCCACTCTACTAGAGGCATTGGTGCCACTCTGGCTTTCATTGCAAATGTTCCCCTCGACACCATTTGCAAAGCAGCTACTTGGAGCTCTATTCACACTTTTACTCAGCATTACTGCATTGACACTCATTCCAAGACAGATACACAAGTGGGACAAGCGGTTCTAAGACACCTGTTTGCTCATGACCCTTCTCACATCCCACCTCCTTCTTCTGGTACTGCTCGCTAATCTATGCACAGCATGTGATCTAAGCAGATCCCACAAGCCTCAGAAGGGATACATTACTCACCGTAATCGTATTTCTGATGCTTGTATCTGCTTAGATTCACATGCGACCCACCCTTCCTCCCCTCCGAGAGAAGGCGCATGATTGCTTGTAGTCTTACCTTTCTGTCTATCTGCTTGGATTATCTATACTCACGCTACTCCTCATGCTTCCTCATGTCAGAAAAAATACAATCTGAGGATCCTAGACGCGTGAGGGATCTTGGGTACAGTGGACGTCACACTAGGGATAGTATTACTGGCACGCCTGTGTCGACGCCCATTTTCGAGTTTCGAAAAACAAACTGTAATACTCTGCAGCTTCCACTAGATGTCGGCCTATGCACAGCATGTGAATCTAAGCAGATACAAGCATCAGAAATACGATTACGGTGAGTAATGTATCCCATATCTGAGCCTTATTTTTATATAAAGAACTGTGTTAGCACATAACATCCGATAGTGTGTGGACATTTCTTTGTGGGGACTTGGGGCACTCGCTGTACTTAAGGGCCAACCTGCATCACCTCCTGAGATATTAAGCCTTGCTTGCTCGTCCATCGCTACCACAATAGAGAACCTTGGCTGGGGTGCTGTGTGCTTCTACGCTGCCATATAGAGGGCAGGAGTACAGATAACCCCCCCCCCAACACCCTCCCCCCCACAGTGTTTACAGATATAGCCTTAATAAAATTAGTTGATCATGACTTTGTGGACAAATTCACTTGTTAGGGCATACACCTAGGGCTCTGATCGACAATATTGTGATAGAAGGCAAACACAATCAGTTCAAAGTGCTACCCTTCGGCATAGCCTGAGCCCCAAGGGTATTCACGAAAGTACTGGCAGTGGCAGCGGCTCATCTGCGCAGTTTGTCCATTCTGGTTTATCCTTACTTCGACGACTGGCTTATAACAGGGGATTCTTACGAAACATGCTTCTCGAATAACCAAAAGACTATAGACCTTGTTCCACCTGGGCTTCTCCATCAACAAGAAGAAATCCAGCCTAGATCCCAGCCAGGTCAAGCAATTCCTAGGGGCTTTAATTCGAACAAGGGACGGCCTCGTCTTCCCCTCCAACGAGAGGGTCGAAAACATGCTGTTTCAGATCCCTCAATATGTAGCCGGTCGAGAGGTGACGGTACGCAAAGCCATGCAATTGCTAGGAATGATGCCGTCAAGTATTTGCTTGGTTCCTCACGCGCGCCTGCGCATGCGCCCAATGCAAGTGTGGCTCAAGAGCCAGTGGTGTCTGGCCAGCGGACAATGGGGCGATCTAGTGATTGTCTCGCAAGCCCTGGTTCTCTCGCTGCGGTGGTGGTCGAGGGAGAACCTCGTGAAGGGGGAACTCCTTCACCACCCCCGCTGTGGAAGCCACTCTAACCACAGACGCACCACTCACAGGATGCGGGGGCTCACCTGTCCCATCAGACTGCGCACGGAGTTTGGACTTAAAGTGTGGCGTCCAACCATATAAACCTTCTGGAATTGGTGGCAGTCTTCAAAGCACTGAAGGCCTTCCAGACACATCTACAAGGAAAGACCGTGCTTATCCTCACGGACAGCACCACAGCCATGTATTACCTGAACAAGCAGGGGGGCACTCCCTCTCCAGGACTGTCCAAGCTGTCCCAGAACATCTGGAAGTGGGCTCTCAAACACATGTTCCTGCTATCACAACATGTACCAGGGGAACTCAATCTTCTGGCAGACGGACTCAGCAGAGACTTCCCTCTACCAGCAGAGTACAATTGGCGATTACACAGAGACATCGTTCGCAACTCTGGAGAATGCCCAATGCCAAAATTACGCCTCCAGGTACCCCCAGAACTGCTCCAAGGGAAACGGACTCTGGATAACATGGTCAGGGAAATTTGTGTACGCTTTGCCCACTCCTCCCCCCACCCCCCACCCCCGGACTCCCCTTCTCAACAAGGTAGTGCACAAGATGCACCAGGAACCAGTTCCGATGATACTGGTGGCCCCCATGTAGGCCCGCCAACCCTGGTTCGCTCATCTGATGGAGATGTCACTATCTCCTCCAGTGAAACTACCATGCCCGTACAACATGTTGTCACAGGACAGGGGCCGGACGCTGCACCCATGCACACAGGCCCTGAACCTGGCAGCTCTGCTCCTGAGGTCATAGAATTCGGACATTTGCAGCTCCCTCAGAGATGCATCAACATTCTCAGGGAAGCAGGGAAACCGAACATTCGTTACTGCTACTCTAGTAAGTGGAAACGGTTCATCATCTAACTCAAGGAGCATCAACCCCGTTGACTGCTCTCGCACACATCGTTTTGTACCTCACTCACTGGACTCAGGTTTAGTCTTTAATTCCATTTAAAGTTCACCTAGCTGCACTCTCCACCTACACTACGTCACAACATAAGGTGTCATGGTGGAAGGTTCCAGTTATTAAAGCCTTCATGGAGGGAGTGAAAATAATTCACCCTCCTATATCTAACCCAGGTCCCGGATGGGACCTGAACGTCGTGTTAACCAGGCTAATGGGCTCCCCCTTCGAGCCCATGCATAGAGCGACCCTTAAGGATCTCACTCTTGAGACGGCTTTCTTAATAGCTATCACCTCCATTAGGAGAGTGAGTGAACTACAAGCGCTCTCAATCTTAGACCCCTTTGTAACAGTTCACAAAGATAAGGTGGTTCTATGCACACACCCTAGGTTTGCACCTAAATTCATATCAAAGTTCCATGTCAACCAGTCAATAGAACTACCAACGTTCTTTCGAACCCATCAAACTTCGGAGCGAAGAGCCTGCACACACTTGATGTGCGCAGGGCGGTCATGTTTTGTATGGAAAGAACTCGACCACTAAGAAAGACTAATCAGTTCTTTGTCTCAGTGGCGGCAGGAAGAGAACGAGATGCCGTTTCCAAATCCACTATATCTAGATGGGTTGTCCAGTCCATCACTCTGTTTCACTCTTGCTAAGAGAGAACTGCCCTTCAAGCCTAGAGCACATTCTACTCGAGGCACTGGGGCATCCATAGTATTCATTGCAAATGTTCCCCTTGAGTCCATTTGCAAAGCGGCAACCTGGAGTTGTCTAGATGCTCTTTCTAGATCTGATTCCCAGGTGGGACAAGCAGTACCAAGACATCTTTTCTCTACTGATCCTTCTCACAACCCACCTCCAACTCCGTGTACTGCTCGCTAGTCTATGCACAGCATGTAATTCTAAGCAGATTAACAAACATCAGAAGACATGCATTACTTACCGTAAAAGCATTTCTGATGATTGTATCTGCTTAGATTCACATGCACCCACCCTTCCTCCCCGCTCGGATGGAAGGAACATGGGCATCCTATTACTTTTCTCTTTTCTGTACTCACTCGCGTTAGTCATAAGGCTCCCTCATGGCAGAAAAAATACAATCGGAGGGACCTCGGCGTGTGAGGGATTTTGGGTACACTGCACGTCACTATAGGGATAATGTTACAGACAAGCCTATGCCGACGTCCCCTTTCGACTCTCGAAAACAAGATGCAATACTCTGCGGTGACCACTGGATGTCGGACTATATGCACAGCATGTGAATCTAAGCAGATACAATCAGAAATGCTTTCACGGTAAGTAATGCATGTCATTCATATGCAAAATGTTCATTGTAAAAATGACATAAAAGCAATATATACGTACATGGGGATCATGGTATAACCCCTGGAAATCCATACAAGCCAGGGTGCAAAAGATTATTTTCATTGATGCTTTTAAAGTTACTTATATAGTAAAGTAATTTCAGGTGCTACGGGTCAATTCCTGGCCACACAGGAAAACTTACACTAGCCATTTTTATTCATCAAAGACATTGATGAAGGACCTGTTCACTCCAAATGAGGTATTACCGCTTCCTTTTGACTTTACTAGATAACAAGAATTCAAACACAAATAATAATTGCAACTTTGGAATCAATCGTCACGTGTGGGATGATTCAACCCACTTTTGCTCTACCATGCGGCATCACTGTGTTCTGATGTTGCCAGAAACAGCAAAATGGCTGCAAAACCCTTTTGCGCGCCAAAACCTATGGAAATCGCGCCCAATCTGCCATGCATGTTGGTGGTGGAACAGAGATCTCACTCCTGAAACACGTCCCTGGGCTTCACAACAAGTAAACATGGAGTACTGAAGGAAAAAGCAGTGCTTTGCTGAAAGAAATCCAAAATCTTGCTTTTAAATCCCTTTTTCTTGTTTGCTGAAACTGCAGAATGTCGGTACCGAAACACCCTCAAACATCCAATATTCTTGCTAGGTGCTACAATTCACTTAGATCAAGAAAGCATTGTGAACTTTCAATATCCTGAAAAGCTGAATTTGTCAGAAAAACATCCTCAGCCAAAGTTGCCTGCCTGTGGAATCTGTCAAAATCTGGGCGCAGTACCCTCGGCCACCTGAATGACAGCTGTCAGAAGCCTGCTTGATTAACTTTAAACATGTATAAGCTGAAAGCAAATGTTTGCAATGTAAATGGCCTGTTACTGAGAGTAACCTATGTTGTAGTTATTAATCCCATGGTTTAGGATCTGGAATGAGTGTTCCAGCTGCCTGTTTTGAAATTACAAGTTGGTTTTAAGCAAAGGAGAAATGCAACATAAATGACATTTAAATCCAAGCCTGACAAAAGCAACCAAACCAGTATAACAGTTTCCCCCACAGAGGCAAGGCATCTCCCTTTTGCTTCCCTCTACCAGGAAATCACACCTAAGTGATGATTATTGGGTGGGGGAAGAATTTGGTCTGCCTGGGGAAGGAGACAATGGACATCCTCCAGCTAAAAGGAAATGCAGATGTGAAGGGTCGTAAATTGCCTCTGCGAAGGAGAAACTGGGAGGAGACTGCTTTTGAACTCCAGAGAGAGAGAAAGAGAGGCAGAGACAAACAACCATTTGTGGCTGGACATTCACAAAAGACATTTTGTTTAAATAAATATAACTTGCTGCTTAAAATTGTTAAAAATACCAAAATAACATATTTGTGAATCTAAATTCTGGCTGCACATTTTAAAAGGCGCCAGAGCTCTGCGACGTGTTCTAGAAAGACATGGCGGAAAATGTAATATTACACAAAATGTATTTTTGATAGAAGCATGAAACTTCTCAACGCGCACATTTGTACACATTTTCGGATAAACTGGACATTGTGTTCCTGATAAAAAGGGCAAAATTCGGTGGAAAGCAGACACAAGATCCTACAGCGACAGGGTTTTGTGGAGTACCTGCTACTCAAAATATGTGATCTATATAAGTGGTTGTTAGAGGTTGCATATGTATAAATATGTATTGTGTCAAAAGTAGATTTTGTGTTCAAGGGGCAAGAGGTGGACTCTTAAGCCTCATAAACCCACATCATAAAGATGACACCCTGTTTTTCTCCTATCAAGGTAGAGAGGAGACTGTGGCCAATCGCCTGCCAAGGGGGCGAGTTTAGGATAAACCAGCACACACACACACCCCTTTATCATAAGCATAGAGACAGCTCAGCACTCAGAAGGACACACAGATTCACACACTAACCGATTGCTGGCCGAGCACCCTCCTAGAGAACCATCCATCTTCCTTGATCCAGACTCCAGAAACTTGGCTAACAGGCTCCTTGCAATGCTGAACCATTTTCAGCTAGGCCTTAAAATTCGAGAACCAGAATCCCACAAACCTAAGGGGAGAATCCTATACAGCCAGGCTGTGCTGTACTGCTTGCCTGCTAAATAATTATCTTCAGAACCAAGATGGGCGGTTCAACCCAATCCTGTGCCGTGCTGTGACCAGAGCCATTGCAGACCCGATCCAGTCCTGTGCCGTGCTGTGAACAGGTCCAGTCTGGTGTGCCCAGCTGTCTATCCCAGAACCAGATTCCCTTCCCTGACCAGAAATCTGGACGGACCAGAATCCTAACGATTCCGTGTAAAAACATATCTAGTGAGTATCAATAGATAGGACTGTGTCACTAGCATATGTACTGTCCATAGTTAATCCCTATCTTAAACCCATCCTCTCTTGTATTCAGAACCTTTAGTGTTAGGAGTATTTTGAATTGTCAGAACTTTTCTTGCGCTAAATTTCTCATTTGTTTTCTAAAATCATAAGTCACTAGTGTTGAATAATTAAAGTGAATCCCAGAAAGAAATTGAGTACCACCACATGAAGGGTTCCCTGGCCAGGAATGGTAGAGATTCATGTGTGGCATTCTCTTTTTCTATAGTCCTAATCTAGTGTAAGAAATCCCATTTGTCTTTTAAAAGTGCATTCCTGTTTTCCCATTCTTGCGCCTATATCGAAATAAACAACCGCCACTAAAACGTCCATAACTTCCTCAGTTTGTATGCTAGAAACTAACATCCACAGCTGTAATTCGCATCCAAAACCGCATTCCAAATCCTTATAGTTCTCCCGTAATAGCGATTATCACGCGCTGAAAAGTTTGCAGCAAATTTTCATTTAGGGAATTTCTGACACGTGTAAAACCGCTTTTGATTGCTCCCGACCTCAGTTTTAAGATTTCACATTGTTTCTTAGTATTAAACCATTGCTAGTGTTTATGTGCAACTATCCAAAGTGGCTCCCATAAGAATTTAAACAATTTCAGCAATTTAGCCCATATTTAGTGTTTTACCCAATCCATTATATAGATAACTTTAAAAACCATTTTGACAGCTTGCCAATCAATTCCGTTTTTCTCTTGTGTTTGCTGGGGGGAATTGGGATTGATATTTTGATTGAATTCTGCCATTCCTGAATACCTGCTCTCTCCTCCTATCTCTTTACATGGTCTATTGGGGGGTTGAGGGTTGTGCAGGGGGAAAGAGTAACCACACTGCTATTTGATCTGAACACACACACAAGTATAATTTCTGTGCTGAATTGTTTGCTCACTATTACTCCTTGTGTATTAAAGAGATTATTTAGTGTTACATCATCCTATTATTTGTGATTGTGTACCCATTAAACATATTGTGATACATTTGTAACTACATAAATAAATATTTTAACTTTGCAAACCAGCCTGATTCCTGGTTGTGTGACCGGGGGGTTCCAGGAGGGGGGGCGTGATATGAGTGGTACATCGTTCAGAATAAAATAACTTTTAGACACAAATAAGCATTTCAGTTGTGCATTACACGCTAGGCGTTGACTTAGGTGAAGTGCCGGATTGAAATCACTTACACACATCCCTCTGTTTCCGAATCATGTGTAGATAAGTAAATGATCAAATACAATTTCTATCCTTTACAGACTTCACAGTAGAGTTTTTGTTTGTTGAACAATATACCTGGTCAACATTAATGTATATCATACAATCCATATTAGGTTACAGCTTGGTGTCCCAATACAATTAATACCACACTGAAGAGACCAAATATCCCTGCAAGTGGTGCTTCTAAGGGACCCCTCACTACTCGTTTCGGGGATGGATGCCCCTGCTTCAGGTGTAGCTGTTACCAACAATAAATCTGACTGGTATAGTTGTCTCTCTGTACCCTTTATGCTCTCACTGGATCTGTTGTCTGCATAGAAAACTTCTATGGTGAAAACTTAACACTCAATCTTGGCAACCTCCTTATTGATGCCTCTCTTATCAATCTCGATGGTGCGTAGCGTGATGAGGGAACCAGGACATGGCTGAAATCAAACCCCTGGAAAGTCCTTGCTGAGTACCAGGTCCGTCATTTGTAGTTTACTTGGTGTTGGTAAAGGGGGCATTAGAGGTAAACACTGTCAGATTCTGTGTGACCTATATTTTTGTCCAGTTGTCATTGTGGGTCCTCAGGAGTAAACCGGTAAATCTGTTTGCAGTGGAGACAATGGTAGCGTCTATGGATATGCTGGATTAATCTCTTGGCTTCTGGTTTCATTGCATCCAGCTCAGCTAGGAAAATCGGCCATTTAAAGCAGATCTAGTCAGGATAAAAGTATTTCTGAGGCTAGTGGATCTGTTTAGATCACATGCTATGCATAGGCCGACATCTAGTCGTAGTCTAGGTGTATTGCATGACTTGTTTTCGAATCTCAAAGGCACGTTGACTGGGCGTGTTTGTAATACTATCCCTAGTGTGACATCTACTGTACCCCATGGTCCTTCACACGTTGATGTCCCTCAGATTGTTTCTTTCTGCCATCAGTTGCTTCTGTGTTTGAGAGATTCCTGGCTATATGCTGTTATTACAAAGTAAGTTTAATATTATATTTACCGATCCATCAGTTTGTTCGCCTCAACAACCCTCAACCACACGCGATGGTGGCTCTACTACCTGCATCAAAGGAATAACCTCCTTTTTGACAATCGTGGACTTTCGGCCTACAATGGGCTTCGGACCATTACAGTTGGGAGAATGAGGGGAGGACATTTACTGTCTCTTACAGAATGCCTATTTCCCTTACACCAGTTCCCGTTAATAGTCATGCTGCCTTTAAATCTGAATATGGAAAACATTCCCTTTTAATACTCCTACGTCCCGTCCCCTTTCCTCAATATTGCATGGGCTTCCCTCGCTAGGGACGGGAGACGGAACCCTTTTCACCAGAAAAATCACCTTCCCCATTAAATTTAAATATGTGCGGCGGTGCAGCCCTGGGAACATGCGCTCCCTTGACTCTGCCCACCAGCGCCACTCCCCGGGTCCTCTTTTCCGCATCGACTGGAACAGACCGCTCTCGCCAGCGCATCGTGGGTTAGGCCTCCGGCCCAATAATTCCATGCGGTCTTCCCCAGAGAAGTACTTACCTTCTTTTTTCTTGTCTTTATTCAGATACCTCTGTCCTCTGGCAACACACTCCTACCCGGTGCATGTCGACTTAAGCAGGCTTCAGCAGGTGTCCAGTCTGTGAGGGGCTCTTACCTATGTTCGACCCCCACGCTCTCTGCCTCTGCTCCTACCACGGCTTGGAGATTTGTACCGCGTGTGACGCGCTGACACCACACGCTCTGAAGAACAGGCTAGCTCAGTAGAGGGAGCTTTTCGGAAGGTTGCCTCCAGAAGACTTAAAGGAATTTGTCAAGCACAAGTCCAGCCCCAAGGTAGGAGCACGGTTTTCATCCGCACCCTGCAAAGGCGACTCCTTCCCCAGGAAGCGCACAAGCGGGAACAACTTATTGTGTTCTAGTACCAATGCAGTACCGAGGCTGCTTCAGCTGCAGCTACCGCCCCTTAGGCCGAGGGGTTGCAAGATCCTATTGGTGACTACGCTGAAGGACCTCAAGGGTCTATCACTGGGTTTCCGCCCAAGATGGCTACGCCCTAGAGGTGGCGCCTGTACGCTGACAATCCGCCTACTAGGCTCTAGTCCTGAGGTGCAGAGTAGGCCTCAACTTCTACCGCCAAGAGTCCTGGAAGAGCCGGGGCCAGCGCGACAAGCGCCACAACACAGGCATGTGGCCTGCAGCCTGACAAGATGGCCACTGGGCTAGACAAAATGGCGGCTCAACCAACACCATCCCCCTTTGGGGACCAACGAGTTTCCAGGTGGGACTGGTCTTCGCTGGGCATGTGGCCCGCGGCATATCCTTCAGCTTCGTAGGGCAGATGTACCCTGCATATACAGTAAGGCAAAGTGTGCCCAGGTCTCAGCACCCCGCACACATGCCCGCACCACTAAGCGCTCCTCAGGCCTGTGAAGACAGGTTTTTTGAAAAATTCCTTACTCTTATGAGGTCTCCACAGATGGGCATCGTCCTCAAGGATGTGATCAGGGACATGCTCCCTCCGGTTCTGCCGCTAGCTCCCACGGCCACTCCACCCCTGGTTGTAGTGCCTCCGGCTCAGATGCAGCCCTAGCTGCCCACGCCAATTCACACTACACCGGCTCCCATGCCTCTGTCCGGTCCGCCACAGCAGTCGCCGGCTCCTGTACGTGTGCCACCGCCCCCGGCGCCCAGCACTTCTCCAGCTCCACCTGACCAACAGGACATATTGGTGTACACGAATGAAGAGGAGGACCCTGACATGCCATCGTCGGCCAAGGCCTTTCAATGACGGCTCACGGGTCTGGCCGAATACTTGGAGCTTCCACAGCCTGAAGTCGAACAACCTGAGTCGGGGGGTTTTGGCAGAGGTACTCGTTCTACGCCCCACGGCTCGAACAGGGATTCCAGTGCAAAAGGACGTGGTGGCACTCGCCAAAAAAGGATGGCTTGAACCTCATTCGACACAGCCTACCAACAGGTGCCTCAACACCAAGTTTAGGTAGATGGAGGGCAACCCCCCTCTTGTTGTCGGCACTCCCCCAGCCTCACTCCTCTGTGATAGCTGCAGCTTCAATCTACTCCAATCCATAATCGTCCTCGGCTACATCAGCCTCTGCACTCCTGGGTAAGGAGGAGAAGATCCTTGGAGGATACGGAAAGATCTATTCCAATGCTTTGCTTAATCTTCGTCAGTCCAATGCGGACGTTATGCTTGCTGCTGTCAACCAAAGCCTCTGGTGGGAAATTGCTGACTTCCTTCTGGTACTACGTTGCAAAGCCAGGCGCACTTCAAGGTCGGGCTGGCAGAAGCTAAAATTGTAGCGCAGGACATAATGGAGTCCACTGTTGCGCATATTGACACCTCAGGTCGTGCTATTTGCATTTCTACGGACATGAGAACAACGGCCTGGCGACGGGCAACCAAGTTCAACCTGGATGTCTAGGAGCATATACTGGACCTTCCTTTTGAGGGTGGCGATCTGTTCCATTCCACTACCGATGAGGAACTTAAAAAGAAGAACATTTGTCAGACTGCCAAATACTTATCCATCCTCACCAAGGCCACCCCCAAGGCATATAGTCAGAAGCACCTTCCACGGCTTCCAGGAAAGACTGTCCAGGCAACCGGACAAGTCACCAAGCCAGCACTGGCGCAACCAGCAAAAGGTGGTGCACAAGGGCTTTTTCTGGTCCCCTCCTCAGCCCCTGTCTCAGCCTCACAGGGCAAAAAGTAATGACATGGCCACCCGGATCCACGAGTCTCTGGTGGGGGTGGGAAGGGCAGGCTTGCTGGTCATTCTCAATGCTGGCGTGCAAGGCTTGCGGACCCCTGGATCCTGTCAGTAGTATCCACAGGCTTCCGTCTACCTATCCCCGTTTCTCTCTCCTCACCTCCTGTCTCACAGATTGGGACAGCAACTCTGTTGGCGGAAATCTGCTCACTTGTAGGTAGTCAGGCAGCGGAGGAAGTCCCAGCCTCCCAGTCGGGTCTAGGCTTCTATTCACGGATTTCCACCATACACAAGAAGAACCAGGCGGGCCTGAGAGTTGTGTTGGACCTTTCCACCTTGAACCTTTCCCTTGCTCTTCAAAAGTTCAAGATGGTTACCCCAGCGGCGCTTATAGTGGAGACATTGTGTGCTGGAGACTGGATGTGCTCCCTGGATTTGAAGGATGCCTACCTAGACGTCTCGGGCTGGCAGCTCCATCTGTCTTTTCTGAGGTTCAGGATCATGGGTTATCACTTTCAATACAAGGTTCTGCCCTTTGGCCTCAATTCGCCCCCCAGGGTCTGCTGGCAGCCCTACTCGGGGCCCAGGGTCACCACGTCTATCCGTACCTAGACTGGCTTGTCGGGACAAGGTCTCCGGAGGCAGTCCACCACACTGCCTCCACCCTCATGGATACACTACACGAGTTGGGACTTTCCATCGATCTCAAGAGGTCACAGCTGGAGCCCAGGCAGAGTGGCCTCATCTGGGATATGAGCTCCGAGAGAATTTTCCCCTCGGAGGACAAGATCACAGCCATCAAGAAGGCCACAACACATTTTCTCAGCAGAGTAGTGACCTTGGCCTGTTGGTACCAACATCTCTTGGGCATCATGGTGGCATGTCTCCTGGAAGTGCTGCATAAGAAGCTCAAAATGATGATTGTAGTTGCACTTTCCGGGCCTCCTAGAGTCAGGAGAAGGATTCCCCGGCGGAGCTGGTCAGCATCCCACTTCATCTCCACCAGGACCTAGTCTGGTGGAGCCCGGACATCGACCTGCGGATAGGCAGAGCCTTCTGTAAGCCAGCACCTCAGGTTACCATCACCAAAGATTCTTCCCTCGAGGGCTGGGGAGCTACTTTGGGCAGCCACCGCGTCCACAGGGTTTGGTCCCGTCATGAGCAAGCGGCTCACAATAACTGGCTTGAGTTGATGGCCATCTGGCTTGCTCTCAAAGCCTTTCTCCCGATGATCAGCGGAAAGACGTTACTCATTCATACGGACAGCTCCACCAGCATGTATTACATCAACATGCAGGGTGGCACCAGGTCTCCTCCCCTCTGCACTTTAGCAGTTAACATTCGGGAGTGGACTCTGGTAAACGACATGCACCTGACAGCAATACACCCACCCGGGGGAATCCAACATGGAGGCGGACAGGCTCAGCCGGCTGGGTGCGGCCAAATACGAATGCCAGTTGAACGAACCGGTCCTTCAGGGGATCTTCAACCAAGTGGGGTCATCCTCAGGTGGATCTTTTCAGAAGGTGCTGCCAGTTCGTGTGCCAGCAGGGACAGAGCAGGGGCACTTGGGGGCGATGCAGATCCAGTGGGACAACATGATCGCGTATGCCTTCCCTCCCACCCCACACCCCCTGGTCCACAGGGTATTCTGCGACATCTGGGAGGCCGGGCACCTTTGTGTCATCCTGATGGCTCTCTGGTGGCCAGCAAGACTAGGGTTCTTGGAACTACTCCTGCTGGACTTTGCATCTTGTACTCATGGTGGCCCTGAATCATGCTGTTCCCATCTTCATCTTGTATCCTGGCTTGCAACATTGTGTTACTACTGACTTCTGCAATTGTATTTGCTCTCCCTTCTTGCTTCTCCACTCTTTTTGACTGCTTACACTCTGTTCTCTCCTCCCCTCCTTCTCTCCCTTTTCCTATATCCTCCCCTTACTTCTATGCACTTAATCTATCAGAATTGTCCCTGGACCTAGTATGATGGCAACCTCGTCTGTCTCCTCCCTCCCTCCCCTTACTGTTTCTTCCTCCCCTCCACCCCTCCACCACTATCTGAAATGTCAGGCCTAGTATAATGGTCGCTTGTTTTGTTCCTCCCCTACCTTTCTGCACCCCTCTCCCTCACCTTTTGTTTCTCTCTGGCTCTATCAGAAATGTCATCAGGCCTAGTACGGTAGTCGCCTGTCCGTTTCCATTTCCTTCCCACTCTCCCCCTCCCCTCCCTATCAATGTCTTAGCTCTTGCACCATCTGATATGTTGTCAGGCCGAGTACGATAGTTAATTTCACATCCTTACTGTTCATGGCCTGTAAGAATGTCATTGCATTTTCCCTTGTTCCCTCCCTTGCCTTGAAGCGTTTTGAAACACATTGTGTATAGGCGCTATACAAATAAACTATCATATCATATATCATATCGTATCATACTCGGCCTGTCGGATCTGGCCCTGGTGCTCCTTCCTCTGGGCCCAGCACACCTACTCTCTCAACAGGGAGGGACGGTCATCCACCCCGCCACCCAGAAGTCAGATGTCTGCAGCTGTTGCAAGCTAACCTAGAAATTATATAGGGGGCTAGGAGCAATGCTACCAGTAGCCAGTACAAAAGCAAGTGGACTAGGTTTTGTCACTGGGCAGAATCAAATGAGGTAGATCCATTGACCTCTTCTTTACGCACCTTGCACACTCGGGGGTGCAGGTAGACACATGCCGCATCTATCCAGCGGCTATTGGAGCCTACAGGAACTGAGGAGGAAGTATTTTCATCTTCTAACCCGGTGATTTAGACACTTGGCCGGCCTGACCAGGCTTTAACCCACCATTAAGAAACCACGCCCTGTGTGGGACCTCAACGTGGTCTTGGGGGCGCCCTTGCGCAAAGGCCTTTCAAACCAATGGCATCCACGGACCTCTGGCTAGTCCTCATCAAGACAGCCCACCTGGTGGGCCTTACCTCGGCACGCTGGATCAGTGAAATTCAAGCGTTGGTGGCCTCAAAGCCTTATACTTCTTTTCATAAGGAGAAGTTGGTGCTGAGAACTCACCTCGCATTCTTACCTACGGTCGTCTCCTCTTTCCAACTGAATGAGCAGATGGTGCTACCAACATTCTTTGCAGACCCGTAGGATGACGCTCAGAGGGTGCTGCGCTGTCTAGATGTCAGGTGCGCTCTAAAATTCTACCTTGACGGGACCAAGCGTTTCTGCAAATCAGACGCTCTGTCACCTTTGGTGGGTCAACGCCGGGCAGTCAGTCCTCCAGGGCTTTCTTAGCCAGGTGGATGGTTTCGTCCATCAAGGAGGCGTATGAGGGAAAGCACAACCCTCTTCCAGCGAACATGCATGCCATGCAATCTGAGTGAAGGCCACGGCGGCCCCATTCCAAAGGCATGTATGATGGCAGGTTATCGGCAAAGCGGCTACATGGGCTACACACTTGGCCTTCTGCAAGCACTACTGCTTGGATGCCGGCTCCAGGTCGGACGGGGCATTTGGTCAGGCAGTCTTAAGGAATTTGTTTTCTTAGGAGGGACAACTCTCCACCCTTGGGCTACATTCAGTTATGATTGCCCATGCAGTATGGCCGAAAGAAGACGAGACGTAGGAGTAATTATAAGTTACTCACTGTAGTGACTAACATACTCCCCTCCATAGTCCCCTTTCCTCCATACGTCCCACCATCCCCCCTAATAAAACTGATGTTAGTAGGCAATGGTAATATTGTCGATGCGTCAAAGGGGACTGAGGAGTGGCGCCGGTGGGCGGAGTCATCGGAGTGCATGCTCCCAGGACCGCACCCCCAATGCGCATCTAAATTTAAAGGGCAAGATGAGTTTTTCTGGCGAAAAAGGTTCGTCTCCCGTCCCTAGCGATGGACGCCCATGCAGTATGGAGGAACGGGCACTATGGACTAGGAGTATGTTAGTCGCTACAGTGAGTACATTATAATTTGTTGTCCTCCTTGTACTTGAAAGTACCCCTGGAAGGGCATGTACTGTGTGCAATCACTGTCTTCCAAGGGATCACAACCAAAAACGCTGCAAGTCGTGCATATAACCCCTCTTATTGCTAAATCGCCCTTGTAGGAAATGGTTTGAAGTTCTACACCCTGACAATGATAGCGAAGCACTGCCAACCTTTCATAAAAATATAGCAAACGACTGTTAAATCAGCTCTACATTTAAGCGGTCACTTGTAGAGAGCCAGGCAGTGGAGGAAGTCCCAGCCTCCCGCGATGCTTGGGCTTTTACTCCAGGATTTTCGCCATTCAGAAGAACCACCAGGCGGGCTTGAGTTTTGCTGGACCTTTCCACCCTCAACCTCTCCAAAAATTCAGGATGGTTACGCCAGCTTTTATAGCGGAGACATTGTGCAAGGGAGACTGAATGTGCTCCCTGGATCTAAAGGACGTGTACCTACACGTCCTGATTTGGCAGCCCCATCGTTCTTTCCTACAGTTCCGGATCATTGGCTTCCATTTTCAATACAAGGTCCTTCCTTTTGGCCTCAACTCGGCCCCCAGGGTCTTTAACAGGCTCATGAATATGGCAGCGGCCCTCATCGGAGCACAGGGCCTCCACATCTACCCATACCTTGACGACTGGCTCGTCAGGGCTACATCTCCGGAAGCGGTTCACCACTTTTCCCATGCCCTTATGAACACACTGCACAAACTGGGCTTCTCGCTCAATATCAAGAAGTCACAGCTGCAGCCCACGCAGACGGACATTCTTGGGCCTCATCTGGGACACGTGCTCCGAGAAAGTATTTACGTCTGTAGGACAATATGTCGCAATCAAGAGGGCCACCAAACACTTCCTCAGCAGAGAGGTGACCTCGGCATGGTGGTGCCAACATCCCCTGGGTCAATTGGCGGCGGTCCTATTAGCCGTTCCGCACACGCCTGAGGATGAGGAGGATTCAGCTCCACTTCACGGTCTCATGGAACCAGGACCGGGGCTCTCAATCTGAGATGATGAAAGTTCCTCCATCTCTCCACCCGGACCTAACATGGTGGTCCAGGGATTGCAACCTACGGACGGGCAAGCCCTTACGCCCTCCCACCCCACAGGCCACTGTCAGCACGGATTCCTCGCTCGAGGGCTGGGGAGCCACATTGGACGATCTCTCGGTCCACGGCACCTGGACTCGGCAGGAACAGGAATGCCACATCAATTGGCTAGAGCGGAATGGCAACTGGCTAGCGCTCAGGGCATTCCTACCCCTTCTCAGGGGCAAGGTTGTCCTCCTCCAGACTGACAACTCGACACGCATGTACTATGTCAACAAGCAGGGAGGCACCAGATCCTCTCCTCTGTGCAGACTGGCAATTAGCATGTGGGAGTGGGCCCTGGAAAACATCTGCCTCACGGCATTCCATCTCCCGGGGGAATCCAACCTGGAGGCAGACATGCTCAGCAGACGTTAGAGCGGACAACTACGAGTGGCAGCTAAACGTCCTAGTTATTCAGATGATCTTCAACAAGTGGGGTCATCCCCAGGTGGATCTCTTTGCCACCTGACACACCAAGAAGTGCCCTCAGTTCTCCTCCAGGCAGGGACAGGGTCCCAGCTGCGTGGGCGATGCATTTTGGCTTCAGTGGAACGACATGAGGGCTTACGCCTTTCTGCCCACTCTGCTGATTCACAGAGTAATTTGCAAGATCATGGAGTCTCGCCAACTCAACATCATTCTGATAGCTCCATGGGGGCCAGCCCGGCCATGGTTTTCGGAGCTGCTCAGCCTCTTGGAGATGCCCCTGATTCATCTCCTGACGGGCCCAGCACAGGCGCAGGAGGGGGGGGGAGCAAGGTCATCCACCCCGCGCCACAGAAACTAGCCCTCAGTGTGGTTCCTGAGCAGGTAACGCTGCAGCACCTCGCCTCTCGCAGGCTAAGCTGGAAATCATGCAGGGCGCAAGGAGCAAGACTACCAGGGCCCACTATAAAAGCAAATGGGCCAGATTCTGCCACTGGGGTGACTCCAAAGACATAGATCCCCTGGCATGTACTTTGGACGACGGGTTCTCCTCCTCGGCGCACCTCGCCCACTCGAGTGTGCAGGTTGACCCTTGCCGTACATCTCTTGCAGCCATCGGAGCTTACAGGAACTCGGAGGAGGGGGATCCTCTCCTCCCCCAATCCTATTGTCAAACATTTGACGGGGCTCGCGAGGCGCTACCTGCCCGTCAACAGGCCGCAACCGGTGTGTGACCTCAACATAGTCTTGGGCGCCCTGGCGCACATACCGTTCGAGCCAATGGCGTCCGCTGACATCAAGCTGGTCACCATCAAGATGGCCTTGCTAGTCGGACTCCCCTCGGCTCGTAGAGTCAGCGAAATCCAGACTCTGGTCGCCTCAGGACCATATACTACCTTTCACAAGGACAAAGTAGTCCTGCGGATACACCCTGCATTCCTGCCCAAGGTGACGTCTGCTTTCCACTTGAATGAGGAAATAGTCCTTCCTATGTTTTTTGCCGATCCCAAGAACAAAGCACAGAGAGTGCTGCACTGCCTGATGTCAGGCGTGCCCGGAAATTTTACTTTGACAGGACCAAGGGCTTTCGCAAATTGGACGCCCTGTTCGTCACTTTCGGAGGCTCAAGACCAGGTTATCTAAGGCTTCCATATCCTGCTGGATGGTCTCTGCCATCAAAGAAGCGTATGAGGGCCAGCACAAGCCGCTTCCGGCACACATGCACGCCCACGCAGTCAGGGCCAAGGCAACAACCATTGCATTCCAGCGCCATGTCCCTTGGCAAATCATAAGCAGGGAGGCCACTTGGGCCTTTCTCTCGGCTTTCTGCAAGCATTACTGTTTGGATGCTGGCTCTAGATCTGATGCGGCTTTCAGACAGGCAGTTCTCAGGAACAGATTTGTGGGTTGAGGGAACATTGCAGGGGGAAACCTTAACTTGGGTGCTATCTTTCCTAAAACCAAAAAGTGCTCCTATTCAATTGTGCAGTGTGTATGTTTTGGGAGAAGGTTAATTAAGTTAATTGCTTCCATTTTCACTGTAATTATCACCCATTGGTGATTGCTGCCCCATATTAAAAATTGTATGAGTTACTTTGAATTTTAAAAATAAATATTATATTGTATTTTCACCAACAGGCCTGGTTCATGGTCCATTGTGACCCAGAGTATTCGAAAAAGGGGGTGTGATACGAGTTGTGTACCATCTCAAATTGAATTCGCATAAAATAAAGAGAAAGGCATCTCAGTTGTGCGCTACACACTAGGCTGAGATCAAGGTGTGTGCCACCTGATTGAAATCCTTAACAATAGGCCGACATCTTGTGGAAGCTGCGGAGTATTACAGTTGTTCTTTTTGAAACTCGAAAAGGACGTCGACGGGGCGTGCCAGTAATACGATCCCTAGTGTGACGTCCACTATTGTATATGGTTAAAAAAAATATTTAGAAAATTCTTGGTAAAAACATTTTTTTTTTTAAACGCTTAATTTCCAAATTCATGTAGCAGATAAAATCAGTACCAAAAACAAAAAACATTTTCATAAAATAAACAAATAGCCTCCAAATTACAAAAGGATTTTCTTACAATATTTCATCTCCAATAAGGTTGCAATTAGCATGTAATATAAATCACCCATTGTTGTTAAACAATCAAGTCACCTCATTTTATATAATTCTTTTTTGTAACACACTTCTCAATAATGTATAGAAACTTCATTAGTCTAAGCAAGAGTTGTTGGCTATTCCCCCACATGCATCGTTCCTACAAACTCTCTCCACACCCTAGACGAAGAACACAGAAATTAACCAAAAATCACAGCCCTCTTGGGTTCAACCAATGTACAATCTATAATCAAGTGTTTCAGGGATTCAAGCTCATTCTAATGACTACACAAAGAGCTTCCAGTTGTCACATCCACCAATTTATGATCCCGATATTGGACTTTTTCATTTGTCATGAGTTGGTTAAGTTTAAATCGTGAATAAGCTTTTCTTGCTTTATTGCATGGAAAGATCTCTTAAGTATTGCGCACGGTCGTCCCATTTTCTCCTGAATTTCGCATATTCATAGTAAGTTTTACTGTTTGCTCTTTTTTCCAACAATACACACCGATAATAGGACTGGAATTTATTATTACAGGCAGGAAGACCCGCAACAAAGTCCTCTTTAGCAATCATCATTTCCACTTATATTGTCTCCATTTTGTTTTTAAATCTTAAGATGGAAGGGGGACAAGTAATTGACACTGCAATTGACCCCGACCCAGTGGGGATCTTGTTTGGGGTATGGAAAACTGATGATGCTAAACGTATGGCTAATTTCCTTAACATTAGTTGCATAGTGGCCAAAAAATGTATACTCCAAAGCTGGAAGAGCCTCTCTCCCCCTACGTTGCAGAAGTGGACTAGCATGCTAACATGGTCTCGAACTGTGAGGAAGAATACATTGCTATGCTCCCTGCCCACTCCCGCCCTAAGAACATATGGACGTCATTTAACAGCTACCTTAACAACCAAGACTCGAACATCTGAGAGCGACTCATCTCCGCCCTCTTCGGAAAGTACATGATCACCATGTAATACTGTGTTCTATTGTTTACCCATGTACTGTGCTATTGCCTTTGTGGTTATTGTAACACTGTTCGTGTATGTATTGATGCATCTTTCGCTTCAACATGCATGTTTTGTTGTTAACCTCTGCCACCAAAAATAAGTTAAAAAAAAAAAAAAAAACAAAGATGGAAGGGGGACGCCCCTCCCTTATCACCACAGCCAGATCTTCATATAAAGATTGTTTGGGTGGCGCAAGCATTTTAACATAACTAATAAGCATGCGCCAATGCCGTTTGGCCGACAAGGGAAGAAGACCAAGTTCATGACAAATAAGCATGTTGGGCATTGAATGGGCTAATCCCAGTACCTGCTTCCACAGTCTTCCCTGAACAAAGTCTAGGAAAGCTTCCATCTCAAAAGTGCAGCTGTCAAGGGCATAAAGTAGAATCGGTTCCACTTTTAAAAGATAGAACTGTATAGTAGGCAACAATGAGAATGTACTGTAACAGTGATAGACAATCTCCATCTGGGAGGTAAGCAACTTCAATTTTTCGTTGAGCACCTCCTTCCACATAGCAACAGAGTAGTTGGATGAATGCCGATAAACCAGATACCGAATAGAGTGTCTGCGGTATGACAACCTTCTCCAGCATGGGGTCTGGCATGGATTCACATGCTCATGAATATTCCCTGTCAGGCCGGGAATCCTCGGTATAGAAAAAAATCAGTATCAGTTTTGTTTCTGATCTGTCTTTCTTAGTAGTAACCAATCGCTGGTCTCTGGGTCATACTGCCCCCAGCCAATGACTGCCCTCTCCCTAAGCCCCTCCCCTGGCAGCCATCCTCGGATTTTTACTGCACGTTCAAGTGTTGGGAGTCCTCGTGCTGTAGCTCTCGAGCTTTTGCTGCGTTTTCGCGCTTTTTCAGGAGATTTTTCTCATTTTTTCGGTTAATCGAGTCTCAAGCTCCACCGTTTCTAGTCCCGTTAACGGGTACCTGTTGCAGGATTTTCCTACGCCCCTCAAGGGTGAAGATTTCGTCGAATCAACCTCTTGGAGGATTCCCGAAGATTTGCGGCCTACTTCGAGATGGCCCAGGACGCAAGTTCCTCACCCGGACCCAAGCTGTTTCGCAGCTGCCCTGGATGCGGGCTGCAGAATGTGTTTAAGGAGGACGAACATTAGCGATGCCTCTACTGT
This sequence comes from Ambystoma mexicanum, assembly GCF_040938575.1. NCBI lineage: Eukaryota > Metazoa > Chordata > Amphibia > Caudata > Ambystomatidae > Ambystoma > Ambystoma mexicanum. The sequence continues at coordinate 475,140,553 of NC_090939.1, read as the reverse complement.
CTTTGTGGGGACATGACTCATGTAGAGAAGGACTGCCAGTTCTGCAAGAACTTGTCGGAGCGGACCATGAGGGACCGTCGATCTCGTCTCGCCAGCTGGTTGGAGAAGGGCTCGACGGGTGAGAAGAAGAAAGGGTCAGACGGGCTTCTAAGTCCTTTGCGGGCGCCTCGGCGACGGGGGCCCAACACCAGGCCAAGTGCCGCGAGTCTGCTGTCTCCAGGAGCGCCGAAAGGTCGGGCTCTTCGGTCGCCAGGCAGGGCGCACCTTCCCCGGCACTGTCAACCACGAGCCAGCGCTCCGGTTCGGGGAAGAGGAAGTCCGAGACCCTGGGTAAGCTTCGGGAGAAGCCCCGTCCGATCTCGGGAGAGGGGGAGCGACGCGTCGCCCCTCCCCCTAAGGAGAAGGCCCAGGACGCACCTAAGGTGGTGAAGGCCCCTACCCAGCAGGCAAAGGCCTCTATCGAGGCGATCGCGGCGACTCTGGCCAAGCCGGCAGAGACCCCGCCAGCGGAGACTGCCTCAAGGACTAGAGTTTCCCTGCCGCCAAGGAGGGAATCGTGTTTTCAGCCCATCGTCATGGCCCCCATGATGGAACAGGGGGGGGGGCACGGTAGCCTCCTCGAGCTCGGAGTCAGCCTCGGAGGGGGAACTGACCGAGGTCGCAAGGAATCTCGAAGTACAATTCGAGAAGGTTCGGTCCCGCAAGGAAGATCCTCGGGAGATAACCGAGGAAGACGACGATGGCGAGGAAGAGCAGCCTTCCCTTCCGGCGCAGCCGGAACCTAGGCCTCAGGATAGCTCGGCGGCCATTTTGTTTGCGATCCAGTCCTTATGCTGTGAGATAAGGACGAGATTACCACGGCCCAGGCCGGAGGACCCGCAACCTGGCCCGTCGGGAAGTCCTCAGAACAAACGACGGAGGACCCAACGCTCGCCCCCGTAAGGCCTGCAGTTCCCTCCTCATCCTCCCACGAGTCGGGAGATGAGGGTGCGGTGGGCTCGACGACGGGTTCTGAGGGCGGCAGCGACGACGACGGAACGGGTCTCTCTCCCGTCGCTCGGGCATCTCCGCCCGACGAAATTGGCTCATTCCACGCCATGATCGCCAGGGCGTCCGAATTGTTCCAGCTCTGCCCGGAGGAACAGAATAAGGAAGGTTTCCTCTATTAGTGCCGGGAGGCCAAGAGGAAGACTGTCATCGCGGTGCCTCTAATCGATGACATCTGGGAGGAGGGCCTGTCGGTACTCAAGAACCCCTCCACGGCACCAGCCAAACGGGACTGGTACGAGAAGAAGTACCGGGTCCCCGAGACCGCTCCCCTTGCCTCAGGTCCCAGCCAACGCCAGACTCTGTCGTCTCGGCGGCGAAGAAGAAAGCGGCGGGGTCAGGAGCCTCAACGTCGAATTCCCCTTCGGACGGCGAGGGAAAGAAGTTGGACGCCATGGGGCGATGGGTCATTTCGTCGGCGGCGACGATGATCAAAGCGGCCAACGCCCTGGCGATCGTGGCCCGTTACGACAGGGAGCTCTGGTTTGAGCTGGCCCCCATATTGGACTTCCTACCGGACGACAAGAGGTCCGAGGCCCTGGAAATACTTCAAGAAGACGAGGTGGCGTCGGACCACGCCATAACGGTGGCAACCGATATTGCCGATACCGGGTTCCGCCAGCTGGGCAACAGAGTTTGCCTACGACGACGGCGTTGGCTCCGGGCGACCGACTTCCGTCAGGACGTCCAGACCAGGGTGTTGAACATGCCGTTCGATGGCAGCAACTTGTTCGGGAAGGCGGTGGACGAATCCCTCCAAGCCATAAAGACGGACACGGAGACGGCCCGCGCCCTAGGAGCCCTTCAGCAACGACGGCCCTTTCGGAGCTCCGGAGGCAGACAGGGTGCCTCCAAGGGATCCAGCGGTGGCTCTTCCTACCGCCAGGCGGCACGCTCCTCGTCTCAGGAGGCCTACAGGGGTCGCGACAAGCAGGGAGCGCCTCGCCGCCGTCGGCAAGGTGGCCAGGGCGGCAAGGCCACCACCTCCAAGCAGGCCGTGGCCTCGGGCCCTCACCGAAGTACTCCGGTGGGAGGCCTGCTGACGAAGTTCGTCGGCGTGTGGAAGTCCATCTCCACCGATCTTTGGGTGCTGGATACCCTGGCAAGAGGACACTCTATCGAATTCCTGAAGAAGTGCCCTCACATTCCACCTGTGGCCAGGAAGGAAAATCACGTCCCGCAACAGCTGTTGGACGTGCGGGCGATGCTCAGGAAAGGCGCCATCGAGCCCATCCCGAAGAGGCTCCGGGGCGTACTCGAGGTACTTCCTCGTCAGGAAGAAGACGGGCGGCTGGCGCCCCATCCTGGACCTTCGTCGTTTGAACAAATACATCAGGTCACAAAAGTTCAGGATGGTCACCCTCCAGCACGTACTGGGACAGCTGGAGGAAGGCGACTTTCTATCGTCTTTCTCCAGCACGTACTGGGACAGCTGGAGGAAGGCGACTTTCTATCGTCTTTGGACCTGGAGGATGCATACTTCCACGTTCCCATCCTCAAAAGTCACCGAAAGTTCCTCAGGTTCGTCGTCCAGGGACGCCACTACCAATTCAGAGCACTGCCGTTCAGATTGAAGTCGGCCCCCAGGGTCTTTACCAAGTGCCTAGCACCTGTGGCGGCGCGTCTGCGCCTGCAGGGGTTCACGTCTACCCCTACCTGGACGACTGGCTCATCTGCTCAAGGACGAGGGAACTCGCCGTCGAACACACTGCGAGGACCGTCCAGCTACTCACAGACCTGGGATTCGTCATAAATTACCCAAAGTCCCACCTGGTGCCGTCGCAGGTGGTCCTGTTTCTGGGAGCGAAGCTCGATACAGTGAGGCGCCTGGCGGCACCGTCGGAAGAACAGACGAAGACCATTCTGGGCAAAGTGCAGTGCCTGCTAGCCACGGACGTGGCCAGGGTGAGGTCCATCAAGTCCCTCCTGGGGATGATTTCCTCTTGCATCTACCTGGTGCGCCTATGCAGACTACGGATGCGCCCTCGTCAAGAATTTCTCGACGCCCGTTGGACGCAGGCGACGGGCACCTTCGAAGACAGGGTCCCCCTCAACGAGGTGTTCCGGCGGGCGATTCAGTGGTGGGGCGTTCGAGCGCACCTCACGGCGGGCAAGGACTTTCAGACGCCGGCGTACCAGGAGACGGTGACGACGGACGCTTCCCTGGAAGGTTGGGGCGCCCACACCGGAGATCTCCTCGCAAGAGGCCTCTGGCTCCCGGAGGAGAAGCTCCTGCACATCAACATCCTGGAACTCTGAGCCGTGTTCTGGGCTCTCAAATCGTTCCTCCCGTCACTCAAGGGCAAGGTGGTGCGGATCTTCATGGACAACACCACGACAATGTTTTACATACGGAAGCAGGGAGGTACCAGATCCCCAGCCCTATCCAAGGAGGCACAGGATCTGTGGCACTGGGCGGTCGCCCAGGGGATGTTCCTGGTTCCCTTCCACCTGGCAGGAGAAAGAAACACCATCGCCGACTCGCTCAGCAGGGAGCTGCGCGCGTGTCACGAGTGGGAGCTGCGCCAGGATCAGGTGGATCAACTCTTCCGACGATGGGGCAAACCCCAAATCGAGCTGTTCGCAACAGCGACAAACTCGAAGTGCCAGAGGTTCGCCAGCAGGTTTCCCCAGCCGAGAAGCATGGGCGATGCGTTCTCGTTCCCCTGGGACGGCCTATACCTGTATGCGTTCCCTCCGTTGCTGTTGCTGCCTCGACTCATCAACCAGCTCAAGAGGTCCCGGTGCAGGATGATCCTCGTCGCACCGGCGTGGCCGAGGCAGATCTGCTACCCGGACCTTCTGGACTTGTCAACGTCCCCATCCATCAAGCTGTCGGCGGACGCGGATCTTCTCTCCAGAGAAGGAGGCGCCATCTTCCACCACGACCCGGCGTCGCTGAACCTGCAGGCTTGGCTCCTGCAGCGCTAGAGTTTGGAGGGTACGATATACCGGCCGACTGCAAAGAGGTTCTTGCAAAGGCCAGGGCGTCCTCGACTCTCAAAAGCTACGGCCACAAGTGGAAGAGGTTCTCTATCTGGTGCCGAGCACAGAAGATCAACCCCCTACGGATTACGGCCCCTCAGGTGCTGCCGTACCTGCTATCGCTGGCAAAGGCTGGGCTAGCCCATGCCTCCGTTGAGATTCATCTGGCGGCGATCTCCAGATATACCAGAACCACAGGACGGACATCCCTGTGGTCCCATCGACTGGTGAAAGAGTTTATGAAAGGACTGTTCCAGTCGTTCCCGCCGGTGAAGGCCCCGGCACTTAACGTGGTGCTGACTAGGCTCATGGGGCCCCCATTCGAGCCGATGCACTCCACACCGATGAAGTTTGTGTCGTGGAAGACTGCATTCCTGGTGGCCATTACCTCCGCACGACGAGAGGGAGAGATCCAGGCCCTATCCTGCAAAGCACTGTACTTGACTTTCCATGCCTCGAGGGTGGTGCTTAGGACTCACCCCTCCTTTATGCCCAAGGTGCCGTCCGACTTCCACCTTAACGAGCCCCTGGTGTTACCTGTTTTCTTCCCGTCTCCTTCGTCGCCGGCCGAGAGGACTTTGCACTCGCTGGATGTGGCTAGAGCGCTGAAGTTCTACGTGGAGCGCACGAAGAGTTTTCGGAGGACATCACAGCTGTTTGTGAACTTTGGACCTGTGAATCAAGGGAAGGCTCTCTCAAAGTCTTCTAGTTCCAGATGGCTCTCCGGCTGCATCATGCACTGCCACCGGTTTGCTAACCGACCACTGCCAGGCCGTCCGAGAGCCCATTCGACCAGAGCGATCGCTGCTACTAAGGCGTTCCTATCTGGTGTGCCCCTGCTGGACATCTGCAGGGCTGCTACGTGGAGGTCGACTCACACCTTCACGAGATTCTATTGCGTTGATCGGGATTCTAGGGAGGAGTCCAGGGTCGGCCAAGCAGTGCTGCGCAACCTGTTCGCTTAAGGTGAGCCTGTTGAGGAGGTAAGAGATGCTTAATGTTGAGTTGTTGTATTGCTTAATGTTGAGCCTTTGCCACCTCCCGTGGTTGTGCACGTGTGTACTGCTATGTATTCTTATATTCATGAGCATGTGTATCCATGCCAGACCCCATGCTGGATAAGGAACAAGTTACTTACCTGTAGCTGTTGTTCTCCAGCATGGGTCTGGCATGGATTCACATGCGAACCCTCCCGCCTACCCCACTGCGGCTCTTCACTTGGTCATACTGCCACTTCACGTGTTACCAAATCTGAGGATGGCTGCCAGAGGCGGGGCTTAGAGAGATGGCAGTCATTGGCTGTGGTCAGTATGACGCAGAGATCAGTGATTGGTTACTACTACGAAAGACAGATCAGAAACTAAACTGATACTATTTTTTCTTTACTGAGGATTCCCAGCCTGACGACGGGGAATATTCATGAGCATGTGAATCCATGCCAGACCCATGCTGCAGAACAACAGTTACAGGTAAGTAACTTGTTCCTTCTGGCCATTGAAGTTCTGGTTCATGTCTGGTTTGACAATGCCAAGTACTATTGAATACTATAGCTCCTAAACGATATTTTACATATTCTACGCTGCGACCCTGCGGGTGGCGCCGGTTGACTATGTTCCAAACCATTCGGTTGTCTTCTGCAACGGAGCGTTGCCCAACAAGACGACAACTTAACTAAAACCTGGCATGTCTGAAAAAAACAGTTCTACCAGGCCAATGTTCTACGCGTATATCTTCTAAACTAAACAGTCAGGCACGCTAAGTTTGAAACACTCACCTGATTCCAATCAAAGAGGGATCCCCATGAAATTGAACCCTCATGGCTGGCTGTCTTCAAATAGCCTCTAGTAAGGGAATTTTGCTGTGACAACCTCTGGGCGAAGGTTGGCGTACCGTGATCAGAATCAGCTGTCTGCTGAGGAATCACGTCTCAAAGTGCAGGGGCCCCCAATACTTGCTGATCTTGGTCCGTCTGATTTGTACTTGCAAAGCGAGGGGTCCTAATCGAAAAAGGCCCAGGTTGGGTGCCATTCTGTTAGTCCAAAAATAGGAGGCTACTGGAAAGAAATGAAGACGCACCATTCATGAGGAACAAATATATAAACAGTTTATTATCGCTTAAGCGGACCGAAGTTCGTCAATGCATGTATACAGGCATAGAGAAGGTTAGCTAAGACATGGGTGAGTGAGCATACTTTATACACTACAACATCATGGTGAATTTGTGCTAACCCATCACGTGATGAGGGTTCATGACATACTGACGTGGGCATTTTACCATAGCAACATATGCTGAAACACACTGCGTCATCTTGCAGAAAATATACTGTTTGGGAAGCAGAGCGGAGTGGGGTGTAGGAGTATATTGTGTTCCTAATACAAGGTAACATTCCTCACACTACATTATTTATTTCTAGACTAAAAGGTCAGACTGCGTTTCTACTCAGTAGCTCCGTCTTTCAGAGCAACATATGCCATGAATTGTGCTTCATTTTAATAGTCTAGATGCACATTCAATATTCGCTGCAGAAAGGGCAAGAGAGCCCAGGAAGACAACTAATTTACAGATTAGCTACGTTCGTGCCAGTACTTGAAGGCTCTGAGTTAAAGACAATGTGCTCAGCAGAAATAGCATTCCTGTGCAGGGGCATGTTTTGAGAAGCTCCCGAAGTGGTGTCTTTGTGAATCTAAATAGAGTTCAGAATGAAAACTCGGAAATGAGAGCAAAACGACCAAGATGGCGTTTTCGGGAAACCGCAATGGCATGGTCAATGTGTGCACGCTTAGGCCAAAATTATAATGCAAAACGGATATGTTTTTACAGGTCACCATTAAGACTACTTTGCTGGTGGGACTTGCATCCAGTCGCGGAGTCAGTGAGTTCCTGGCTCTGGTGGCCTCAGAACCTTACACCACTTTCCACAGGGATAGCGTGGTCCTGCGGACTCACCCGGCGCTCTTGCCCAAGTTACCCTCTGCTTTCCATCTAAATGAGGAAATAGTCTTCCCTACGTTCTGTGCTGACCCCAAGGACGAGGCTCAGAGAGCCTTGCACTGTCTGGATGTCAGACGCGCTCTGAAATTCTATCTGGACAGGACCAAGAGCATCCGCAAGTTGGATGCACTTTTTGACACCTTTGGTGGGGTTCCAGACCCGGTTATCAGACATCCAAGACTTCTATTGCATCGCCTTCCAGCGGCAAGTTCCGTGGCAAGTCATGAGCAGGGCGGCTACTTGGGCCACGCCTTAGGCTTTCTGTAAGCATTACTGTTTGGACCCCGGCTCTAAATCAGAAGCGGCTTTCAGACAGGAGGTTCTGAGGAACTTATTTTCTTAAGGAGGTCCTCCTCTCCACCCTGGGGCTACATTCAGTTTTAATCGCCCATGCAATATGGTGGAAAGGGGACGGGACGTAAGAATAATTATGAGTTACTAACATACTCTTAGTGCATTTCCTCCATACGTACAACCATCCACCCCCCCCCCCCAAATAATACTGGTGTCATTAGGCAATGTTAAATATTGTCGGCGTGTCAATGGGGACTGAAGAGTGGCGCTGGTGGGCGGAGTCTGGGTAGCGCAGGCGCCCAGGGCCACACCCCCGCACGCATCTAAATGGGACACTGGACTAGGAGTACGTTAGTCACTACTGTGAGTAACTTCTAATTTTCCTACAATCACAAATGGAAAAGGTTCTGTACATTCCGCCGTCATGGAAAACAGAAATAGTTGTCCCGATTTTTAAGAAAGGAATAAGAGTGACCCGGCGAACTATCGGCCAATTGCCCTGTTAGACTAGATAGGGAAAGTCTTTGGCGCACTGTTACTGGAAAATTTAAAGATTGGGCTAAACACGCGCCATGCAATGACCATCCTTAAACTGGCTTAAAGACCACCCTGGGAACAGCGGCCAATATCCTCTTGTTAAATGTCCTAAAGAACAAGGTGTTAGATGGAGATCTTCGAGTATTCATTGCCTTTATAGACTTAACCCAGGCATTTGACAGAGCGGATAGATCCCACCTTTGGAAAAAACTTGAGGCGTGGGAATGCCCTCCAACTCTCTAAGAACCCATCAAGGATCTCTACACCGACACTAATATGAGAGTGCGTCTAGATCAACATGGGGTACCATCATCGATGATCCCAACGGCAAGAGGCGTGAAGCAAGAATGCTCGCTTGCCGCGGCACTCTTCCTGGCATATCTAGGGGAATCTTAAGGAGTCGGACGCTGCGGTTCGAGCTTTCCCGCCAAAGTTATGCAAAACACCTATCACCTGCCTACTGTATGCCGACAGCCTTATTCTTCTCGATCACATCTTTTTACAACGTTGGCTCAACAAGCTACAGCAATATATTCGGAAAAACAAGCCAGAAATAAATGAGAAAAGACTAAGTTAATGACGCTAGAAACAAGAAACGGAAAGCAAGAAAAAATTCCTCTTAGCGTGGACAGTAACTGCATTGCAATGGTACGAGACTTCAAATACCTGGGGGGTCACGCTCGACAGTACGAACCATGAAACAGCAATGCAAGAACCTTTAAGATCCAAAACAAATAAACTGACAGCACAAGGAAAAGTCATAGATAAAAAATGTGGCTGCTTCTTTATGGTACCAGTGTTGGATTTTTACAAAATGAAAGGTGGTCCCAACATTGACTTACGGGTCAGACGCGATGCCGAATATACCCACGGAAACCTGGCCCAAACTCGAAGCTCTATTCTGGAGAAAAGTTCTTGGCTTGCCTAACTCCACCCCGGTGGCCTCAATCTGCCATGAACTAAGTCTGTTCTCCCTGCAAGGAACGGTCAGATTCATCACGCTGATGCTATATCGAAAGTGTTGGATGTCATCTGCTCTTTCTATCTAAAACCTGATTAACCAGGAAATGGAAAATCAACCAAAAGGTGGGAAACTCAAAAAACACTGGCACCTTGAGGTAAGGCCATATAATGAAACAAATGATGGTGCCAGGATAGCAAGAGCAATTGGTAAACATCATCATTGGACATCTTTAATTCATTTTTTATAAGAAAACATCCTAAATTTCAGGTATTCATACATTCATTCAGCTAATCAGATCCTAAAACATTTAGATTAAGTTATTTTAAGAATTTAAGAAAGTTCAAATTCAATTCCATTGCGTTTCCTAATTGGAGTGAACTACTGACAAAATATCTACTTTTAGTGCCCATATATATGAATCTTCTTTATCAAACAGGCTTCCTGGTAAATAGTTTCGACTTGGATGATTATATTTGTCTTCATCAGGATTGGAAGAACATTTTACAAAATTCTAAAATCAAACAAAAAATTAAATAAATTTCAATTAAAATACTGTTTAAAATATACCATACTGTCTCTTTTCACTCAGTTACTCCCATCAAACAACAAAATCCAAACCCGGGGAGAGGCCTATATGGTCTATCTCTGTACCCAACTGAAGTTCAGCTTACTGGAAGGAACTTTTAACCATTGTTCCAGTTCCTAATACACACAACATGCCTAAATGCAGCACATGTCAAGGAAACCACAAAGTATCTATATGTGTGGTTTCACAACCCCATCTACCTATATACAAGGTTGAACGGTAAATTCAGAAGGAAAAAAACATTGTTTCCCAATCTTTGGACGCTGTCAGTTAGTGCCAGCGTGCTCCCCCTAATCCCACACCCTGCCTCCTGCATGTCTCCATTCAGTTTCAATAAAACAAAAGACGTACCTGAGAACCACATAAGGTTCGCTGTCTAGTTAGTGCTTCGACAACCTCTGGTATATGTCAGAGGTGCTGAATATGGTTTAAATTTCAATAGTCTCTGGTGTACATCAGAGATGCAAAGGTTAAGCCAACTCTGGAAAACAGACAGAAACAACAGACAAGAAAAACGTATTAGATCCCAGTGTGTATTTTACTCTAAAAGCCCACACTAGTGGGTCTAACCGGGTTCAAGATAGAGTAACCCAAAAGCATACCTTCAAAGCGAAGGCTTTTATCACACCGGCTCAGTTTTCATCAGTGAGAGAGGCAATCTGCCTCTAATGCAATTTTCTTAGATCTTATTCAGTTGCCTCGTGTGTACACAAAAACGGGATGCAGAAGCAATGGGTGAGAGACGCAGTTCGAGGGGATTGGGTCCTCCGACGTATTCCATATCTATGACAGGTAATCACCACAGCTGTGCTGCTTCGGAAACTTTTCCGGCGTCTGCGTCCTGCGTCGATGACGTCGATACGCCGACGTCTAGGACCTCCTCCGACGTCCGACGTCATCCGATGTGATAAGTAGGACGCACGACGCCTGTAGCCTCAGTTCCGTTTTTTCCGCGAACGTGTTGCTTCGTGTTTCTCGGTTCTATGCTTTCTGGTTCTTCGAACCTGTTCGTTTGTGAATTTCGGCGATGTCTTCTACTTCGTCTTCAACCCCGCGTCCGGGCTTTAAGAAGTGCGGGGAGTGTGGGTCCAAGATGTCGGTGACTGACTCGCACGACGCCTGCCTCTGGTGCCTCGGGGAGGCCCACGACACGGATGACTGTGTTGACTGCCTGTCGCTCACGTCCAAAGCCTTACGCGAACGTATGAAGAAGTTGTCGGTAGGTCGGGTGTCCAAGCCCCGGAAGTCGAAGTCGGCGGGGCTTTCGACGGATGATTCGAGGGGTGACTCTCCGCGTCATCGTCGGAAGTCTCGTCGGTCTTCTTCTAGGAGTGGGTCTCGCCACTCCTCAGCCTCTTCGAGGCATTCTCGGAAGCGCCGTCACCGGTCGCCTTCCAGGTCCTCTTCCGAGGATTCTGCCCGGCACGTCGGTTACCCCACCAGCCGTGCGACGCCGGAGGAATGGGCTTCCTTCGGGAAGAAAATGTTGGCGATTCTTGAGTCGCAGGGTACTCAGCCGTCCGCGCCCCCGAGTGGGGTCGGCCGTGTGAGGTCGAGAGACACCGCTCGCATGAGTGGTCGGCACGAGTCACGGGAGCGGTCCCGTTCGGACAAGGAGGCTCGTTCTCGCCGTACCCGTTCCAGGTCCCGGTCCTCGACGCGTTCGAGACCGTGTGCTCCTGTGAAGTCTTCGAGGAAGACGTCGACGTCTGAGGCGTCGAGGGCGTCGACAGGCTTTCTCGAGGCTCCGGCTTCGAGGACGTCGTCGAGGCCGTCGACGTTCAGGTCGTCGAGGGACACGCTCGGGGCTCCGGCCTCGAGGGCTGTGTCGACGCCACCGATACTGGAGGCGCTGCTTCTGACGTCGACGCCGATTTCCTCGACGCCGATCCTCTCGACGCCATCGACGCCTTTCGTGTCGGAGGTGCCCCGTGTCACGGGTGTACCCCCTAGGAAGGCTCTGGTTAAGAGCAAGCACTCTCGGGTGCCTTTTCGCCACCTGGAATTTATTTCAGAGGCGGATGAGGATTCTGATGGCCTGGTTCCTAGTCTGGTGCCTGATGAAATTGTCTCGGGCCATAGTCAGTTTGACGATTTGAGGCAGTCACTGCATGATGCCAGTGGACTGGACACCTCCCCGGAGGTGGACTTTTGTAGGCCTGAGCCTGGCTCCCATGCCGATTCCTCGTACCGGCGCCTTATGGCTAGGGTGTCTGAGTATTTGGGATGGTCTGCTCCCCCAGGGGAGTTTGTGCAGGATGATCTGACGGACATCCTTGATGTTGGTCCCCCAACTGACCCGGTTCTGCCGTTCCATATGGCTTTACAGAGAAGGGTGGCGGCGGCTTGGACTGCTCCGGAGAGTCTCCCGGCGGTGGGCAGATCCTTGTCGCGTAAATACCGTCCAGCCAGTAGCGACCCCTGCTACTTGACCAGGCACCCCACTCCGGAGAGTTTGGTGGTGCAGGCGGCCACGGCCCCGGCAAAGCAGGCGTCGTACCCTACCATCCCTCCTGATAGGGAAGACAAACGTTTTGATGGCTGGGCGAAGAAAGTGTTTTCTTCTGGTGGTATGGCGCTTCAGGCGGCCAACTCCATTTGTGCCTTGTCACGTTTCACGCACACTCTGTGGAACTGTGTTGCGTTAGCGGCTGAACATATTCCCGAAGGGGTTGAACGGGAGGGTTTCCTTGCTATGGTCCTGGATGGTAAGGATGCCATGTGTGAGTCCGTTCAGTCGGGTCTGGACTTGGCTGATTGCGTCAGTGGGTCCATGGCGGCGAGCACCGTGATACGCAGGTTTGCGTGGTTGCGGAAGTCGGGGTTTGCTCCTGATGTGCAGTCCCGGCTCCTCAACATGCCCTTTGATGGTGAACGCCTTTTTGGCAGCAAGGCTGACGAGAGCCTTGAGAGGTTGCAGACCTCAAAAGCTGCAGCGAAGTCGTTGGGCGCTGCAGTTCGCCAACCTCCGCCTTTTCGTCCTAGGGGACAGCAGTGGAGGGGTGGTTCCTTTCGCTATTACTCATCCTTCAGTAGAGCGAGAGGAGCTGGCAGTCAAAGAGGCCAACGCAGGGGTACCAGAGGTGGACGACAGGGTACCCGTGGTGCCAAGGCCGCTCGGGCAGTTACCTCTTTGCCCTCGGGTAACGCCGCAGCCGCTCCTACTCAGTCATGAGGCCATGTCCCATGGTTCGCCGGTTGGGGGAAGGCTGGCGCAGCATCTTGTAGAGTGGCAAGCCATTACTTCAGATGTGTGGGTTCTGGAGATCATAGCCCACGGCTACTGTCTTCCCTTTCGGCACAGGCCTCGCGACAATCCACCGGGGAACCTCTCTTTGAAGTGTCCGGATCCGCTCCTTGCGCAGGAAATTCAAGCCCTGCTGGAGAAAGGCGCTATAGAACTGGTGCCTGTAGCGGAGAGGAACAAGGGATGGTATTCCCCTTATTTTTTGATTTCCAAGAAAGACGGGGGATTGAGACCCATCATGGACTTGCGCGCGAGTTCAAGATGGTTACTCTCTCTCAAGTCCTCCAGGCCCTTCAGCTTCAGGACTGGTTGGTGTCACTCGACCTCAAGGATGCTTACTTCCATGTGCCGATCCATCCCAAGCACAAGAAGTACCTGAGGTTCGCGGTTGGCGACTCGCACTTTCAGTTTCGGGTCCTGCCGTTCGGATTGACCTCCGCCCCGAGGGTTTTCACCAAGCTCATGGTGGTGGTGGCAGCGCATCTCAGGCAAGGGGGGATTCACGTCTACCCCTACCTGGACGATTGGTTGATCAGGGGGAGCTCTCCCGAGCAAGTCCTGGATCATCTGTCCGTCACCTGCCACTCCCTCCACAGGCTGGGCTTCTCCCTCAATTTAAAGAAGTCCCATTTGACGCCAACGCAGAGGCTCCAGTACATCGGAGCAGTGCTCGACACTTCCCTGGGGCAGTGTTTTCCTCCCCAGGTGAGGGCTCTTCACATTCAGCAGATGGTGCACAAGTTTCAGCATGCCCAGACGCTCCCTGCGTTCGAGTTCTTGAGGTTGCTCGGCCTCATGGCATCCTGCATTCTTCTGGTGCCAGAGGCTCGCCTGCGCATGAGATCTTTGCAGTGGGCACTCAAGATGCAATGGTCGCAGTCCTCCGGCAGGATGTCGGACCCGATTCAGGTGCCGCCCTCGGTCGCCCGGGACCTTCTGTGGTGGGCCGTCGAAGGCAACTTGATGAAGGGGGCTCCATTTTGGCTTCCCTGGCCGGAGGTGACGATCGTGACGGATGCATCCCTCACGGGATGGGGAGCTCATGCCAACGAGCTGACAGTCAGCGGTCGTTGGTCTCCGTCGGAGTCCAGACTCCATATCAATCTGTTGGAGCTGAGGGCCGTCAGGCTAGCCCTGAAGGCTTTTCTGCCGACTGTGCAAGGAAGGAATGTCCTGATCCTGACGGACAACACGGTGGCCATGCACTACCTCAACAAAAAGGGGGGGGCGGGGTCACTTCCTCTGTGCAGGGAGGCGATGCAGCTCGAGTTCTGGGCCATCCAGCAGGAAGTTTCGGTCTCGGCAGTTCATCTGGCCGGAGTCGAAAACGTGACGGCGGACGCTCTGAGCAGGCAGAGCGCGATCTCTCACGAGTGGGAGTTGGCTCAGGAGATTCTCCTGGAGATCTTCGCCCTTTGGGGGACCCCTCTAGTGGATCTCTTCGCCTCCAGTGTCAACCGGAAGTGCGGGAGGTTCTGCTCGCGGGAATTTCCTCCAAGAGGGGCCTTAGGAGACGCGTTCGTGGTGGATTGGTCGTTCCCGCTGCTGTACGCGTTTCCTCCAGTCCCCGTCATCCCGCAAGTGCTGCGGAGGTTGCGGAAGTTCGGTTCCCGGATGATCCTCATTGCTCCGGCGTGGGCTCGGAGGACGTGGTACCCGGACCTTCTCGACTTGTCCATCTGCCCTCCACGTCGTCTTCCCTACCGAGACGATCTGCTCTCACGGGAGGGGGGTCTGGTTCTCCATCCAGAGGTCAGATCCCTCAACCTTCACGCTTGGCTTCTGCAAGGTTGAGGTATAGGGATTGGGACCTCCCTGAAGACGTGATGGAGGTGTTGCTTTCGGCCCGAAGGCCAGCAACTAAGTCTCTGTACAGTTGCCGTTGGCGTAAGTTCTGCGACTGGTGCAGAGTTCGGAATGTGGATCCTTTTGCATGTGACATCCCCATGGTTCTGTCCTTTTTGCTTTCTTTGGCCCACAGGGGCTTGCAAGTGGGTACCATTAAAGGTTACCTGGCAGCGCTGTCCATCTTTAAGCGCTCGTCTGATGAGTGTTCTTACTTTAAGATCCCTTTAATTTCACAGTTTCTGAAAGGGCTCACTAATGTGTTCCCTCCGTCACCTTTCCTGGTGCCCGGTTGGGATTTAAACCTTGTTCTTAGGTTTCTTATGGGTGCTCCGTTTGAGCCTTTACATTCTTGCCCTTTGAGGCTGTTAACTCTGAAAACTGTGTTTTTAGTTGCGGTTACTTCCGCTCGCAGAGTGAGTGAGTTGCAGGCACTTTCAGTTAAGCCACCCTTCACTGTATTTCACAAGGACAGGGTTGTCCTTCGAGTTCGTCCTTCTTTTCTTCCGAAGGTAGTGACGGAATTTCATTTAGCCCAGAAGGTTGTTCTTCCGGCATTCTATCCTCCTCCGCATCCTGGTAAGGAAGAGGAGAGGCTCCATAGGCTTGATCCTAGGAGAGCTTTAATCTTTTATGTTTCACGCATGTCCCGGGTCAGAGTGGACGATCAACTCTTTATTGGTTACGCTGGTAAGCGTTTGGGGCAAGCTGTGACGAAACAGACTTTGTCCCGCTGGATTGTTTTGGCCATCTCGGAATGTTACCGCTTGGCGGGTAAGGACCCACCGGCTGGCTTGCGGGCCCATTCTACCAGGGGCATGGCTGCATCTACTGCCCTGCAGAGGGGTGTTCCTATTCGCAACATCTGTGATGCAGCCACCTGGGCTTCAGTACATACATTTGTACGGCATTATTCCCTCGATTCCATCAGAGGGCAGGATCTGGCCTTTGGCAAGGCGGTCCTTTGCTCTGCTATTTGATTGGCTATTCTAATTTTGTTTATAAATTCTTTCCCTCCTCCTTGCTCTGGTACTGCTTTGGGAGTCTGTCATAGATATGGAATACGTCGGAGGACCCAATCCCCTCGAAGAACAAGTTACTTTCTTACCTGGTAACGTTCTTTCGATGGGATGGTCCGACGACGTATTCCATATCGCTCCCGCCCTGCCTTCCCCGCTGCAGAATTTCTTTTGCGATTGCAGCTTACGTTCCGCAAGGCTTTGTGTCTGACTGGCAGTTGACTTCTGTCACACGTTCTGGGGGAAAAAACTACAACTGAGGCTACAGGCGTCGTGCGTCCTACTTATCACATCGGATGACGTCGGAGGAGGTCCTAGACGTCGGCGTATCGACGTCATCGACGCAGGACGCAGACGCCGGAAAAGTTTCCGAAGCAGCACAGCTGTGGTGATTACCTGTCATAGATATGGAATACGTCGTCGGACCATCCCATCGAAAGAACGTTACCAGGTAAGAAAGTAACTTGTTCTTCCCTCCGTGTAGGGGCTCCTATTCCGTGTGTGGTTACGGTCTAAAAGGAATGTCAAAAATCACGTGCATGAGCTTCTTTGTGCACACTATACTGTCCAAAAAGAAGTTGTGAGGCGAACGGTGGAAGGGACAAAATATCCCACTTACCTCACACTAAGTTCCAAATCGGACGCAGGTCACAATCACTTCCGAGAAACCGAGGCGACAGCATATATTAAACTAGTCCCTCTTTTAGATCAATCGTTCGTTTCAAAAACACAAACAACGGACAAATGCTGGAGTGGAGCCTCGGCTTCTCAACATGGCGGATAAGGTGCCGCTTAAAAACATATTACACCGCAACAGTCCGTGCGGGTTAATAGTGGTTGAATATCTAATACCATTAGAGATTGCATATAAAAAAGAGAGAGAGAGACTTAACCCATACAAGCTAATTAAGTGATCAAGAATTAATACTGATGGTCATAGCAAAACGAAGGGAAGGGTAGAGAAGATAATGATATCTGAGAATGTGTGAAAACATTCAAAATTCATAATTGCAGATTACAACGCCGGTTCACATACAAAACAAGGGGGTACAACTTAGTGAGGTCTGCATTGTGGACCTTATTACTTTCTGCACGCCGCCTACGGCCCTGTATACCTTATAGATACCTACCCGACGCAGAGCACGGTAAGGAGATGAGTAAAGAGCACTCAATTCCACTCCTCTTGTTGGTTCAGGCCTCTATTGAGGCTGTTGGTGTGGTATATCCACCACTGTTCTTTCTGAGATAATCGCGCCGTCACATTGGCCGCATCTGTGCCGAAAACCTTTTCTACAGCTCACCATTTTATATCTTCTGGATTGTGATTAAATTCCTCAAAATGCGTGGTCAAGGGGGCATTCAACTGCCCTGTTCTGATCTTAGATCTATGTTCCCCTATACGTAATTTTACGGCTCTAGTCGTCTTACCAATATATGCCTTTTTGCAAGGACATATTATTACGTTAATTACATTGGAACTAAGGCAGGTGGTATGTTGCCTCAGTTTCCAATCCCTAGTGACTGATTTCATTAAAATTACCACTGTGAAAAAAATTGAAAAGCTCATTAAAGATGTTAAAAACTTTTCTAAAGAAATAGCATACCCTTACCTTAGCGCGGACCATCAGGGTCCGGTTAATTGGAGAGATCCAGATAATAATACGGACACCATCTCGCAAGAAGGTTACTTTTTCAGACACTTCATCTGACGAAGGAGATGGCTACCAAAGAGGTAGGAGAGGTAATCAGCAAAATTATAGACAACGGAACAGAGGCTCCCAAAGAGGAGAAAGGAGAGCAAGACAAAATATCTTCTTCCAATATCCTCCTTATTTTTACCCACAAGGGTTTGCCCCACCTGGGCAGATGCAGCCTTATCCTCTCCAAGAACTCCCTTTTCCTCCACCGCAAACAGACCCACCTCCATTAGGAAACTTGTTTGAGACAAGAAGGAGGGCTTACAGAAGGTAAGTCCCCCTTCAGCTGTCTACAATCTGTCTGATAAGATTCTGACACCCAAAGAAGTTTCCGTATTAGAAAAAGGTTTTTCCTTCATTCCAATGAAGGATCCTAGCTAAATGGATGTTGAAACAGAATTAAGGAGTTTTTTCCGCAAGATTAGAGTTAAAGACTTTTTCGGCAATACTCAGATTTCATCCATGGAACTGAGTTCTAATACACCGTTCAAACCACCATCTAGGTTTACTCCCTCGTTGAACATGATATCCAAAGAGACTGCCACTTTTGAAAAGGCAATACTTCGAGATTTCCATGCCATTTATGAGAATAAAGACAAGAGGAAGCCTGCCAAAAAATACTTTCATTTTACTAAAGAAGATTGGGCAGGGCTTACGAACTTACAATCAGACAGAACAATTGTGATAAAAAAAGCCGACAAGGGAGGAGGAGTGGTAGTGTGGGATGCCATGAAATACGATCTCGAGGTTATGAGACAACTTGATAATCAGGAGGTATATGTTAAATTACAAGGAGACCCCTTGCAAAGTATTCGGAAAGAAATTGAAACGTTGGGGAAAGAGAAAGTATTACCCAAAAAGAACTTAATTTCTTATTACCCAATAACACCAGGACTCTGCTTATCTATATGTTGCCTAAAATACACAAAAGCATGAGTGCGCCACCAGGCCGACCTATTGTATCACTGAGCGGCTCCATTTTGGAACCAATCGATCAATATTTAGACTTCTTTTGGAAACCTCTGGCTAAAAACACTCCCACCTAGCTCTCTGACTCAACGGATGTCATAAGAATGGTTGAATCTTTGCCTTTCAACAGTGATAATGATATACCTATCACTTTGGATGTAGAGTCTTTATACTCTAATATCCCCCAGGTTGATTCCCTGGGGATCATGAAAAGATTCCTTCAAACTAGGACAGATAACATTTCAGTCCCCAGCGAGTTTTTGGTGGAATTACTGGAAATTGCACTTACTAAGAATTTCTTCAGATTCAAAAATACGTACTATATGCAAATAAAGGGCACGACGATGGGGGCATCATTTGCACCCAACTATGCCACCCTTTATATGTGGGATTTCGAAGAGTCTAACATTATGACAAAATCTAATCCATTTAAATCTGCCCTGAAACTCTATGAGGTATATCGACATTATACCTATTATTTGGGATAGTTCCAGAGGGGATTACAATGCTTTTTTCATATGGATTAATAATTTAAATCCCAATTTGAAATTCACCATTCAGACTAGCAATAAGGAGATTGCATTTCTAGATTTGCTGATAAAAGTGGACGATAAGATCTTGGTTGTGGACCTGTACAGAAAGGAATCGGACAGGAACACAATATTGCACCATCAGAGTTTTCATTCTCAGTCTTTGAAATCTAATATTCCTTATGGGCAGTTTCTAAGAGTTCGCAGAAACTGCACACAAATCGAAGACTTCACCAGGCAAGCCTCCACTATTGAAGAGAGACTGACAGAGAGAGGTTATCCTAGAGAACTTCTAAAACACTCTAAAAAAACAAGCTCGATACCAGCACAGAGAGGTCCTATTGAGAAAAGACCCAACCGAAAAAAAACTGAGGGATGATCAAATAGTCTGTGCGCTTATATTCAATACACAGCACAACCAAATTAAGAAAATCATCTCTAATCATTGACATTTACTCCAATTGAATATGCTGAAATTACCCAAACCTATCTATGCCTTCAAAAAGGGGAAGAATATTAAAAATTGGGTATCTAAGGCGGACAGAAACCAAGTACAAGATACTCAATTGACTATTACTGCAGCCTGGGGTATGCCCCTGATTGTGGGACATTACCACTGTGGCAACTGTTGCAACTGCTCCGGTACTTCTGCCACCTCTGTTATTAATATCCATGAAAGGGATTGGAAACTGAGGCAACATACCACCTGCCTTAGTTCCAATGTAATTTACGTAATAATATGCCCTTGCAAAAAGGCATATATTGGTAAGATGACTAGAGCCGTAAAATTACGTATAGGGGAACATAGATCTAAAATCAGAACAGGGCAGTTGAATGCCCACTTGACCACGCATTTTGTGGAATTTAATCACAATCAAGAAGATGTAAAATGGTGGGCTGTAGAAAAGGTTTTCGGCACAGATGCGGCCAATGTGACGGCGCTATTATCTCAGAAAGAACAGTGGTGGATAGATTACACCAACAGCCTCAATAGAGGCCTGAACCAACAAGAGGAGTGGAATTGAGTGCTCTTTACTCATCTCCTTACCGTGCTCTGCGTCGGGTAGGTATTTATAAGGTATACAGGGCCGTAGGTGGCGTGCAGAAAGTAATAAGGTCCACAATGCAGACCTCACTAAGCTGTACCCCCCTTGTTTTTTATGTGAACCGGTGTTGTAATCTGCAATTTTGAATTTTGAATGTTTTCACACATTCTCAGATATCATTATCTTCTCTCCCATTCCCTTCGTTTTGCTATGACCATCAGTATTAATTCTTGATCACTTAATTAGCTCGTTTGAGTTAAGTCTCTCTCTCTTTTTTATATGTAGTCTCTAATGGTATTAGATATTCAACCACTATTAACCCGCACGGACTGTTGCGGTGTAATATGTTTTTAAATGGCACCTTATCCGCCATGTTGAGAAGCCGAGGCTCCACTCCAGCATTTGTCCGCTGTTTGTGTTTTTGAAACGAACGATTGATATCAAAGAGGGACTAGTTTAATATACGGTGTCGCCTCGGTTTCTCGGAAGTGATTGTGACCTGCGTCCGATTTGGAACTTAGTGTGAGGTAAGTGGGATGTTTTGTCCCTTCCACCGTTCGCCTCACAACTTCTTTTTGGACAGTATAGTGCGCACAAAGAAGCTCATGCATGTGATTTTTGACATTCCTTTTAGATCGTAACCACACACGGAATAGGAGCCCCTACACGGAGGGAACTGTGTCTCTCACCCATTGCTTCTGCATCCCGTTTTTGTGTACACACGAGGCGGCTGAATAAGATCTAAGAAGATTGCATTAGAGGCAGAATGCCTCTCTCACTGATGACAACTGAGCCGGTGTGATAAAAGCCTTCGCTTTGAAGGTATGCTTTTGGGTTACTCTATCTTGAACCCGGTTAGACCCACTAGTGTGGGCTTTTAGAGTAAAATACACACTGGGATCTAATACGTTTTTCTTGTGTGTTTCTGTCTGTTTTCCAGGGTTGGCTTAACCTTTGCATCTCTGATGTACACCAGAGACTATTGAAATTTAAACCATATTCAGCACCTCTGACATATACCAGAGGTTGTCGAAGCACTAACTAGACGGCGAACCTTATGTGGTTCTCAGGTACGTCTTTTGTTTTATTGAAACTGAAGACATGCAGGAGGCAGGGTGTGTGATTAGGGGGAGCACGTTGGCACTAACTGACAGTGTCTAAAGATTGGGAAACAATGTTTTTTTCATTCTGAATTTACCGTTCAACCTTGTATATAGGTAGATGGGGTTGTGAAACCACACATATAGATACTTTGTGGTTTCCTTGACATGTGCTGCATTTAGGCATTTTGTGAGTATTAGGAACTGGAACAATGGTTAAAAGGTCCTTCCAGTAAGCTGAACTTCAGTTGGGTACAGAGATAGACCATATAGGCCTCTCCCCTGGTTTGGACTTTGTTGTTTGATGGGAGTAACTGAGTGAAAAGGGACAGTATGGTTTATTTTAAACAGTATTTTAATTGAAATTTATAAAATTTTTGGTTTGATTTTAGAATTTTGTAAAATGTTCTTCCAATCCTGATGAAGACAGATATAATCATCCACGTCGAAACTATTTACCAGGAAGCCTGTTTGATAAAGAAGATTCATATACATGGGCACTAATAGTCGATATTTTGTCTGGAGTGAACTACTATTAGGAAACGCAATGGAATTGAATTTGAACTTTCTTAAATTCTTAAAATAACTTAATCTAAATGTTTTAGGATCTGAATGAGCTGAATGAATGTTTGAATGCCCGAAATTTAGGATGTTTTTTTTTATAAAAAATGAATTAAAGATGTCCAATGATGATGTTTACACTCAAATCTAAATAAAATAAAAATTATTTGATTTATTACCTTCTGCCTTTTTTCTACCAGTTGCTCTTGCTATCCTGGCACCATCATTTGTTTCATTAACCAGGAAATGGAGGCTGGGAGCTGTAAAAAGCTTACTTTTTGGCGAAACGCAAATGTTGCACTGCTCGAGTCAATTAAGTGCGATGAAGAGATGTTGCTCAATATCCCAGGTAGAATAAAAACAAAAAACGAAAGGAGCGGGACTGGATATATACGCTTTAAGCGGCTGCCAGAAACAAACGGATGTCCCACCTCCCAAGCAACACAAGAAAACTTAACGAGCTACATCAAGAAATGTCGAGTAGACAGGGACGCAACCTCCTCCTGCGAGCCAGGCTTAATCTCCTTTCTACGAACTAAATTTTGGCTATCGGAGGCCTCTCAGTAACCAGCTTTTCTCGCTTCTGCAACACAACCACTGAAAAAGAAACTGTTCGACACCTGCTACTTCAGTGTCAGGGCAACCAACAGATAAGAGCACGCTACTTGAAACGCACCTTTTCGAACTTTGTGTTGATGGACAAACCCACATGTTGGACCAGGCTGATTATTGGAGATTCAACAAAGTGGTTACTTGCGACCTTCAAAATTCTTCAGCACGTTAAATTCCCTACGAGTCAACCCGTTCTGCATTGAATGACAATGAAATTAGAGTTATTACCTACGGCAATTCTCTGAATTGAACAGACTCGATACTCTTTACTTAAAGATGAACCTGGGTCTTCTGTTAACATCGTGAAGATGGGAAAATCTGTACTTTACTTTGCTGTAACGCAAGGACTAAGAAAGGAAACATTTACTAATTTTGTAAAAACCTATTTTTTTTTAATTAATACAAATTAAAAAACAATAAAAATACTATGTTAGATTCATTTTTCAGTGTTCAGAAGGCCTGCAATAAATATTTTTTTTGTGCATCAGTGTAAATTGTCACTGTGTGGACCCATTGAGTCCGTCTGACTCCACTCTCACACTCCTAAGAATAAGCCTTGAAAGCTCATTCACCTACTTTGATTTGGGCGTTGGCAAACCTCTGAGTTTCCTGTTCACTATAACTAGCGTGGCCTCCTAACATCTGTCCACCAGGCCAGATTCTAGAAATCCATTTTAACACTGGTGTACCAGCTTTTTGTGAATCCACTAATGTTGAATCACGATGATCTTGGGTGCAATGCAAATATTAAGTCACTGGTGACCATTTGGACATTCTGAATGATCAGTAGGTTATGTCTCAATGCACGTATTAAGTTGTCTGGTTCCCCCCTGATGAGCGGGGGCAGAAGGGAATGTCAATTAAGTAAAGTTGTACCATATGTAGCAGAACAGAAACATTGATGCAAGTAGAACTGCAAAGCTTGATTGAAACAGAAAAGTTCTGAAACTGCATTTATTCTCTTAGCATACAGGCATAATGCCAAGGTCTTATGGGTTTAGTCATTTTATCGTGCATATGGGATACTTGGTCTGCCCTATTGTAGCATTTTTATCATTCTGTGATCTGTTCTTTTTAAGCCAACTGTTTCTAGTTACTTCATTTTTCTATTGGCAGAGAAAGTATCAGTCTGCAAAAGAAGCTTATGAACAGCTTTTACAGACAGAAAGCCTACCTAGCCAGGTGAAAGCAACAGTTTTACAGCAGCTAGGTATGTACAACCTTCATTAACTGAATTGAAGATTTACTTTATGAATAAATGAAGCCAGCCAATCTAAGTTGTACCAATATAATTGTTTTGTCATACCAGTGTACCGTAGAACCTAACCAAGAATGAAGAGATAATAGTTTACAGGAAAAATATTTTTAAGACAATCCCATTGTGCCAGTGTGTTGAGGAAATTGTGAACAAGAGGAATCAGTGTCCGTCTGTGGAACACTCTCATCCCCTGCACACTCAATATGTTTGTCAGAACAAACAACAATTAAGGTTTATGTGGAGTTACATTTTCAAAACAAAAAGAACGTGAAGTTCACACAAAAGTAACTCATACATGAACATTTTCAGAATCCAGCTTCAAGTGATTTAATCCATAAGCATACATTATAATGAAATGTATGCAATATTTAAATCCTACTGTACAATTCATTTGATACAGATAATCCATGAATTTCTTATTCACTGTCTAAAATCATGAGCTCTATGCGTTTCGGGACTTGAATCCCTTCGTCAAGGGCAATATTTCATGTGTTTTTCATTTTTCAACTTTCAATCTGCACTGATCTGCATATCAGAGTGGGAGAAAATAATGAACAAAATGCATATTAGCTAATGTCAGGATAATGTTTGCGATCCATATTCTATAATTCACTTGCATGGTGCCCGTCATGTGTACAGCTTGAACAAACACCTGTTCAAGATCAGCAAAATCTCCTGACCGCGTATTTAGGGCGGTAGCTTGCGGCTTACTACTTCCTTGTGTATTGCAACCCAGGGCAAGAGTGCAAAAATAAGTCACTCAAGAAGACTGGTGGAAGAGGGTAGAGGGAGCTAGATCCCTTCCCGGCAGTCCAGGGCGATTCTTTGCTAAATACGTAGTCTGATGAAGGCATCCCTCATATAAACGGAATAGTCTCCCTGCAGCTCTCTGGCCGGCATCCCTTGGCCCCCTTCGTGCTCCTACCTGCAAGGCAAAAAACCTTGGGGTCATCTTCGACTCCACACTCTCCTTCTCTCCTCATATATCAGACGTCTCTAAGAAGTCACACTACCAGCTGCACCTCCTCAGAGGTATTCTTCCCTTCCTCTCCTTCCCCCAGAAGCTCACTGTCTCCCGAGCCCTGGTTCTCTCAAAGCTGGACTACTGTAACAGCCTCTATCTTAATCTGCCTGCCTCCACTCTCCGCCCTCTGCAACTCATCCAGAACAGAACTGCGAGACTTGTCCTTGGCCTCAAGCCCAGGGACCGTATCTCTCCAGGACTGAAATCTCTACACTGGCTCCCAGTGGCTGCGAGGATTAAGTTCAAAACCCTCTGCATTGTCCACAAGGCCTTCTGGGGCCTGGGGCCCAAATACCTTCAACTCTCTCTTCCTAAATATCTTCCTTCCCGAGCCCTTCGCTCATCCGTCTCCAACTCCCTCAGGGTCAGCCGCTTCTCGAAGCAACAAGCTGGGGGTAGATCTCTCTCTGCAGCAGGGGCCTCCCTCTGGAACTGCCTTCCTGCCTCCCTGAAACTTGAGGAGAACCACCTCCGGTTCCGGAAGCACCTCAAAACCTTCCTCTTTGCTTCTGCTTTCTCTCTCCCTCTCCCCTGCTGAACAGCTTTAATTCTTCACTGAATCTGCTCTGAATCTGCAACTGGGCCACTCTCAGTGACCTCGGTCCAGGGCCCAGCCACTCTCCACTTGCACTGCCTCCCTGGCACCCCCCTGCACTGCAGGACTGTCACTGTATCCGTACACAGCCCCCCTTCCCAGCACTTGTTCTGCATCTACCTTGCACTTGCCACCAGCTGGCCTTATTTATTATTTTTTACGCTACTTACCTTGTACTGCACTCCCCCCCCCCCCTCCCCTTCCCCTTGCACTTTTCCCTTCCCCCCACCCCTGCACTTGCGCGATCTGAATGACACCTGGCCTAGTAGGATCGTTGTCTGTCTTCCCCTTGTCCCCCCCCTGCCTCGTCGCGCCTTGAAACACTTGTGTATAGGCACGTTACAAATGCCATATCATATCATATCTTCTTAGATGGGTGCCGTAGCTGCAATGGTTCGTACAGAACGGGGAGGGGGGTGCGCATCTAGAAACTGCTGTGTGTGTGTGCAGATTTTTATCGCGCACCAAACGCTTAGGCATCAGAGCGCTTTTACAGGCACTTATGAGCATTCTTAAGTTTCCTTCGGATTGGTACAAAGCAAACATTGGGCATACAGTGTATGGTTGTTACATATAGGCATTTTTAGGTTTCGTATGGATTAGTACAGTGCGTTCTTGGGTATATGAAGTACAGTTAAAGTGTGAGTTAGTTATCTAGTGAGAATAGCCACATTTCGATTTTTTTTTGCGGAATGACCAGTAGCAGGTGCCACCTCTAAGAAGTGCAGGAAGGACGTTCCAATGTTTAGATGAGACTAGAGGAAAGCTGCATCCTCCAGGTTTTTGTAGTTTGAATTTGGGTGTGAGGAGTATGTTGGACAAGGAGGTTCTGGTTGGTTTGGTTGCTTGGGATTTCTTGAATTTCTTTGAGAAGTATTTGGGGGCAGTGTTGGCTGGGCATTTATGTGTAATGGTGAGGCTTTTGAAGTGGATTCTCTTAAGGATGGGGAGCCAGTGGGCATTCCTTCTGACGGCAGAGATGTGGTCTTTTTTCTGGATTAAAGATGAAGTAGTACTAGAAGTGCTCTATAGTACCTACTCGAATAGCGCTCTGTGCTCAAGCTTTTGTTTTTCTTACTTTACACGTAATTCTCTTCCGTGTTTGAGTGCCAGCGTGTTATTCAAGCCGCATCCCTTTGTGAATGGAATCCAGTCGAGGCTACTTGCTGATGTAATCGCGTATGTGTGTGTCCGCACAATAACATCACATGTTCACAAATGACGTCACAGCACGGCAACACCACAGGACCGGGTTTAATTTGGTGGGGACTGCCCAGGGGCCTTATGGGGGATGTTAAATGGTGGCAGCTCCTCATGGAGATGTGAAAACGTGCTTGGAATATGTTTACCAAAAAAGAATTCTATTGATTGCGTAACTATCAAGAATAGTCGATCAATGAGTAAGATGATGGTCCAAGAGGTACACAGCTCACATTCTATTCACTCATTATATGTCAGTTACAGTAAATCCATCAGTATACAATAGCAGGGACCTTTCTTATATTCAGAGTCTTCTCAAGCAACTGTGTTGCAAACTAAACATTTCACAGAATAGTTGATTCTTGATGGTTCCTCCATAGATTTATTTTGAGATCTAAGGATAGATTGAATAAAGTTTAATACATAAAGGGAGGTCTGGTACAAAACTATAAAACCAATGAGTTCAAACATCACGGGAACATTCACAGTAGCGTTCCCCATGAACGGATTTTGACTCGTAAGGAAAGTATTAAAAACATGTTATGAAAAGCACTCAAATAAAAATCTTCATTCATTTCATATGGGTTAAGACTATCAAGCTTGTCGAACCAATAAAGTTTCCTTTGATCAAGTCTTTTAGAGTGATCACCTCCTCTTGGTGATTTGTGTACCATCTTAAGTACCATGATTCTGAGTTGTGATATTATGTGTCTCTTCTCTGAAAAATGTCTGGCCATGGGTGAGCAGGCATTGTTTGTACTAATGTTACTTGTATGTTCATTACAGCAATCTTTTATTTTCGTCACTATCTGTCCCACATAATAGTAAATTGTGAAAAGTCTATTATCATAAGCAAGAACTGTGCAACTATAAACTGTTTAAGATATTTGGACATTGACAGATGAGTTCAGATGCATATGACTAGTTTTTTTATGAATTGATCCCACACATTCCTAATGCTTTGAAGTGGCTCAGTACAGTTTGGATTTGTAATTCTTTACAACACCAAATAGTCATAGTTGTGACTTCTTGATCGTCTGTTTTGGCGCCAAATGTGAAATAGCAGTGTATCTATTCATGGAACCTATCTTGCACCCACAACCTGGTTCCTTTTTTCTTGTGCACCATAGTTGCTGGTTTGAGACTTTATGTTCAGTGTTCTATTTTCAAAGGCTTTGGATTTCAAGCTTTGGAAAAAAAGTCTGTTTGATCCGCACA
Organism: Ambystoma mexicanum; assembly: GCF_040938575.1. NCBI lineage: Eukaryota > Metazoa > Chordata > Amphibia > Caudata > Ambystomatidae > Ambystoma > Ambystoma mexicanum. Next base: position 475,113,227 of record NC_090939.1, on the reverse strand, counting down.
AGTGCTGTTTTGGTGCCTGTTATTAGATGACAACATGAATGCATGTTCATGTATTTTGTGTGTCTTAGCCTCACCATGCTCTATAAGGGCAGTGGTAGGGAGCCATACTCTGTCCCTTCAGCACTGATGTGAGTTGTCGTATTCCTAGCACTGACCCGGAGCCCATCTGAGTTGAATAACAGACCGGGTTGGAAATTAAGCAAGAGATTTTAGTGTCCCTGTCTCTCACGCTGACAACCACTCACAATGGACCTTAGGGGAATTGTGCTCTCCACTGCACACAACAAAGCCAACATCATAGATGTAGTATTTTAATTATCCCCTCATTATCTGCACAGACCCTTTCCCGCTTGACTGGTCTGACAAGGCCACCATCCCAAGGTTGATCACCCACTCTACCTCCGCCCACAATGGTCAGGTAAATTGCCCCCTCACTCAGAAAAGCACCTTAAAATACTACCCGGTCAATGAGCTAGAAGCAAACTTTGCAGACTTCCCCACCAGAGGGAATGCCTCGGTCCTCTTAGAATTGCTTAACAACTCTGCTTTGAAACTGGTGATCAGTCATGCCCCCTAAAAACCAGCCATTTTAAGACCAAACCATCCGTCCCTTGGTACACCCTTGAGCTCGCCTACAACAACCGCTCGATCACAACCCCAGAGAAACGGTGGCTCTCCTAAAACTCAAATCTCTGTGCCAAGTGTACGATTCAGATTACCAACGCCAAAGTTCCTTACTCTTCCTCCACCATGGCGGAAGCCTCTAACATGAGTAAACACCTCTTTGAAGTAGCAAACCCTTAACCAACCCTAAGGTGCCAGCAACGCTTGAAAAATGTGATGGAATCAACAACTTTATTTATTGACAAAATGGACACAATCTGACAAATCACTGAATCAACCTACCAGAGCATTTGCTCCTGTTAGGCAGAAACCTGTGCAGTTCCCTTGGGGACCACTGCAAAAGATTTAGGACTACAGGTGTTGGCAGTAAACCCACTTCGTAGCAGTCTGTACCACCGAGATTTACCTGGTAGCTGTGGCTGAGCAGTCGGACTTCCCTCAAGAAGAGTTAGGCAGTAATGTAAAGTATGCACAATAGGCACTCAAACACAATAGCACAAGCAAACACTGACCAGAGCTTTGGTATCAAGGTATATAATTATTTATTTAAAAACACACTTATTGAAACACTCCAGCACTATTATTGTAAATCACTCTAAACACAGTTACTATTATTATATATACATCCCTTATTCCTTATCAGACAAGTCTTAGTTAACACCACTTATTTCCAAACAGAGGTGAGTGCTTAACTATAGATGGCACTCCAATAAGTTAACGAAAAAGATAGAATGTAGGAAAAATACACCACACTTATACTTAGGAACTCTTAAGCAAGGCAGGAAAGTCAAAAGTTACTTGTGAGCCAAAGTCCATAGGCCGGGCCCGCTCTTGGAGAGAGCAGGGCACAAATGCACCCAAGATCACACAATGACAACGGGCTTAAAAAGTCTTGCAGGGAGTTCAGAAAGGTTTTAGTTAGGCTCAGAAAAGTTTAGCCAGGGTGTCCCAGGGTCGAAAGCCGGGGGCTAAATCTACCCCGTACAGTCGGTTGCAAGGGAAGCCAGGCGGAACACAGTACTTTATGTGGAGAGGATCCTCCAGCGGGGGCAGTTGTTTCTGTCAGCGGGTGCAAGTCGCGGCTTCGTCCAGAGGAAGAGGAGATCTCGACGTGGAGGAAAGATGAAGGTCGTTGCACTGCCAGGGAAGAAACCAGCTGCAGAGTTTTCCGGTTAAAGGTACTACCCTTTGATTCGCGGTAGTGGTAAAATGTGGTATCCCGGTTGCCAGGGTGCTTGGCACAGGCAAGGCGGCCACGAGATGCTCCAGGAAGCGAAAAAGGAAGCAGACTGGTTATCCCCACCAGTCGAAGGAAGCAGACTCTTAGGGCTGGAGATCTTGTCTGTCGTTGGGAAAAGTGGTGAGACGGTTCAGCAGGGCTCCACCGGTGGTGGTGTTGTAGCAGGTCGGCTCAGCTTCTCCCTCGTCGGATTCTTAGGTCCTGTGGCGACTTCTAAAGTTCCAGTCCCCAAAGCCCTGCTTTTATGCAGAAAACCCCCATTCACTCAGCCGGCCGGCTCACCACTTGGGCCAATTAGGACGGAGTGTGACTTGAGTTGCCTGGGCAACTCAGTCCAGGGTGCCTAAATCCCTCTCCACCCCTCCTAAGTACCCCAGACAGAGTGGCACCACTTTGGAGGGCTTCTGTGGAGAAGCCCGCCAAAAAAGTGGAACAAAGGGCTCACCTTGGGTTGGAGTCACAGAAGCGAACACAAACGCCATTTTAGAACCGAGTTCTGGCAAAAAATACCAACCGGAGAATTAATATTAAATAAATAAACCAGCGGTATGTTCGGGGCTATATGAATTGAATAATTAAAGTTGGTAGCCTCGAACAATGGAAAATCCCATAGAGATATATTCGCGGTCGAATATAAAAAGTAGTATCCACTGCCACTAGCCAAAACTCGATCAGGGGGGACGGAGACGTGCCCCCTCGACTAACAGACCCCGGGGCAATCGAATTGCCCCGGCCAGTACGTCCACAATATGATGGTTTGTACTGGTTCTGTTCAGAATTTGAGACTAGTAAAGTCAATGGTTACTTTACATGCCCTGGGAGACAGTAGTCAGTCCCAGGATATGGAGTCTATCTTGGGGGGTCACTATGACACCCCTGTGTTACTGCACTGAGGGTGCTGTGTAACACACATCACAAAAACGCATGAAGCCCTATGGAGTAAAAGACCCCATAGCCCATTAAACACATCTAGAGTCAAAGAAACACTCAAATCATGCCCAAGAGTGAGGGTAACAGAGTCTCACTCTTGGCAGGAGAAAAAAATAAACCCCAAAAATCCAGCAAAGCTGCTGGGGGACTCACTAGGTTAGGAAATTCAGCCTAAACAGAGAATTCTCCCTAACAGCTCCCCCTGCAACCCAGCCCACATTCTCGCTCTAGATCAAATTCTGTCCTCTATCTCAGACCTCTTAAAAGCATTTGCCTCCCTCAAACCCACTTCCTTCCGTGACAATATCATACTGGCCTCCATTAAACAACTAATGGGCACAGCGCTCAACACACTCCTCAGAATCATTAATGCCTCCCTCACAGAAGGCTCGTTCCTGGACTCCCTCAAGACTCGTCAAGGATGACTTCTTTTGATGAAAAAAAAAGGATCCTGGTGCCAGGCGACCTGGTCAACTACCAGCCCATTACAAACCTCCCGTTTATTGGCAGAACCTTGGCAAATGTAGTTGCTACCAAACTACTTACCAGAATCTAACTACACCAACTCAATGACTATTAGTTGGGATTCCGCCCCAAGTGTAGCATTGAGACAGCCACCAACCAGGCTGTGCATGATGCCTTCCAAATCATGGATATGGGAGACTCAGCCTACTCATCATTCTTGACCTCTTGGCTGCATTCAACACTGTTGGGAACGTTTTTCTTTTTGCTGCTTTCCTCCCATATACTTGAGTGGGGCGCTTTCTTTTTGTTTTGGGATACTCCTGTTTTGACATTTTGGAGGCCAGTTCAGCTGCCTGCTTTACTTCTTCCATTGCTGATTCTGTGGGTAAACTGATTGATTGGTCCCTAAGACTGTCAGTACTGAGACTCTATCTTCCTTTGTGAATTTCTTGTATTGTTACAGTTGCACATTATCTTAAAAGGTGCGGTAGGATACTTTGTGTCTGTATAAATTTTACTCTTACTTCCTGTCCACATTCCTCCGTACTGCATGGGCGTCCCTTCCAAGGGACGGAAGACGGAACATTTTTCACCAGAAAAAACCTTCTTCCCCTTTAAAGTTAGAGGCGCACGTGTGCGCGGCCCTGTGAGCATGCACTCCCCTGACTCCGCCCACCGGCGCCACTCCAGTCCCCTTTTCCGCATCGACGGGAACGGGCTGATTTCACCAGTGCTCCTTGGTTTGGCTTCGGCCATGTAATACCAAACGTTCTTTCCTGAATTCTTCTATTTTTATGTCTTCTCTTTGTCATTCAGATCCTCGGTCCTCCGGCTTTACGCACCTCCCCGGCGCATGTCAACTTCAGCGGGCTTCCGCAGGCTTCAGCAGGTGTCCAGCCTGCGAGGGGCTCTTCCTTATGGCTGACCCTCACGCTCTTTGCCTTCGCTGCTTTGGCCCTGACCATGGCTAGGAAGGTTGTACCACGGGCAACGCACTGACTCCACGAACACTGAAGAACAGGCTAGCTAGGTGGAGGGAGCTCTTCGATAGCCCCGAGAGGACTTGAAAAACGTTGTGAAGCAGAAATCGAGGCCCAAGGGAGGGCCGCTATTTTCCATCGCACCCCGTAAGGGCGACTCCTTCCTGAGGAAACTCCCAAGCGGGAGGAACCTCTCAGGTTCTAGTACCAGCACACGCAAAGGCTAGTCCAGCTACCAGCCTCACGGCCAAGGTGTCATCAGAGCCTTCCGGAATCAGTACTGAGGGACCGCAAGGTTCTTTTACCGGGTGTACACCCGAGGGGCAACACCCTAGTACCGGCTCAATGTCCGAGGGGGCACATGCACTCAGCACTATCGGCGACAATGCAGAGGGCAATATGCCTTCCTGGCTTAGACCTGAGGTGCAGGGTAGGCATCATGCTCCACAACCAAGAGTATCAGAGGAGGCTGGGCCCAGGGAGCCATGCACCACGATTTTGGCACATGGCACGCAGCTCCACAAAATGGCTGCTGCGCCAGAAAACATTGCCGGCCGCCCGTCCGATGCCACTCCTACGAACAGAGCAGGCAGGTGAATGAGTTTCAAGGTGGGACTGGTGTCAACCAGGTACGTGGCCTACAGTTTATCCATCAGCAGCGCAGGGCAGGTTTCCTCTGCTATCTAGACAGTGCGCTCCGGCCCTAGCAGCCCCCAGCCACTCCGTCAACATCCCTTGCCACTGCTTCTGCCTCCGAAAACAGGTTCTTCGAAAGGTTACTGGTGCTGATGCAACCCCCCCAGATGGGGGCCATCCTACGGGATGCAGTCAGGGACTTGCTTCTCCGGGGTCACTCCACCAGCGCCTATGGTCATTCCTCCCATGGCTCCTGGCACCACAGGCCCCAGCGCAGCCACTGCTGCACCTGCCGGCTCCTTCGATTCCGGCTCCCCTGCCTCCCACAACTCAGGCGGTCCCACAGCAGCCTCCGACTCTGGTCTCCACGCCGCAGCCCACGGTGCCCAGCTCCCATCCTCCCGCTCCAGACCAGCCGGACACTCGGGTGGATACAGACGAGGAGGACCCTGGCACGCTGTCGTCAGCAAAGGCCTTCCACAAAAGGCTTGGCAGAATTTATGGGTCTTCCTCAACCAGAGGTAGAGCAGCCCGAGGAGGGTGTTTTGGCAGAGGTCCTCACCCTAAGACCCCCTACCAAGATGGGCAAAAGGACTTTGTGGCTCTGGCCAAGAAGGGGTGGCTCAAACCACACTCTGCCCAACCTGTCAATCGGCACCTCAATGCCAAGTATAGACAGATGGAAGGGGATACTCTTGTTAACAATAGCACCCGCAACCACATTCTTCGGTGATCGCTGGAGTGTCACTCTACTCTAAGCCTCAGTTGTCCTCGGCACTGCTAGACAAGGAGAAGATCATGGAGGTGTACGGGAAGAAGCTGTACTCTGCCTCCCTGCACCTACGTCAGGCCAAGCCGGATGCCATGCTGGCAGCCACTAACCAGAGGTTGTGTTGGGAAATAGCGGACTTTCTTCAGGAACTTACAGTGCAGAGACCGGCACCCTTCAAGGCGGGTCTAGGTGAATCCAGGCTGGTAGTGCAGGACATCATGGACTCCACCGTGGCACACATAAGATACCTCCTGCAGGGCCATCTGAATCACCATGGACATGAGAAGGACTGCCTGGTTTAGGGCTACTAAGTTTAACCCCGACAACCAGGATCGCATATAGGACCTTCTGTTCGAAGGTGGTGACCTCTTCCGCTCTACCAACGACGAGAAATTTGATACAAAGAACAGCTTGCAAACTGCAACGTCTTTATCCTTATGAAGGCCACGCCCAAGGTGTACACCCAGTCGCATGAACGCTCTGACAAGGGGCGGGCATTAGGCGGGTTCCATGGATTCCAGGTGCGGAGGTCGAGACCACCTGACCGCTTGCCGAGTCAGCACCGGCGCAAGCAACAAAAAGGGGCGGGGGGATGTTAGGCAGAATCCTATGCAGTTCCCTTAGGGAGCACTACAGAAGATTAGGACTACAGGTATATGCAATAAATCCCCTTTGGTATCAGTCTGTACCACACAGATTTAGTTGGTAGCTGTGTCTGAGCAGCCAGACGTATCGCAAAAGGGAGATGAGCAGGATTCAGAGTTTACACGATAGGACCACAGTACTATGGAACAAGGAAACCCTGACCAAAGCTTTGTATCAAAAAGAATATATATATTTTACACACTTTCGATCCACACATCAATCACTATCATTAAAGCAAGTTAAACCAGTCACGAAAAGTATACACAACTCGCTGTTTAAATTGTAGACAAGAGTGAAAACTGAGCAAAACGGCACAGTATAAACCAAGCCGAAATGGCACTCTAACAATTTCTTCAGAGGGAGGGAAAGGTCAAGTTATACAGGGTTGGACTCCTAAACACACCAGCAACACTTCCCAATTGAATTGTGAACAAGTTAGGCAAGGTAGTACTTTAGCATAAGCAATACCTAGGTGAAAACTGAGCAAAATGGCACTTCAACAATGTATAAAGGGGAAGGAAAAGGTGGTTATAAGAGTTTAGGTGCACCAATACATTTCTTGATGAAAAGCAATCTAGAGAAGGCAGTTGTAACAGAATTAGCCAGAGTCAATAGGCCTGTGCCAGAGTCAGTAGTACAAGGCCAAGTGCCTAGGTTCAAACGGTTCTAGTAGCTGCAGTCAAGTCTTTGTTTAACGATTGAAACAGATTGTGCAGAAGGTAGAAAGACAATGCTAGACAATGGGGATGGCCAGCCCTGAAGGTAGGTAAAGGATTTAAAACACCTTTAGCAGTACCCAGCAAATCGGGAGGCCTGGTGGAAAAATGTAACTTAAAAGTCGAAGAGGCTCCTGCGGTGGCGCTAGTTCTGGCAGTTCCTGCATTTCGGGCGTTCCAGCAGAGGAAGAGAGGCTCTCGTCGTGGAGGAAGGTTCGAGTTACTGCACTGCCCAGGGATGAAGCCAGCCCCGGTGCTGCCAAAACGGAATAAAAGGTACGCTCCTTTAAATCGTGATCATGGTGGACGGATGCCTGGCTATCCGGTCTCCTAGTGCTTGGCACTGGCGATTCGACCAAGGCAGGTCCTGGAAGGCGATTGGCAAACTGGTTGGCCCCACCAGCTCAAGGGAAGAAGGCTCTTGCAGGTGAAGATCTTCTCTTGTTGTTGGAGAAAAGTGGTGAGGATCTGCAGCAGGGCTTCACCGGTGGTTCAGACGTTGCAGATGTCTTTGGCTGCTCTCCTCTTCGGATTTCTCAGGTCCAGTGGCAACTTCTGTCTTCCAGTCCACAGGTCCCTGCTTTTATGCAGAAAACCCCCATTCATACAGCCTAGCTGTCACTCACAGTGGAGTGGTCATCCTGGTGGGAGACCCTCCAGCATATGAGGGCAGAGTGCGACTTGGGTTGCGTAGGCAACCAGGTCCAGGGTGCCTATTCCCACTCCCACACATCCTGTCTACCCCAGACTCACTGGCACCTAAAGGAGGGCTTCTGTCCAGAAGCCCGCCAAAAAGGACGAACAAAGGGTCGCGACCTCGGCTTGGATTAGAGAGAGACACGAGAAATAAATATTATTAAAGTTCTGGCAATAAAACCCCACCGGAGTAAAGTTAATATTAAAATGACCCGGCGGTACGTTCAAGGCCGTCAGTAAAAGTGGTAGCCTCGAACAATGGGAAAATCCCATAGGAAAATATTTGCGGTTGAATATTTATGGGCGTAGCCACTGCCAACAGTCAAACTGTGGAGAGAGGGACTGGACAGTACCCTCTCGAAAATAAACACCAGGGAAAAACTATGAACCCTTCCCAGTACTTCCATAGTAAGATGGGTTGTACTGGTTTTGTTCATAACTATTGACTAACAAAGTCAATGGTAACGTTGCACGCCCTGGGAAACAATCAGTCCCAGGTTATGAAGTCTATGTTTGGGAGTCACTATGACACCCCTGTGTTACGGCACAGGCGTGCTGTGTAACACACGTAAAAAGATGATTCCTATGGAGTGAGAAACTCCATAGCCCGTAAGCACAAAAATTGCCTGAAACGCACATCATACATATGCCTAAGAGTGGGTAGAAAGAGTCTCACTCTTAGCAGGAGTACAAAATAAACCCTTGAAATCCAGCAAAGCTGCTGGGGGACTCTATAGGTAAGGGAAATTAGCCTTTTAAGAGAATTCTCCCTATCAGGTCGGAGGTAAGGGCTTCTTCCAGTCAGCCTCCTCAGCAGCAGCCTCAGACAGCAAAAAGGCATGATGCGTCCCTTCGGGTCCATGTGTCTCCAGTGGGTGGCAGGCTTGCCTCACGTGCATTTCTGGCACCAGAACTTTGCGGACCCCTCGATCCTCTCTGTAGTATCCAAGGGGTACCGCCTACCGTTACCTCCCTCTCCTCCCTCCTACCCTCCACTCCCACAGATTGGGACGGCAACTCTGTTGGCGGACATCCGGTCCCTCGTCGAGAGCCATGCAGTGGAAGAACTACCAGCCTCCCAGAGAGGATTAGGCTTTTATTCCAGGATTTTCGCCATACAAAAGCACCAGGCTGGCCCGAGAGTTGTTGGACCTATCCACCCTCAACCTCTCCCTCCCTCTCCAGAAATTTAAGATAGTTACGCCAGCACTCATTGCAGAGACACTAGACAAGGGAGACTGGATGTGCTCCCTGGATCTGAAGGACGCCTACAGACACATCCCGATTTGGCAACCTCATCGCTCCTTCCTACGCTTCAGGATCATGGGCCGTCATTTCCAGTACAAGGTGCTACCCTTTTACCTCAACTCAGCCCCCAGCGTATTTACCAGACTCATGAATGCAATGGTAGCCGTCCTCTGGCCCAGGGCCACAATGTCTTCCCGTACCTTGACAACTGGCTCGCCAGTTCGAGATCCCTGGATGAGGTTACCCACACTCCTCCAAGCTTATGACCACACTCCACAATCTGGGGTTTACTATCAACCTCAAGAAGTCTCAGCTGCAGCCCCACGCAGAGCCTCGCCTTCCTGGGCCTCATCTGGGATACGAGCTCCGAGAAGGTATTTCCCTTCGAGGACTAGGTTACGGCCATCAAGAGGGCCACTACACACTTCCCTTGCCAGAGCATTGACCTCGGCTTGGTGGTACTGTTAGGCAGTATCCTGTGCAGTGCCCTTAGGGACCACTACACACAATTAAGACTACAAGTGGCAATACAAGTTCAACTTTGGTACAAGCCTGTACTACACTGTTAAAGTGGTAGCAGTAGCGGAGCAGCCAGACTTATCTCAAGAGCAAATGAGCAGTAGTAGAGATTACACAAAGGACTACAATTACTGTGACTCAAGCAAACACTGACTCAAGTTTTTTGGTGTAAAAAGTAAAAGTACATTTATTTTGAGGGGATTGGGTCTTCCGACGTATTCCATATCTATGACATGTAATCACCACAGCTGTGCTGCTTCGGAAAATCTTCAGCGTCTGCGTCCTGCGTTGATGACGTCGATACACTGCCCTCGAGGACCTCCTCCGACGGCCGATGTCACTGGATTTTATAAGTAGGACGCACGACGGCCGTAGCCTCAGTTCCGTTTTTTCCGCAAACGTGTTCGCTTCGGCGATCTCTGCGCGCCTCGACTCTTTGGAGTTTCTGTTCTTTCTCGGTTCTTCGAAACTGTTCGTATTGTGAAGTATATTGTTTGTGAAGATGTCTACCTCGTCTTCCACCCCGCGTCCGGGCTTTAAGAAGTGCGGGGACTGTGGGTCCAAGATGTCAGTGACGGACTCGCACAACGCCTGCCTCTGGTTCCTCGGGGAGGCCCATGACGCGGATGATTGTCTCGACTGCTAGTCGCTCACGTCCAAAGCCTTGCGGGAACGCAAGAAGAAGTTGTCGGTAGGTAAGGTGTCCAAGCCACGGAAGTTGAGGTCTGCAGGGCTTTCGACGGACAATTCGAGGGGCGACTCTCCGCATCGTCGTCAGAAGTCCAGTGGGTCTCGGTCCCGGAGTCGGTCCCGCCACTCCTCTGCCTCTTCGAGGCACTCCCGGAAGCGCCGTCATCGGTCGCCATCCCCTTCCTCATCCGAGGACTCGGCCCATGGGTGGGTCGCTCATCCCACCAAGCATGCGACGCCAGAGGAATGGGCTTCCTTCGGGATGAAAATGTTAGCGATTCTCTAATCGCAGGGCACTGGTCCGTCCGCGCCTCCGAGTGGGGTCGGTCATGATCAGTCGAGAGACACTGCTCACACGCCTTCGGGTTCGGGTGGTCGGCACGATTCGCGGGAGCGGGCACGATTCGCGGGAGCGGTCCCGCTCGGACAAGGGGAATCTTTCTCGTCATGCCTGATCCTGGCCCGGTCCTCGATGGCGCCAAGGTCTGGAGGCTTGTAATTGGGTACCGTTAAAGGTTACCTGGCAGCGCTGTCCATATTTAAGCACTCGTCTGAAGAGTGTTCTTATTTTAAAATTCTTTTAATTTCTCAGTTTCTGAAAGGGCTCACTAATGTGTTCCCTCCGTCACCTTTCCAGGTTCCCGGTTGGGATTTGAACCTTGTTATCAAGTTTCTGATGAGTGCTCCGTTTGAGCCTTTGCATTCATGCCGTTTGAGACTGTTCACTCTTAAAACTGTATTTTTGGTTGCGGTCACTTTCGCTCGCAGAGTGAGTGAGTTACAGGTACTTCCAGTTAAGCCACCCTTCACTGTGTTTCACAGGGACAGGGTTGTCCTTAGAGTTCGTCCTTCCTTTCTTCCGAAGGTGATGTCGGAATTTCATTTAGACCAGAAAGTTGTTCTTCCGGCGTTTTATCCTCCTCCACATCCTGGTAAGGAAGAGGAGAGAGGCTCCATAGGCTTGATCCTAGGTGAGCGTTAAGCTTTTATATTTCACGCATGTCCCGGGTCAGAGTGGACGATCAACTCTTCATTGATTACGCTGGAAAGAGTTTGGGACAAGCTGTGACGAAACAGACTTTGTCTCGCTGGATTATTTTGGCTATCTCTGAGTGTTACAGCTTGGCGGGTAAGGACCCACAGGTCGGCTTGCGGGCCCTTTCTACCAGGGGTATGGCTGCCTCTACTGCCCTACAGAGGGGTGTTCCTATTCGTAACATCTGATGCAGCCACCTGGGCTTCGGTACATACTTTTGTAAGTCACTACTCCCTTGATTCCATCCGTGGCCAGGATCTGGGCTTTGGCAAGGCGGTCCTTTACTCTGCAATTTGATTGGGCATTCAAAATTTTTGTTTTCTAAATTCTTTTCCAACCTCCTTGCATTGGTACTGCTTTGGGAGTCTGTCATAGATATGGAATACATCGGAGGACCCAATCCCTTCGAAGAACAAATTACTCTCTTACCTGGTAACATTCTTTCGATGGGATGATCTGACGACGTATTCCATATCGCTCCGTCCCTGCCTTCCCCGCTACAGAATTTCTTAGCGATTGCAGCTTACGTGTCCGCAAGGCTGTGTGTGTCAGACTGGCAGAAGGCTGGTGCCACACATTCTGGGAAAAAACTACAACTGAGGCTACGGGCGTCGTGCGTCCTACTTATAACATCCAGTGACGTCGGCTGTCGGAGGAGGTCCTCGAGGGCGGAGTATCGACGCAGACGCTGAAGATTTTTCGAAGCAGCATAGCTGTGATGATTACATGTCATAGATATGGAATACGTCGTCGGACCATCCCATCGAAAGAATGTTACCAGGTAAGAGAGTAACTTGTTCTTCTAGACCATCTGTTCGCAAAACACTTAAGTTCTATTAATTTAAAATCGCACGTAAAATGCACTACACACAACCAATTCACTTTGTGCAGCACAATTCAAGGTAAGGACCTTTGGATTTGACAGACCGGTGTTGTGAAACAAAGACGTTACCGGGGGTACAGATGCAAACACTTTTTGACAGTAATGACAGTTCGGTCTTACTAAAATTACGCGTACCCGCTGGAAGAAATGTTACCGGAGTTAAACCACACTTGGCACATGAATTAACACAAGAGAGTTGGGGATAAAAATCATAGGCAATACTTTTGTCAAGGCAGATAGAATCAGAGGACACTTTCCTACAAGTGAATAAAAGCCAATAGGCCTGCGTCAGTGTCAATTGGAACAGGGTTCCTTTTGTCGAGAATCGCAAGGTTATTATAGTTCACGATTACCAGGAGTACTTAGATATTGTCAAAAGAGGAAGCAAAAGTTATAAGAGAGAAGAAAGATGAGGACAAGCCTTTAGTGAGGAGAAAGGAGTTTACCCCAGTTCCTCGAAGTCGGACACAGTACCTTATTCAAAGTGAAGAAGAGCTGGTGCTACAGCAGTTCTCCCTGGTAGTTCCTGCAGACTCACGGCTCCTGTGGCTTCAGTCGTGGAGACAAGGACGACGTCTGGAGCGATCTGCGCTACCTAGGGATGAAGCCATCAGCAGCAAAAGCAATAGTGAATAAACAGTGCGCTCCTTTAAAATAGGAGAGGCTCTTCAGGTGGCTATCCGGACCACTACAGCTGTGTGCAGCGATTTCATCCAAGAAGAGGATCCTCTGCATGTGGAAGGTGAGCTGGTTGATCCCACCAGGCTCAAGGGAAGAAGACTCCGGACTGGATCTTTTCTTGTCGTTGAAGGGTAGATAGCTCAGGACTGCAGCTGGGCTTCACCAGGACTTGGTAGTTGCAGCAGCCGTCTTCTTCTCCGCTTCTCTGCAGTTCCTTGCAGTTCCAGTGGCGACTCTTGACTTCTAGCCCAAGAGTCCTGCCTTTTAATGTGAAAATCCCCCATTCACACAGCATGGCTGTCAATCACACAGCATGGGGGTTGTCCGGCCCAGACAACCACCCCAGCCAATCACGACAAAGTGCGACTTGGGTTTCCAAGGATACCCTGTGCAGGGGGTGACACCCCTCCCTCACATTCAGTCCACCGAGATACCCAGGCGCCAAAAGGAGGGTTTCTTGAGAGAAGCCCGCCAAAAGACGGTGAACAAAGGAGTTAAACCTGGTTTGCCGCGCAAAGTAAAACACAAGAAGGACTTCAACAAAAAGAAATGGCGAATAAACCCAACCGGAGCCAAAAGAAAGAGTATTTGGTCAAGCGGGTTTATGTTTGAGGCTAATATAATAGCCTGGAACAGTACCACGTTTATATAGTATAATCGTGTTAGAAAAGTTAGGGTAGATACCACTGCCACCAACCAAATCTAAATGTTAAAAGAGAAGAACAAAGCTCAGAGGCACAGACGAAAAGGGATAGGCGTTAACCATTTCCAGTACTCCATGTAAAATGGGGTGTACTGGGTCTGTAGTTTTAAATGTCTACGTAAAGTAATTGGCAACTTTACCTGTTTTCTGGGGGACAGTAGTCAGCCCTAGAAAAATGGAGTCAGTCGGAAGTCTCAAAGACAACGCTGTGTCATTGCACTGAATGTGCTGTGTAACGCACATAAAAGTGGGGTTCATGGAGTGGTGTACTACAGAGCCCACGATCACACAAACAGTAGAAATGCACATGGCAAAACACATGTAAGAGTGGGAAAAAGGCTCACACTCTTACCAAGTGGAAAAAGTAAACTCCAGAAATCCAGCAAAGCTGCTGGGGGACTCACTAGGTGAGGGAAATTAGCCATAGAATGAGAATTCTCCATAACAGGTACCAACACCTACTGGGTATCCTGGCAGCGGTCCTCCTGGCTGTGCCACACACAAGGCTCCGGATGAGGAGATTACAGCTGCACTTTGCAGGCTCATGGAATCAGAAGGGCTCCCAAGCGTAGCTGGTCAGCATATTGCCTTCTCTCCTCTCGGACCGGTGGTCCAGGGACTGCAACCTGCAGACAGGCAAGCGCTTCCGGCAGCAGTCCCTGCAGGTCATCATCACTATGTCGTACTCCTTAGAGGGCTGGGGAGCCACTCTGGTCAGCCACACCGTCCTGGCAGGAGTCACACATCGACTTCTAGCCAGTGGATGTGTGACTCCTGCTGGGACGGTGTGGCTGTCTAGAGTGGCTCCCCAGCCCTCTAGGGAGAAGAGAGCTCGGGAACTTTTGGCTAGCCCTCAGTCTTCATTTTGCTCATTGGGGACAGGAACGTACTTATCTAAACCGACAACTCCATCAGCATGTACTATGCCAACGAGGAGGAGGGGGGAACCAGGTCCACTCCGCTGTGCAGCCTAGCGATCAGCATGTGGGAATGGGCCCTTTAATATATTTACCCCCACGGCCGTCCACCTCCAGGGGAGGTCAACTTGGAAGCGGGCATGCTCAGCAGGCTGGGAGCGGACAAGAATGGCAATTGAACAACCAGATGGTCTTCAACACATGAGGCCATCCTCAGGTGGTTCTATTTGCCTCCTGGAAGAAAAGGAAGAGCCATCAGTTCGCGTCCTGGCAGGGGCTGGGCCCCAGCTCCCTGGGAGACGCATTGCAGATTCAATGGGAAGGCATGACGGCATATGCCGCCCTTCGCCCCTTCTTTCCCCCCCCCTTGATCCCTAGGGTACCCTGCAAGATGAAGGAAGCTTGCCACCTCTGCATCATCTTGATGTCTCCTTGGTGGCCAGCGAGACCGTGGTTCTCCGAACTGCTCAGCCTCACGGACAGACCACCTATTCACCTTCCGCTGGGGCCAGCACCTCTCCTGTCCCAGCAGGGGGGCAGGGTCCTCCATCCCACGCCTCAGAAGTTAGCCCTCACAGCGTGGTTACTGAGCAGATCACCCTCAAGCACCTGAACCTATCTCTGGCTAACTTGGAGATCATCCAGGATGCCAGGAGCAAGGTTACCAGAAGCCAATATAAAACTAAATGGAGCTGGTTCTGTCACTGGGCAGACCACCTTACCTGCACGCTGGACGACATTCTCTCCTCGGCGCACCTCGCACACTCAGGGTTGAGGTGGACACATGTTGCACTTACCTGGCAGCCATAGGGGCCTACAGAAATTTGGAGGAGATCTTTTCCTCCTCCAACCCGATTGTCAAGAAACATCTGGCGGGATTGTACAGGCTTTACCCACCCATTAAGAGGCAACAGCTAGTGTGGGACCTCAATGTGGTGTTTGGCGCTGTGGCACACAAACCATTCGAGCCAATGGTGTCCGCGGACATCAGGCTGGTAACGATTAAGAGTGCTTTGCTGGTGGCACTTAACTCCTCTCGCAGAGTCAGTGAGATCTAGGCTCTGGCGGCCTCAGAACCTTGCACCACTTTCCACAGGGATAAGGTGGTCCTGCGGACTCACCCCGCGTTCCTACCTAAGGTACCCTCTGCTTTTCATCTAAACGAGGAAATAGTCTTACCTACGGTCTTCGTTGACCCCAAGGACGAGGCTCAGCCAGTCTTGCACTGTCTTGATGTCAGCCACGCTCTGAAATTCTATCTGGGCAGGACCAAGGGCTTCCGCAAGTTGGACACACTTTTTGTCACCTCTGGGGGCTCCAGACCCGGTTATCAGGCATCCAAGGCTTCTATTGCACGGTGGATGGTTGCGGCCATCAAAGCGGCCTATGAAGAGCAGCACAAGTTCCTGCCAGCAACATGCACTCTCACGCGGTCAGAGCCAAGGCCACGGCCATCGCCTTCCAGCGGCAGGTTCTGTGGCAAGTCATAAGCAGGGCGGCTACCTGGGCCACCCATTTGGCTTTCTGTAAGAATTACTGTTTGGACGCCGGCTCTAAATCAGATGCGGCCTTCGGACAGGCAGTTCTAAGGAACTTACTTGCTTAAGGAGGGTCTCTTCTCCACCCTGGGGCTACGTTCAGTCCATGCTGTATGGAGAAAAGGGGACGGGATGTAAGAGTAATTGAGTTACTTATTCTCCTTTCCTCCATATGTCCCACCATCCCCCCCCCCCCCAATAATACTGGTGTCTTTATGCAATGTTAAATATTGTCCGCGCAATGGGGCTGAGGAGTGGTGTCGGTGGGCGGAGGCAGGGTAGCGCATGCTCCTGGGGCCACACCCCCCTAAATTTAAAGAAAAGGTTTTTTTCTGGTGAAAAAGGTTCTGTCTCCCGTCCCTTGGAAGGGACGCCCATGCAGTATCGAGGAAAGGGGACTAAGGACGGTGAGTAACTTATTTATGTACTGGTTGTTTGGTGACTTACAATGTGCCTAGGACAAGCTGGTGGCAGTAGTTATTTTTCTACCGGGTTTTGGTACTCGGCGCTGAGCCTGCTTTCAAGTAGCCAATGGCGCAAACCTCATCTGATGTAATAGGGCCATTTAGTAGCTCCCTATCCGCGTCTGTAAGTGGAGGAAAGTCTATTCTCAACATAAATTCAGCAGTGCTTTCAGGAATGGTGGTATGTTGGTGGCATGAAGTCGTTCATAAAATTGAGCAAACCTGTCGTGATTTCTATCGGGTTTGTTAGGATAGTATTGGAGGATGACTTCACTTTAAGAACTGCTCTTTCAGCTCTTTCTTTTCTGAGTTTTGCTGCAAGCAGTGTATGGACTTTGTCCCCCCCTTTCAAAGTACTTTTGTTTAACAAATCAAAGGCTGGACAGGGCCTTACCCAACCAGATGTCCTTCAGTTCTTGTCTGAGAGCTTTAATTTCTGCTCTTATCTCTGAGTCCCCCTGTTCATCTATCAGGAGTCGTTCTTTTTTAGATATTGTTTAACCTGGGTTTCTTCCAACAATTTCATTCTCTTGACTGAGGCTCCCTGCGCTATTATAAGTCCCCGTGTGGTCGCTTTTGCTGCTTCCGAGACCGTGTGACTGGGGATGTCGCCGGTGTCATTCCTTATGAAAAATTCTCGTAATTCTTCATCTAGACTTTCTCGGAACAGTTTGTCTTTGAACAATTTGTCATTGCACGTCCATCGGCTCCCTGTCGGCCTATGACCACCCAGACTCAGGTCGACTACGACCATATCGTGGTCAGACCAACCTACTATTTTGATATCTACTTCAATGATCGGGTGTTCCAGGCTAGAATCTAATAGCACATAGTCAATACGTGTATAAGTTTGGTGTGGGTGTGAATCGAATGTGTACGCTTTCTTTGTCGGATGTGTGGCATGCCAGGCGTCTAAAATGTGGTGCTCTGAGAGTAGTGATTGAAACTGTATGTTATCAGGGGAGAGGGCGGGTGCCGTGGCGAAATGATCGCCAGTCTAGGGATGAGGCCATTATTCGGTTAAAATCTCCCCCGCAAATGAGTGGGCCCACTCTTTCACCTTCCAAGACAGTAAATTTTTGCTATAGGTTATTTATTGCACATTTGGGGCATACGCCGAGCACAATGTTACTGCAGTAGATTCCAACTCGCCTTGTACAATCAAAAATGCTCCGTTTAGATCTCTACGGACATGTGTAATTCGGAGACCCAAAGTGGAGCGATATAATATGCCCACTCCTCCCTTCTTTTCTGGTCTGGAAGCCCATAGTGACCCTCCTGTGTTGCCCCCCTTTATATCATATTCCCCGGAATGTTTATACTTCGTTTCTTGGACAAACAAAATATCTAGCTTGAACTGGTGGAATGCCCGCCTCACTATTGATCTTTTCTGCGGTGAGTTTAACCCTTTTACATTTAATGATCCCGCTCTGATCGTTCTACCCTCCATCGATGTCGTTGTTTCAAACACTGCTGGAGCCTTGATGTTTTTTTTTCGCAGCCATGCTTTTGCGATGTGTAACCGTGCAATTTCAGCTTCCGTTGATTCTCCTAAATCAAGCGGCCGTTTATGTCCCACCCCACCCTTCACGTTAAGAAATTTGAAAGGTGAAAAAGAAAGAAGAAAAGTAGATAAGGATAGTTACTCTCCCTCCATAACATCGGAGACACCCCAAGTGTGAACACAGGGCCACCAACGGGTGCCCCCCGCAGAACCTATTATTCTGCTATTTTACTGTACTGTTACTTATTAGCGAATGCATAATGTCTGCAGTTATAAATGCCCAGCCCTGCTATTGTTAAAAAATGCTGAATGTTCCACAGTTTTGCATTTCGCCTGCTTCCCAGTCATCGGGTATTCAGCTTCTTGAATTTTTTGCCGCCTCTGGATTTGCTTTTTTTGTCGCCACGGACCAGTTGGTGCTCTCTCTGATTGTGACGATGGTGCTTCTTGCTCCTCCTCCCTGTCTGTCTGCATACTCTTTAAAACTCCTTCCGCTTCCTCCCCGGAGGTGACTCTACACTCTTCGTTTTCATGAGTAAAGACCAAAGCAAACGGGTGGTTCCATCGGTACCTAATACCTTTGTCCCGCAACCAAGCTGTAAGGGGGCGACATGCTCTTCTTTTTGCCAGGGTTGCTGCTGACAAGTCCTGAAAAATGTTAACCCTGGAGTCCTCAAACTCAATGGTGTCTAGTTCCCTTGCTTTTTCGAGGATCTCCGTCTTATGTCTGTAATGGTGACATCTTGCCAGTACTGATCTCGGGGCCCCCTGGTGGACCTCCGCTCTGTGGATCCTTTCAAATTCTAATGCGGGTGTTAACGGAGTGGGGAGGATAGCAGCGATGAGATCTTTGACTCTCCTTTTGAGGGAGGCTGGTGTCTCGCCCGGAGATTCTTTTGGGCCTTGTATCCTTACGTTCGCTCTGCGTTCTTTATTTTCTAGGTCATCGACCTTTGCCTCCAAGTCTCGATTTTTCTGCTCCAGTTTCTGAAATCGGCCTTCAGTTCTCATTTCAACAATATCTGCTAACGGTTGGTAGTTCTCCAAGGCCTCCACCATGTCCTCAATCTTATGCACTTTATCCTGTAGGACGCTGACCGTAGAGGTCATGCTCGCCCTGAATGCTCTTATTTCTTAGATGAGGCGGCGGATATCTGCTTTGATGGACATCTCTTGATCTCCTCCCAATATCAGCGGGACTTCCTGGGTAGTGGGGGCCGCCATTTGCGTTTTGGTCTCTCCTGTATTTTTGTAACTTTTCCATCGATGAGGCAGCTATGGAGGTTTGCATACAGAGTCACAGTTCGGGCTGCCCTGGCTTGCCAGATGTTATATCTTTTGTGTATCGTTCAATTTGCAGGATATCCCTTTACACAGTGAGGGAGTCGTATTTTAAAGTTATAGTTCTCAATTTGCCCACAGGATCTAATGGTGCCAGGCCTGGGTCTTTAGCAGCTGCCTGTTCAATTCCCAGCTCGGGGCGGTGCAAAGCGAAGCCTGCTGTCTCCGGGCTCCCCTTGTTGTCTCCCTGTGCCAGATCTAGTGGGGCAACTCCTGTTTTTATAGGGAGAGGTAGCTGGCAACTCGCCCCTGGAGTGCATGTGTTGGGTACGCCCCCTTCCTTTCAGGGCAGGAGAGGGTACTTGATCGCCAGCTTTGCTTTTCCACTAGCTTCCTACGTGGTTCCAGCTTACCATGACAGTTTTACTGGCCAAAAAATCACAACGGTAGCAACCTCATTCCAAGTTTAATATGCTGGGGGATCACCGGAGAGAGAGGATGGCTAGCGAGTGGAGTGTGTGGAGGGGATGGAAGCCAGCCGGACTACAATTACAAGGGGGCAGCGCCCTTATTTTTTCCAAAAGTCCACGAATGGCACTGCACCACCAGGGGCCTGCAGGCTTACTCCCCTCCTTACCTTGGACCGTCTCCTGGCAGGCCGAAGGCTGCTCCTTAGGGACACCAATATGGAGAAGGCATTTGTGGAGCTTTCCGGGTTCTCTGTCTCTTTCCAAGGTCCCGCAGAATTGAACCCACCCTCGGCCACTCCTCATAGGGCGTCTGCGCTATCATCAAGAACTTTACTTTGCGGTTCTGCTTCAGGTGCGTACACTGTGCGGTCCCGTGTGTCGTCGGTTGGCAGGACCGAAGGGCCTCTTCTTCGTGATGCCCCCTTCTCACTGCCCACACGGGGCCTCTGTTTTGAGTGGCTGCACAGGGCTTCGGAGGCTAGGGGGGGCGAGGGCAGGACTACCCAACACACTTTTGGGCTACTTCCTCTGTGGCTGCTGCACTTTCCTCCCCTCTGCGAAGCACAGTTCAGCGGGTGCCCGCTCTCGCTGTCGCCGGGATCACTTGGTTCGGGCTCAAAAAAGCGTTACGGGCGCGCCAGCAGGAGTTGCCTGGCTTTCAACCAAACTTCAATTTCAATAAAAATCCCCTCCAAGATATGGCCACGTTCTGCGAAGTAATCGCTGGGTCTTTAGTGTTACTTGCGGCTCGATGTGCTCGGCAATCGACCCCCCAACGTAGACTCCATACCCTGGGACTGACTACTGTCTCCCATGGCATGTCAAGTCCCCATTGACTTTACTAGTCAATTCTTATTAACTAAACCAGTACAAACCATCTTACTATGGAAGTACTGGAAAGGGTTAATAGTTTTTCCCTAACGTTCATTTTCGAGGGGGTACCGTACAGTACCTCTCTCAAAAGTTTCTGGCTGGTGGCAGTGGTTAATACCATAAATATTTGACCGCGACTATTTCCCTATGCAATTTTCCCATTGTTCGAGGCTACCACTTTTACTGACAGCCTCTAACATACCGCAGGTTTATTTTTATATTAACTTTATTCCAGTAGGTTTTTATTGCCAGAACTTAAAATATAATTCTTTCTCATGTCTTTCTCTGAAATCCTAACCCAGGTTGTGGATCCTTTGTTCCTCCTTTTGGCGGGCTTTGGCACAGAAGCCCTCCTTTCTGCGCCACTGAGTCTGGGGTAGACAGGGTGTGTGGGAGGGGGGGAATAGGGACCCTGGACAGGGTTGTCTACGCATACCAAAGTCACACTCTGACCTGATAGGCTTGGGGGGGTTCTCCCGCCAGGAGAGCCACCCCACTGTTTGAGTGACAGCTAGGCTGTATGAATGGGGGTCTTGCTGCATAAAAGCAGGATCCTGAGGACTGGAGGACAAGACGTTGCCACTGGAACTAAGAAACCGAAGAGGATAGAAGCTGAAGACATCTGCAACGACTGAACCACCGGTGAAGCCCTGCTGCATATCCTCACCACTTTTCTCCAACGACTTCAGAAGATCTTCCTCTGCAAGAGTCTTCTTCCCTTGAGCTGGTGGGGCCAACCAGTTTGCCAATCGCCTTCCAGGACCTGCCTTGGTCGAATCGCCAGTGCCCTGCACTCGGAGACCGGATAGCCAGGCACCTGTCCACCAGGACCGCGATGTAAAGGAGCATAACTTTCATTCGTTTTGGCAGCACCGCGGCTGGTTTCAGTGCAGTAACTCGAACCTTCCTCCACAACAAGAGCCTCTCTTCCTCTGCTGGTTCTCTCGAACTGCAGGAACTGCCCGGAACCACCGCCACCACAGGAGCTTCCACTTTTAAGGTACATTGTTCCGCCAGGCCTCCCGTTTCGTTGGGTTTCGCTAAAGGTGTTTTAAATCCTTAACTTACCTTCTGGGTTGGCCGCCCCTATCATCTAACATTGTCTTTCTCCTTCTGCAACCGCCTTTTCAAATCGTTAAACAAAGACTTGACTGGACCTACTAGAACAGTTTGATCCTGGGCACATTGCCTTGTACCATTGACTCTGGCATGGCTAAATCTTTTAAAACTGCCTTCTCTAGATTGCTTCTCACCTAGAAATGTGTTGGTGCATCTAACTCTTAGAACCACCTTTTTCTTTCCCCTTTTTAAACTTGTGAAGTGCCATTTTGCTCGGTTTTCACCTCAGTATTGCATATGCTAAAGTATTGCCTTGCCTAACTTGTTCACAATCTGCTTGGGAAGTGTTGCTGGGGTGTTAAAGAGTCTAATTCTGTATAACTTGTCCTTTGCCTCCCTTTTGAGAAATTGATAATGCCATTTCTGCTTGGTTTGCACTGTGCTGTTTTGCCCAGTTTTCACTGTTGCTCAAACTTGTCTACAATTTAGATAGGGAGTTGTGTATACTTTTCTTGACTGATTTAACTTTCTTTAAATATAGTGATTTGTGTGTGAACATCAGAGTGTGTAAAATAAATATATATTCTTTTTGATACAAAGCTTTGGTCAGTGTTTCCTTGTTCCATAGTATTGTAGTCCGAATGTGTAAACCCTGAATACTGCTCATCTCCCTCTTAAGATAGGTCTGACTGCTTAGCCACAGCTACCAACTAAATCTTTGTGGTACAGACTGATACCAAAGGGGATTTATTGCTCATACCTGTAGTCTTAATCTTCTGTAGAGCTCCCTAAGGGAACTGCAGGGAACTGCACAGGATTCTGCTTGATTCACCAGCTCACCCCCTACTCAGGCGCTGGTGTTTCTGGGCCTGTTATGGGACACACAGCAGCAGAGGGTGTTCCCCACGGGGGGACAAGGGGACAAGGTGACAGCGATCCGATCAGCAGTCGCCCATTTCCGCAGCAGCTCGAGCACCACGGCCTGGTGGTATGCACACCTTCTGGGAGTGTTGGCAGCATGTATCCTGGCAATCCTTTACACCAGGCTCCACATGACGAGGCTCCAACTACATTTTGTGGATTCCTGGGATCAGGAACCATGCCATCGGGGGGCCCCCTGTCTCCATTCCACAGCACCTGCACTACGACCTCAGCTGGTGGCAGCAGGAAGAGAATATCCTGGTGGGCAGACCCCAACCCCACCCCCCAGAGTACACCATTACCACAGAGTCCTCGCTCCACGGGTGGTGAGCCACCCTTGGAGCGCACTCGGTGCACAGTCTTTGGACCCTGAGCGACCGGCAGAATCACATCAACTGGCTGGAGCTTATTGCTTTGCAGTTGGCACTCAAGTCTTTTCAACCGACCACCAGGGGCAGGTCGGTGTGCATCCAGACGGACAATAAGATCTGAATGTTTTACGTCAACAAACGGGGGCACCAGATCCCTGCAACTGTGCGCGTTGACCCTGGACATCTGGGAATGGGCTATCAGCCAGGGAGTGTGGCGATCGGCAGTCCATCTTCTGGGGGAAACCAATCTGGAGGCGGACAAAGAGGTTATGGCTTGTCATTTTAATGTGTCTCAACCTTGTATTAAATCTAAGGTTGTGAACCCTAAGGTTGCAACAGCAAACAACAAAGACACCTTTTGGAAGTTATAGAAGTTAAAGCTAAATGCCCTCCTCAATTACAAGGATTGTGAAAATGTATTCTCTAAACTATCTTGCTCTAAATAAAAGTTAAAAGGCACAACCCTTCTGTTAAAAATATGAACGGAATTAAATCTACCTTAATAAGGAATCAAAAAGCAATAAATACTAATTTTGATTAAATAAACTACATGCCCCAGCATCCTACAGGGCTGATGGGGCATGCAGATGTAGTAGCCATACAATTAAGCCCAATAGCCATTATAGGAGTCAGTCAGTTGAGACTGATGGCTCACACCTGAAGCCAATTGTCAAACCTGTGGGCCATAAAAGGCCCCAGCAGGAAAAGGGAGAAGGAAGGAGCTGGCGCAGGAGTTGGAAGGCTTGTAGTAGTAGTAGTAGTAGGAGGAAAGGAGAGAAGCACAAGGCTGGCATTTCATGAGTAAGTGGGTGCATAGCAGGGACGCCGGAATATGGAGACTGCAGAATTAATGTGCAAGTTCTGAGAGGGTCCTGTGTTCTCAAAACCTGTATTGCAAACGCTGCGCAGAGGAAGACGTGCTGGAAGTAGTCGTGCCCATGTGACCCGAGTCGCTGTGATTGCAGAGCCGTGACCATGCATCAACCCAAGGCCAGAGCAGAAGGCAAGCCGAGGGCTTAAAGAGTGAAAGACTCCAAAATTAGGTGGCCGGACTAGAGACACTTGTGCTGGATAAGGGTGTGGGTCCCAAGTAAGCCCAAAGTAGCAGAAGTAGGGGAAATCGGGGAAGCAGAGCAACCTGCAACAGCAGTGTCCCTGAAGCGGTGATTTAAGCACAGCGTTCAGAATCACTCAACAAGCCTTGCCGGTAACTGTAACCAGTTCCAAAGTGGCTCACGTAGAGTTAATAGCAAGTTGAAGTTGTTAGTTAACTCTGAACTGACTTTTAACAATCGAAATGTAACACGCTTGGTTATTCTGAAGGCTGCAGTGTTCTCGTGAAAGTAAAATCCATTACATCCATTGTTGGACTCTTTTCACATTACTGGAGTGATCGCGGGTCCTCAATTGTATAGCAGGAAGGCTTACGGACTCTTGCCGAAAACCTTACCATGTTTTGCAAGAGTTAAAAGTGAAACTACATTAAAGACTGGTCGCGTGTGACCATTGTGTTTCCTGAGGGAAGTTTGAAGATGCCTCCTTGATGCTACATGGTAATACAATTTCAGTCAATACTTTGTTTAAAAATCTATCTTGGAGTAGTTGCGTGCACCTAATAATGCTTTCACTTTGAAGGCTGAATCAACCAAATTTACATCATTTATTTCAAAAAGTTATTATACCGAGTGAAACAAAACCTGTTTAAACCCCTCCACCTAATCTTTGAAGTTGTCAACCCTTCAGAGGGCTCTGATATAAGTGTGTCATTGTTACCTGAAGCTGAAAGAGTAGCACTGCAGCTTCTGGGTAGTTATTTGGCCAGAACAGGTGTGATAAAGCTGGG
Organism: Ambystoma mexicanum; assembly: GCF_040938575.1. Classification (NCBI taxonomy): domain Eukaryota; kingdom Metazoa; phylum Chordata; class Amphibia; order Caudata; family Ambystomatidae; genus Ambystoma; species Ambystoma mexicanum. Next base: position 475,088,522 of record NC_090939.1, on the reverse strand, counting down.
GAATGGGAGCTTGGTGCTTGTATAGAATTTCCAGAAGATAACCTGTAATGCTAAAAGACGCTAGAGTTGAAAGGAAGGAAATAAGTCTTGTTTGCAGAGGCAGGTTATCCTTGTGGCAGTTACAGACAGAGGAGGCAAAGAGGCTGCCTCTTTCAGAAAGTCATTGAAGGGAAGAGTCCCTTTGCCTACCTGAAGAGGTTGAAGTGACTTGTCTGACTATGCTGATAATTCTGAAGCAAAAAGCAATGGCAGATATACTTCAACTTTAGTGGTATACAAAGTTGTCAGTGGATTTCACACTGGAGTCGTTTTGAAGTAGAGGCATACTGTGAAACAAAAAACTATTGATAGAAACAGTAGAATAGTGCTTGTTAAAAGGAAGTAGCAACCCAAAGCATCCTGACAAACATAACAAATGTACTGCAGAAGTCTTAACCCATTGTAAAGTTGTAGTTGGAGAAGTCAAATACCTATCATTTTGAACAGTGCCAAATAATCTTGAAGAGAAGATAACCAGGATTAGCATTGGTACTATTTTCTTTGATGGAGATTAGAAGGGGATTGTTTCAACCAAACCAGATAATTGTTACCAGTGGATTGTTTGAACTTTTGTTTTGATTTGGAACTGATAACTGGTTCAAGACTTCTTTTCCTTTTGAACATATTTTTGAAGCCGACATTAAAGCCCTGGGGAAAGGATGTTACCCAGGACAGGTGAAGCTTATCCAAATATTGTTTGTTTAATAATTGTTTATTACCTTGCGTTGCTTTATCATTTACTTTGAATGTTTGTTGTTTAGCGTGAGGGCCAGTTTACCCATGCTAGAGATTGTTCCCTTAGCCTTTAGAATAGATAGGAATTCCTTGATGGAGTAGGGCAAGCAAGGCTTATTTTGCAAACTTTAACATTAATGAAATGTCTGACTTTGAGAAAACTACAAGCAATTTTCCACCTTGCATTACTGACTCCTCACATAACGCAGTGTTTAAGCAGCCCTTTGGCGTTGGAGGCAACCGAGGCAGCCTCCAGAACAAGGCCTGAATTAACCCAGCGTGCAGAAAATTCCTACTTGCTGACAGCATGGTACATAACATACCCCTTTGTCCTCCACGTCACTGCAATACTCAGAAGGGGGAGGGGTTGCACACAGTCAAGGCAGGGATCGTGTAGGGCCCCATCAGTCGCTTAAACGGCAACAGCGGTGGGTAAGGTATCCTCGCAAGCGGCATATAAGGCAAGGTTTTTTTTGCAGGTTTATGGGCCTAATGAAATCCCAACAGATGAGTTACCCGCTCCGAGGCAATTACCCAGGGCGTTTTGACTACCGGCCGTCCGACTGAGGACTAAGCGCCTACCAGAGGCATCTCTGAGACAACATCTCTGCTAGACCTAAGCTGTATCCTCCCGTGTCTGAGGCCTCTCCCTGCCAGGCACGTGTTGGAGCCTGCCAGGCAGGCGGCCATCTTGGATCTGCTCAGTGCTTTTGCTCATACAGTGGACTTTGCAGGATGATGCCAGTCCCCTTCCCTCTGTAGGCGGCAGTAGATCCTACGGTGCTGGTTTTTGGCCCCCTAGGGGTACATCTACCAATCAGACTTACTGCTGTGCGCACCAGGTGTCTCAGTGCTTTGACCAGGAGTGGAGGCCCAGCTTCTTGGAGGGCAGGGCCCCTACTGACCCGGCGGCTAGTGAGGACCGCTTCTTCGAACTTCCTCATGTGTTCCCCTCAAATGAAGGGGTTCCTGAAGGACATTATGAAGGTCACCCCCAGGCGGCGGGACCCTGGGTATGCCTTCTGTTCCCCCCAGTGCTTCCGGTCCCTCCGCCGGTTCTAGCACTACCGGTCGTTCCTATCCCTTCACCTCTTCCTATATCACCAATGCCTCCTGATGCAGCAGGGTGAAGCAGTGGAGCATCTGGACCTGGCCAAACTGGCCCTGGCCACCTGGTTCCGGATCAGCGGAGGCTTCAGCACACTCAGTTTTCAGATGACAACTGGGACATCATTCTGCAGGCCAGGAGGCTCTCGACTCACTACAAGAGCAAATGGATTAGGTTCTGCCATTGGGCACGTGACAAGGGGCTGGACCCTGTCTCCAGTCCTCTGGATGACATACCGGCCTTATCGGCGCATCTGGCTTGTTCTGGAGTCCAGGTGGATACTTGCTGCACGTATTTGGCAGCCATTGGGTACAAGAATTCTGCTGAGCACGTGTTTAAGGCAGCCCACCATAAGGGGCTGTCCAAAATATTTCCTCCAGTGCATCAACCTCATCCGGCCTGGGACCTCAATGTGGTTCTCGTGCCTCTGCAATGCAATCCTTTCGAGCCTATGACTTCTGTGGACATCTGCTTGGTGACGCGCAAGACTATTTTATTGGTGGCTCTCACCTCTGCGCGCAGGGTTATTGGGCTGCATGAATTGTCCTTGTGCAAGCCATTCACCACGTTTCACAATGACAAGGTAATCTTGTGACTCACGATAAGTTCTTGCCCAAGGTGATCTTTAAATTTGATTTGAATCAAGAAATATGCCTGCCGGTGTTCTTACCGTACCCGCAGTCTGAGGGAAAGCAGGCCCTGCATTCCTTGGAGTTCAAGAGGTTCCTCAAGTTTTATCTATTTCATACGAAATCCTTCAGGAAATCAGAGGCATTGTTTGTGACTTTTGGGGGTATCTCCCCCGGCTCTCGGGCTTCCAAGGCTTCCATCGCCCGTCGGATGGCTCAGGCCATTTCAGAGGCATATACCGCCATGGGCAAACCTATTCCTTTGGGGATTCATGCACATGCATTCAGAGCCAAGGCCGCAGCCTTTGCTTTTCAGAGACCTTCGTTTTTGTTTTTTTGGCTGTCCTCAATAAACCGGCTAAATGGGCCACTCCGTCGGCCTTCTGTAAGCACTACTCACTGGACACCAGCTTCAGGCGCAATGCAGAATTTGTTCAGGTGGTTCTGAAGAACCTTTTTGCCTCATCTTAGATATGAGGCAGGTTATCACAGCTCTTCCCTATATTTCTTGTTCGGTGGAATCACCCAAAAGGATGGAGGAAAGACGACGTAGACATGTTTGTATTTAAAGTTACTCACTTAGTGACTAGAGTAATCATAGTCCTCTTTCCTCCATATGTCCCACCTTGCCCCAATAGGCTGCCATGGGCTAAAAGGTATAAGTGTAGCCAGGTATCTAAGCGTCCAGTGTGTTCAAAGGGAACTGAGCTGAGGCGCCGGAGGGCAGGGCTTTGGCAGGGCATTCCCATGCTCAAGGCCACGCCCCGTGATATGCTAAATTTACAGGTGAAGCTCAATTCTTTTGTTGCTGACGGTTACGGTACAGTCCCCATGTTGGGCGACACACACAAGGATGGAGGAACGGGGACGCTGAGTACTCTAGTCACTACTGTGAATAACTTTCATTACTTCTATGTACCATACTGTATGGGCGTCCCTCGCTAGGGACGGGAGACGGAACCTTTTCACCAGAAAAAAAAATCACCTTCCCTTTAAATTTAGAAGCTCACATGGGCGCGCCCTGGAAGCATGCACTCCCCTGACTCCGCCCACCAGCGCCACTCCACAGTTCTCTTTTCCGCGTTGACTGGAACGGGCAGCTTTGACCAGCGCTCCTGGGTTTGGCTTTGGCCTTGTAATTCCACGTGCTCTTCCCCAGATACGTTTTGTTGTATTTTCTCTTTTTGTCTTTAATCAGGTACTCTGTCCTCTGGCGCAACTCTCCTCATCGCCATGTGTCGATGTCATCAGGCTTCAGCAGATGTCCAGCCTGCGAGGGGCTCTTCGCTACATCTGATCCCCCACGCTCTTTGCTTCCGCTGCCTTGGCCCTGAACACGGCTGGGAGAAGAACAGGTTAGCTCGCTGGAGGGAGCTGTTCGCCTCCAGAAGAGGACTTGAAGAACTTTGTCAGACACAAGTCAAGGCCCAAGGTCGGGCCGCTTTTTTCCATAGCACCCCGCAATGGCAACTCTTTTCCCAGGGAACGCCGAGCGGGAGGAATCGTTCAGGTACTCACACCAGCACAAGTACCAAGGCTCATTCAGCCACCGGCCGAGGGGGTCGCTAGATCCTTCCAGAGATAGTGCTGAGAGACTGCAAGGTTCTTTGACCGGATGTCCATGCGAGGGGCTACGCCCTAGTACCGGACAAATGTTTGAGGGGGCACCTGTACGCAGCACTACCAGCGACACAGCCGAGGTCAGCATGCCTACCAAGCCTCGTCCTGAGATGCTGGGTAGGCCTCCAGCTCTACTGCCAAGAGTCTAGGAGGAAGCCGGGCCCGACGAGGCAAGCGCCACGACGCAGGCACGTGGCATGCATTCAGACTAAATTCCGCTGCGCCAGACAAAATGGCTGCTAGTCCCACACCACCCCCGTTCGGGGAGCAGGTAGATAGTGTTCAGGTGGGAATGGTCTTCGCCAGGTATGTGGCCTACAGCTTATCCTTCAGTGTTGCAGGGCAGATATACCCCGCAGCCAGCCAGGCTGACTACGCACAGGCCTCAGAAGCAGCCCGATAATCCGTCAATACCACCCGCCACCCCACCAGCCTGTGAGGGCAGGTTTTTCGAGAAATTCCTCATGCTTATGAGGTCCCCTCAGATGGGGCGGCATCCTTCGAGATGTGATCAGGGACCTGCTGCCTCCAGCCCCCAGCACCTATAGTCATTCCTCCTATGGCTCCAGCGCCCCAAGCCCCAGAGCAGCCCCAGCTGCCCACGCCGGGTCCTTCAATTCCAGCTTCCCTGCCTCCTACAGTTCAGGCGGTTCCGCACCAGCCTCAGCCTTCGGCGTCCAGCACTCCTCCTCCTCCGCCGCCGCCAGACCAGCCCGAAACCCTGGTGGACACCCACAATGAGGAGGACCCCCACACGCCATAGTCAGCCAAGGCCTTCCATGAATGACTTGCAGGTTTGGCTGAGTACTTGGGGCTTCCACAACCCGAGGTGTAACAACCTGAGGCAGGGGTCCTGGCCGAGGTCCACACTCTACGCCCCGCGGCCAGGACAGGGATCCCGATGCAAAAGCACTTAGTAGTAGCCTTGGCCAAAAAGGGATGGCTTAAACCCCATTCGGCGCAGCCTACCAATTGGCAGTTTGACACCAAGTACAGGCAATTGAAGGGGGATTCACTCTTGCCGTCAGCACATCCTCAACCACACTCGTCAGTGATTGCTGCAGTCTCACTCTACTCCAAGCCTCAGTCATGCTCGGCGCTTCTAGACAAGGAGGTGAAGATCTTGAAGGCTTATGGAAAGGTGGTTTATTCCAACGCCTCACTTCACCTTCATCAATCTAATGCAGAAGTAATGCTTGCAGCCGTTAATCAGAGGCTTTGGCGGGAAATAGCAGGCTTAATTACAGAACATCCAATGACAGTCATGCACGTTTCAAGGCAGGGCTGGCAGAAGCTAAAATGGTGGCACAGGACATCATGGAGTGTGCACTTGCGCATATAAACACCTCAGGCCATGCCATCTGCATTGCCACGGACATGAGGAGGATGGCCTGGCTACGGGTGACCAAGTTCAACTCGAATATTCAGGAACGCATTTTGGACCTTCCATTCGAGGGTGGCGACCTCTTTCATTCCACCACCGATGAGGAGTTGGATAAGAAGAGAAACAGTTCCCAAACTACAAAGTCCTGATCTATCCTCACGAAGTTCACGGCCAAGACATACAGCCAGATGCATCAGCGTTCTGACAAGGGGCGGGCCTTCAACGGGTTCCCGGGCTTCCAGGAGCGCAGGTCCAGGCAGCCGGACTGCTGAGTCAGCACCGCTGCAAACAGCGCAAGGCGGGGAATAAGGGATTCTTCCAGTCCCCCTCCTCAGCCTCAGAGGGAAAGAAGGCATGACATTCCCCTCTGGGTCCACGTGTCGCCCATGGGGGCATGCTTGCCCTTCATGCCCATCATTGGTGCATGAGGATTGCAGACACCTGGATCCTATCCGTAGTGTCCACAGGTTACTTGTCACGATCCATTTCCTGAAACCCCCCCGGCAGGCCCATGGGCCAGGAGGGGTCTCAACTCGGGGCCCCCAACAAGCTTAGGCATCCTTTGCCTAGGCCCTCTTGGGGCCAGGCTCATTCATACTTAATGAAGACTTGTGCTTGGGAACTACTTTATTTCAGTGCCAGTCAACATGGAGGCATCCACATAGCTTGGCTCCTTGGAACCAAGCTATGCGTTAGTGTTTTGGGTGTGGTAGCCTAGGGACTATTTTACCTGGACTACTTTCTTGATGCTATTTAAACCACACCCGACTTGGAGAACACGCTTCGCCTTAATTTGCAATCCTGCAACGTGACGCTCATCGTGTTCATCTGCGAACCTCGGAAGAACAGTATCTGAAAAAACAAAAGGACATCGTTAATAGCAGCAGCTTACCTGTGATTCCACCGCTAGCTGCCATCCGCTCCTGCAAACAGCATCCAAGGAACAGCGAGCCTCCCGGACCGTCGGATCTGCAAAAGTAGAGAAACGGGACATTAGACATTTTACATTTGTGTCAGCAGCTTACCTCACGAGTCGCCCATCGACCAGCATCGCCTTGGGACTTCTTGCTCCTGGTGAGCACTGCAACCTACGAGAACAAAAGACAACAGGTTAGCTAAGGCAAGGCATCACAGTGCTGCGCCTAGCGCCTACTTACCGCATCAAGGCGCTCTCGAAGCACCATCATCGGCCGGTGAGTCCCAATTCAGCCAACGCTCCACAGCGAACTTCCGCGCACCTAAGGAGGGAGAAAAGACATTATTTAAATCCAAGAAAGGCATACACTATAACAGTAATAAGACCTACCTGAAAGACTCTAAAGGGCCTGTATCAGTGAAGTAACTAGATGGCACTCGCCCACAAAGGACAACGCGCCTCTGCCAAGAAGGCAGGACGGAGAGCACGCCAAAACCCATAACAAGGTGAGGAAAGGTCCGGGGAGGGGCTGCGGGCATACAGGGTGTTGGGAGGCTCTCACCCCAGTTGCCCAGTCTTGAACATTGCCCACCTGTTTTCCAGGCAGAACTTCTCCGTTGATTATACCTGGGAGCGGCTGAGAAGGGCACCAGAGTCCCCACAGCTGGGTGGCGTCCTCGTGGATACCAGGTGAGCTTAACATTACTGCCTACCGGTTCCTCCCTCTCCTCCACTCCCACAGATTGGGACAACTCCTCTGTTGGTGGAAATTCGATCCCTCGTCGAGAGCCAGGCAGTGGAAGTCCCAGCCTCCCAGCGGGGCATGGGCTTATACTCCAGTATTTTTGCCATACACAAGAAGAACCAGGCTGGCCTGAGAGTTGTGTTGGACCTTTCCACCCTGAACCTTTCCCTTTCTCTTTAAAAGTTCAAGAGGTTCCGCCAGCACTTATTAAGGAGACACTGTGCAAGGGAGACTGGATGTGCTCCCTGGATCTGAAGGACGCATACCTCCACCACCCGATTTGGCAGCCTCATCGGTCCTTCCTGAGGTTTAGGATCATGGGCTTCCATTTCCAATACAAGGTTCTACCCTTTGGTCTCATTTCAGCCCCCAGGTCTTTACCAGCTGATGAATGCAGTGGCAGCCCTCCTCAGGACTCAAAGTCACCATGTCTACCTGTACCTAGATGACTGGCTGGTCAGGGCGAGCATCCCGGAGGCGGTCCGTCACACCTCCACCCTCATAAACACGCTACACAAATTGGAATTTTCCTTCAATCTCAAGAAGTCACAGCTGCAGCCGACTGTCTGGCGTTCCTGGGCCTCTTCTGGGACACAAGCTCCGAGAGGGTTTTTCTCTCGGAGGACAAGATCTCAGCCATCAAGAGGGCTACAAGTTATTTTCTCAGTAGAGCATTGACCTCAGCATGGTGGTACCAGCACCTCCCAGGTATCAAGGCAGCATGTCTATTGGCAGTGCCTTACACAAGGCTCAAAATGAGAAGATTACAGCTGCACTTCGCATCCTCATGGAGTCAGGAGCAGGGTTCCCAGGCAGTACTAGTCAGCATTCCTCCCTTTCTCCACCAGGACCTTGTCTGGTGGAGCACAGACTGCAATTTGAGGATAGGCAGACCCTTCCGTCAACCAGGAGCACAGGTTATCATCACCACAGACTTCCTTGGAGGGCTAGAGAGCTACCTTGGACAGCCACAGCATCCACACAGGTTGGTGACTTCAGGAACAGGAGGCCCATATCAATTGGTTAGAGCTGAAGACCATCTGGCTGACTCTCAAAGCCTTCCTACCGCTCATCAGCAGCAAGACGATCCTTGTTCAACTCTACCAGGGTGTATTACATCAATAAGCAGGGTAGCACCAGGTCTCCTCCTCTTTGCACTTGGCGGTCAGAATTTGGGAATGGGCTCTGGTGATCAACTTACACTTGACAGCGATCCACCTCCCGTGGGAGTCAAACCTTAAGGCGAACAGGCTCAGCGAGTTGGGTGCCGACAATTACGAATGGCAATTGAACAATCAGATCCTTAAGGGGATCTTCAGCAGATGGGGGCAGCCCCAGGTGGATCTTTTCGCCACCTGGCACAACAGGAAGTGCCCTCAGTTAGCGTCTTGGAAGGGACAAGGCCTAGGCTGCCTGGGCGATGCCTTACAGTTAAAGTGGAACAGCATGAACGCATATGCATTTCCTCCCACTGCCCTGGTCCACAGGGTGATCTTCAAGATAAGGGAGTCACGACATCTCAGCATCATTCCGGTCTGTGGTGGACTGCGAGACCATGGTTCTCCGAACTGCTCAGCCTCTCGGACCAGCCGCCGATTCACCTTCCGCCAGGCCCAGCTCATCTTTTATCACAGCAGGGAGGCAGGGTCATCCACCCCGCCCTGCAGAAGTTAGCCCTCGTAGCGTGGTTCCTGAGCACGTCACACGAAAGCATCTGCGTCTTTCGCAGACCTAACCTAGATGACATACAGGGCGCTTGGCGCTCTGCTAGTGGGAGCCAGTACAAGAGCAAATGTGGAGTAGGTTTTGCCACCGGGCGGAATCGAAGGAGGTTGATCCTCTTACTTGCATGTTGGACGACTTGCTATCCTTCTCAGCACACCTTGCACCACTGAGGTGCAGATACACATGCTGCACACATCTGGCGGTCATCGGAGCCTACAGGAACTCTGAGGACAAAGTTTTCTCTTTCTCCAACCTAGTGGTTAAGAGACATCTGGCGGGCCTCACCAGGCTCTACACACCTATCCAGAAGCCACCCCCATTCTGGGACCTCAACGTAGTGTTGTGCACCTTGGCGCACAAACCTTTTGAGCCAATGGCATCCACAGACATCAGGATAGTCACCATTAAGACAGCCCTACTGGTGGGTCTTAAATCTGCACCCAGGGTCAGCGAAATCCAGGCACTAGTGGCTCCAGACCCTTACACTACCTTTAATAGAGATAAGGTGGTCCTTTGAACGCATCATGTGTTCTTGCCTAAGGTAGTCTCTTCATTTCACCTAAATGTGGAGATGGTGTTACCTACTTTCTTTGCCGACCTTAAGGACGTTGCTCAGCGGGTTTTGCACTATCTAGATGTCAGGTGCGCGCTGAAATTCTATCTGGGCCTTACTAAGAGCTTCTGCAAATCTAAGGCTCTTTTTGTCATCTTTGGTGGGACAAGGCCAGGATATCGGGCTTCCAAGCCCTCTATAGCAATGTGGATGGTTTCGGCCATGAAGGAGGCCTATGAGGGGCAGCACAAGCCACTCCAGTGAACTTGCACTCCTACGCTATTAGAGCCAAGGCCGCTGCAGTCGCGTTTCCTAGGCACGTTCTGTGGCAGGTCATCAGCAGGGCGGCCACATGAGCCATGCCTTCGGCCTTCTGCAAGCACTACTGTTTGGATGCCGGCTCCAGGTCAGACAAGGCATTTGGGCAGGCAGTCTTTAGAAACTTGTTTTCTTAAGGCGGGTCACCTCTCCAACCTGGGGCGATTTTCATGTGTAATCGCCCATACAGTATGGAGGAAAGGGGACGGGACGTAGGAGTAATTAGAAGTTACTCACTGTAGTGACTAACGTACTCCTAGTCCATAGTCTCATTTCCTCCATACGTCCCACCACCCCCCCCCCCCCCCCTAATAAAATCAGCGTCATGAGTCAATGGAAATATTGTTGACGCGTCCGTGGGGACTGAGGAGTGGAGCTGGTGGGTGGAATCGGGGTAGCGCATGCTCCCAGGCCGCGCCCCCGCGCACCTCTAAATATAAAGGGGAAGATATTTTCAGGTGAAAAAGGTTCTGTCTCCCGTCTCTAGCGAGGGACTCCCATAAGGTATGGAGGAAAGGGGACAATGGACTAGTAGTACTTTAGTCACTACGGTGAGTAACTTATAATACTCTTGCGTCCCGTCCCCTTTCCTCCATACTGTATGGGCGTCCCTTACAAGGGACGGGAGACAACCTTTTTTACCAGAATAAGCCACCTTCCCCTTTAAATTAAGAGGCGTGCAGGGGTGCTGCCCAGGGAGCATGCGCTGCCCTGACTCCGCCCTCCAGCGCCACACCTCAGTCCCCTCTTCCGTGTCGACGGGAACGGGTCGAATTCACCAGCGCTCCTGGGTTTGGCTTCGGCCATGTAATTTCATGCGCGGAAACTTCAGCTCTTTGTCTTCTTTTTTTGTCTTTCTCTCATTCAGGTACTCGGTCCTCAGGCGTCACGCTCCTCCACGGTGCATGTCGACTTCTACAGAGTTCAGCAGGTGTCCGGCCTGCAACTGGCTATTCTGAACTTCAGACCCCCACGCCCTCTGCCTACGTTGTCTTGGCCCAGACCACGGTTGGCAAGCTTGTTTGAAAGCGCTGAAGAACAGACTAGCCAGGTGGGAGGGAACTCTTCCAGAAGTCGCCTCCAGAGGACCTCAAGAACTTCTTGAAACATCAAACCAGGCCCAAGGTAAAGCCGATATTCTCCATCACACCCCGCAAAGTAGATTCCTTCCCAGGGACTCTCCTGCGCGTGAGGGACTGGTTAGGTCCTTCTACCAGCACGTGCATGAGGCTGCTTCAGCTACCCGCCTCTGGGCAGAGACATCCTCGGATCCTCCCGGTGGCAGTGTTGAGGGACCGGAAGGTTCTTTTACCGGGTCTTCACCCGAGGGGCTCCGCCCTTGTACCGGCACCATGGCTGAGGGGCTACACCCTAATACCGGCAATACGTCAGAGGGGGCGCCTAAACGCAGCTCTACCAACCCCCAGGTCGAGGGTGTCACACCTACCGGGCCTAGTCCCGAGGAGCAGGGAAGAAGAGTCTTGGACGAGGCCGGGCCCAGTGGGCCCAGCAACACGTCGCAGGCACGCGGCAGGCAGCTCGACAAAATGGCTGCTGCGACAGTCGGAGGCACCCGTCCGAAGCCATTCCAGGAATTCGGCGAAGAACGAGTGTCAAGGTGGGACTGGCCTCAACCATGTGCATGGCCTACAGTCTACCCCTCTTTTGCGCAGGGCATCTTTCCTTTGCGTCCATATGGACAGGGTATGCAGCAGCTGCAGCAGCTCCCCGCTACCCACATCTGCACCCCCTTCCACCTTGGCCAGTGAAGAGGTCTTCGAGAAGTTCCTCGGCCTCATGAAGTTACCTCGGATGGGAGTTATCATCAAATACGGCATCATGGAAGTCCTTCCCGCAATGCTAATGGCACCACAGACGCCTCTGCCGGCGCTCCAGGCCCCGGTGCAGCTGCCTCCTACGGCTCCCTAGCAGACTCCGCAGGCGGTTCTGTACCAGCCTCCACCGCCTCCTCAGCCTCCGTCCACGGTCCCTGTAGCCCAGCCTCCAGCGCCAACTACACCTCCTCCACAGGATTCCCTGACACGCCATCCTCAGCCAGAGCCTTCCACGAACGTCTTGCTGGGGTGGCAGAGTATCTGGGGCTGCCCCACCCCGAGCAGCTGGCAGAGGGGGTCCTGGCTGAAGTCCTCACTCTGTCAAAACGGGGATTCCTATGCAAACCGATGTAGTGTCCCTGGCCAAGAAGGGTTGGCTCAAGCCCACTCAGCCCAGCTGGTCAATTGATGCCTTGACTCCAAGTACAGGCAGATGGAAGGGGATACACTCTTGCTCTCAACCGCACTCCTCAGTGTCCGCTGCAGCATCACTGTAATCCAAGCCTCAGTCGTCCTCAGCCGCCTCCTCTGCGGCGCTGCTAGGCAGGGAGAAGATGATCTTGGAGGCGTGCGGCAAGAAACTATATTCCCACGCATCCTTGCATCTTCGTCAGGCCAACGCAGATGACATGCTGGCTGCCGCCAACCTAAGATTATGGCGGTGGAAAATTGTGGACTTCCACCTGGAACTCCCCACCCAGAGCCAATCATGCTTTAAGGCGGGGCTAGCTGAGGCTAAACTGGTGGCGCACAATCTCATGGAATCCAGTGTCCCATATTGACAGCCCTGGTTGTGCCGTCTGCATTGCCACAGACATTAGAAGGACAGCCTGGCTCTGCGCAACAAAATTCAACCCAGACGTCCAGGAACGCATACTAGATCTACCGTTCGAAGTGGGGGGGGGGGGACCTGTTCCACTCCTCCACGTACGAAGAGCTGGACAAAAGAAAAACAGCTCCCAAATGGCCAAGTCTTTATCCATCCTTACAAAGATCACGCCTAAAGCATGCACCCAATCTCAGTAGTGCTCCGAGAGGGTCGTGCGTATGGAGAGTTCCGAGGCATCCAGGAACATAGATCCAGGCAGCCGGACCGCTCGCCGTCTCGGAACCGGTGCAAGCAACAAAAAGGGGGGTGGGGAGAGTTCCTCCACGACTGCCTCCGAGGGAAACAAGGCATGACACGTCCCTTCAGATCCACATGTCTCCGGTGGGGGGCAGGGTGGAGGGCTAGCTCTCCATGTACATTTCTGGTGCCAGAATTTCGCGGACCCCTGGATCCTCTCCGTAGTATCCACTGGGTACTGCCCCCCTATCCCACGCTCTCCTCCCACAGGTTGGGGCAGCAACTCTTTTGGCGAGATCCGGTCGCTCGTAGAGAGCCAGGCAGTGGAGGATGTCCCAGCCTCCCATCGAGGCTTTGGCTTTTACTCCAGGATTTTCGCCATTCAGAAGAACCACCAGGCAGGCCTGAGAGTTGTGCTGGACCTTTCCACCCTCAACCTCTCCGTACCCCTGCAGAAATCCAAGATGGTTACGCCAGCTTTTATAGCGGAGGCATAGGACAAGGGAGACTGGATATGCTCGCGGGACCTGAAGGGCGCGTACCTGCATGTCCCGATCTGGCAGCCCCATCGTTCTTTCCTCTGGTTCAGGATCACGGGCTACCATGTTCAGTACAAGGTCCTTCCGTTTGGCCTCAACTCGGCCCCCAGGGTCTTCACCAGGCTCATGAATGCAGTGCCGGCCCTCCTCAGAGCGCAGGGCCTCCACATTTACCTATAACTAGATGACTGGCTCGTCAGGGCTACATCTCCGGAAGCGGTCCACCACTCTTCCTATGACCTTATGAACGCTCTGCACGATCTGGGCTTTTCGCTCAATCTCAAGAAGTCGCAACTGCAACCTACGCAGACTGACACTTTTGGGCCTCATCTGGGACACTTGCTCCCAGCACGTGATTCCTTCGGAGGACAAAATGTCGGCTATCAAGAGGGCAACCACCCACTTCCTCTTCAGAAAAGCAACCTCTGCATGGTGGTACCAATATCTCCTGGGTATAATGGCAGCGGTTCTGTTGGCCGTCCCGCACACAAGACTAAGGATGAGGAGGATTCAGCTGCACTTTGCGGCCTTATGGAACCAGGAGCAGGGCTCTCAACCCGAGCTGATCAACGTTCCTCCATCTCTCCACCCGGACATAACTTGGTGGTCCAGAGACTGCCATCTACAGATGGGCAAGCCCTTCCGCCCGCCCACTCCGCAGGCCACTGGCCCCACGGATTCCTCGCTCAAGGGCTGGGGAGCCACCCTGAAAGAGATCTCGGTGCACTGCACCTGGACTCGACAGGAGCAGGAATACCACATCAATTGGTTAGAGCTGAACGCCATCTGGCTGGCGCTCAAGACATTCCTACCACTTCCCAGGGGCAGGGTTGTCCTCATCCAGACTGACAACTCGACCAGCATGTATTACGTCAACAAGCAGGGAGGCACCAGATCCCCCTCCTCTGTGCAGACCGGCGATCAGCATGTGGGACCTAGGTCCTGGAAAATGACATTTACCCCACGGCAGTCCACCTTCTGGGGGAATCCAACCTTGAAGCGGACAGTCTCAGCAGGCTGGGAGCAGACAATTCCGAGTGGCAGCTAAAGGACCTCGTTATTTAGGAGATCTTCAACAGGTGGTCACCCCCGGGTGGATCTCTTTGCCACCTGGCACAACAAGAAGTGTCCCCTGTTCGCATTCTGGCAAGTTCAGGGCCCCGGCTCTCTGGGAGACCCCTCTAGTGGACTGGCATGAAAGCCTACGCCTTTCCACCCACACCCCTGATTCACAGGGTAATTTGCAAGATCAAAGGAGTCTCGCCAACTACTCATCATTCTGATAGCTCCATGGTGGCCGGCCAGGCCATGGTTTTCGGAGTTTGTCTCTGAGGTGCCCCCGATTCACCTCACGACAGGCCCAGCAAATGTTGTGGCACAGCAGGGGGGCAGAGGCATCCACCCAGCACCAGGGAAACTAGCTCTCACAGCATTGTACCTGAGCAGGTAACGTTTCGGCACCTCAGCCGCTCATAGGCCAATCTGGAGATCATACAGGGCACCAGGAGCAAGGCTACCAGTGCCCAGTACAAAAGCAAATGGACCGGATTCTGCCACTGGGCAGACTCCAAGGCATGCACCTTTGACATACCTTGCAGCCATTGGGGCTTACAGGAACTCGGAGGAAGGCATCTTCTCCTCCAATCCTCAAACATCTGACGGGACTCGCAAGGCCCCAACTACCCGTCAAGAGACCGCACCCGTGGTGGGACCTTAACATAGTCTTGGGTGCCCTAGCGCACACCCCGTTTGAGCCAATGGCGTCCGTGGACATCAGGCTAGTCACGATCAAGACAGTTTTACTAGTCTGCCTCACCTTGGTTCGTAGAGTCAGCGAAATCCATGCGCTGGTAGCCTCTGAACCATATGCTACCTTTCACAAGGACAAAGTAGTCCTGCGGATTCACTCGGCATTTCTGCCCAAGGTTCCGTCTGCGTTCTACTTGAGCAAGGAAATAGTCCTTCCTACGTTTTTTCCCGATCCCAAGGACGAAGCACAGAGTGCTGCACTGCCTGGATGTCAGGCGTGCCCTGGAATTCTACTTGGACAGGACCAGGGGCTTCCGCAAATTGGACGCCCCGTTTGTCACTTTTGGAGGCTCACGACCAGGCTATCCGACCTCTTAGGTTTCCATATCCCGCTGGATGGTCTCTGCCATCAAAGAAGCATATGTGGGCCCAGCACAAGTCGCTCCTGGCCAACATGCATGCCCACTCAGTCCGTGCCAAGGCAACGGTCATCGCATTCCAGCGCCATGTCCCTTGGCAAGTCATAAGCATGGCGGCCACTTGGGCCTCTCCCTCGGCTTTATGCAAGCATTACTGTTTGGATGCCGGCTCTAGATCTGATGTGGCTTTCGGGCAGGCAGTTCTCAGGAACTTATTTGCTTAAGGAGGGTCTCCTCTCCACCCTAGGACTACACTCAGTTGTAATTGCTCATGAGTATGGAGGAAAGGGGACGGGACATAAGAGTAATTATAAGTTACTCACCGTAGTGACTAACATACTCTTAGTCCATAGTCCCCTTTCCTCCATTCTTCCCACCAACCTCCCCCCTAATACTGGTGTCATTAGGCAATGTAAAATCTATTGTCCACGCGTCAATGGGGCTGAGGTGTGGCGACAGAGGGCAGAGTCAGGGCAGTGCACGTTGTTAGGGAGAATTCTCTGTTATGGCTAATTTCCCAAACCTAGTGAGTCCCCCAGCAGCTTTGCTGGATTTTTGGGGTTTAATTTTTTCTCCTGCTAAGAGGGAGACTCTTTTTCTCCCACTCTTAGGCATGATTTGAGAATGTCCTTTGACTATGGAATGTGTTTTATGGGCTATAGGGTCTTTTACTCCATAGGGCTTCATGTGTTTTTGGTATATGTGTTACACAGCACCCTTAGTGCAGTAACACAGGGGTGTCATAGTGACCCCCAAACATAGACTCCATACCCTGGGACTGACTACTGTCTCCCAGGACATGTAAAGTCACCATTGGCTTCACTAGTCTTAAATTGTGAACAGAACCAGTACAAACCATCATATTGTACGAAACTCGCCACTTTCCCGACGACAGAGAAGATCTTCTTCCAGGAGACTCTTCTTCCCTTTGAACTGGTAGGACCAACCAGTTCGCCTTTTTTCGCCTCCTGGATCATCTCGTGGTCGAATCGCCCGTGCCAATTACCCCGGCGGCCGGATAGCCACGCTTCACCACTACAGCGAATAAAAGGGTAGTACCTTTTAACCGGGAAACTCTGCGGCTGGTTTCTTCCCTAGCAGTGCAACGACCTCCAGCTTTCCTCCACGTCAAGATCTTCTCTTCCCCTGGACGAAGCCCCGACTTGAACCCACTGCCAGGAACAACTGCCCCTGCTGGAGCTTTCTCACCATTTCAGGTACTGTGCCCCGCCTGGTCTCGCTTGCAACAAATTGTCCAAGGTGTCACATAAATCCTGGACACTCTATCCTGGGGTGACCTCGGACCCGTTAACATTACCTTTCTAACTTGATCCAACCTCTTTTGACTTTTCTGCAAAGACTTTGAGTGCATTTCCACTGTGTGATCTTGGGCACATTCCACCTAGCTCTCCAAGAGTGGGCCTGGCATATGAACATTTTGCTCTACAGTAGACCCTGCCTTTCTTGACTTGCTGTGGTTCTTTAAAAGTGTTGGTACTGTGTGATTTTCCTATTCTGCCTTTTCTCTCCCTTTTTATACAAATTATTGGAGTGCCATCTATGGTTACGCGCTCACCTCTGTTTTGCTAAATAAGTGGTGTCTTAACCTAGACTTGTCAAATAATTAATTAGGGAGGTGTATATATTTCTAGTGACTGTATTTGAACTTGCTTGACATATTGGTGCCAGTGTACTTTTACAAGTGTGTTTTTAAATAAATAATTATATACTTTTATACCAAAGCTCTGGTCAGTGTTTGCTTGTGCTACTGTGTTTTTAGCCCTATTGTGTATACTCTATATACTGCCTAACTCTTCTTGAGAGAAGTCTGACTGCTCAGCCACAGCTACCAGGTAAATCTGGGTGGTGCGGACTGCTACCAATTGGGTTTACTGCTTACTCCTGTAGTCTTAAACTTTTTGCAGTGGTCCCTAAGGGAACTGCACAGGTTTCTGCCTAACACATGTTCCCTGGGCCGCACCTCTAAATTTAAAGGGGAAGAGAGTTTATTCTGGTGAAAAAGGTTCCGGCTCCCGTCCATTGGAAGAGTAACCCAAGTTCCCAAAATGATAATGATGTTGCAGGGTATGTTCTAGAATAGATGAATTTGCACACCATAAATTAATGGAGACGGTTGCAGTGGCGACTAATTGATAAACATTTTTTAAAATCCTTCGAGGACACATGTAAAGGAACTATATAGTGGCATAGCTCAATTATATGTGCTCTATTCAGAAGGACTGATTCATTGGTTTTATCTATTGCCTGGAATTGAAGCGCACGTACATCATTCTGAGAATGGCTCTCCTAGGATTGGCTGTTCTTATTGGTCATCATTTACCTCAATTACATCCGATTCTTTCTGAGGTTTCTGTCTAGCACTTGTGGAGGTATTAGAATTAATCACCCCTGAGCTCTTATTAGGCCCAGTCCATAGCTATTGTTTCAATAAAGAGATTCTGGATATCTGCCAGTACAGTATCCAGAATACCCATATCCTCCTTTGCTGTCCGTCTTCTCTTTGTAATTATTTTGCGCCCACCATGCCAAACTGGAAAGGGAGGAGGATGCTCCTTCTGGACTGGACTATTAAAAAACACCTAATATCATTGGCCTTCGCAGATTTCTTACTTTCTTTAGACACATACCTCTCAGGGGTGGCATGAACAACCGCTGCATGTCTTAGTACTGGAAATATCACTTGTCGATTGAGCTTGTTTCTGTGGCTGTCTCTTGGCCAGACTCGCATCTGAAGGGATATTAACTATATCACCTTCCATTGCAAGATGTTTGTCGGTCTGGGATGATACATCCATTATGAATTTTTTCCAGCCTTTTTAAGTTTAGTTACTGCCTTCCTTATTTCAAAATGTTTTATTTTTAGATTTTTTTTGTTTTCTCTGTAACATTATATCCCTTATTTAATTCATTCTGTAGTTCACAAGAAGTGTTATTTATGGTCTCTCTAGATAGCAATATACCGGCAGGTGATATTTTCTGCATTTGTGCTGCAGTCTTTCATGACTTTTCTGCCTTTGTTGGTACTTTTATGCAACAAGGAATGCACATCTAGCTTGCGTTCCATGTTGTCGCATTTGTCAACCAAGGTTGTTGTTACGTTTTCTAAAGCCTCAAACATTTAATTCGACCTCATACTAGTAGAGCTCATAACTAGCCGATTAGCATGTATACTAGAGGCAGACCAGTTTGACTCCAAACTACTTGGGGCAACAGGGCAAGGGATGTCGTCCACCGCGACCACAACGTGCCTCTGCACTATTTGACCAGTGACGGCATCAATTTCAACTCTAGTAGTGTTGTTTCTAGACATCTCCACCTCATCTAGACACGGTTAAAGAGTCCCATTCATCAGGACATAATGCATCATCTCCAATCTGCACATCCAGACATTTGTTAATCCCCGTAAATGCCTCAGCAGAGTCTACAGGATGGAGGTTCACACAAATTATACTAGGTAATTCCAATTCAGCCTGGTGAATGACGAGGGGTCCCGAGGCGTTATCCCACCGGCTGAAATGGCGGGTCGGGTCTCGGCAAGTACAACAGCAGCGGGCAGGAGAAAACCAAGGTAGCATGCACCCACCTTTAGGCGAAACTACAACTCCAGTTTCAAATATATTTGTTTCTCCATTCATACTTTCATCCACAGTTACAGGGACAGGCAGCGATAGATTTGAACAAACATAGGTAGCGTGTCCTGTTTCATTGGGTTGGTTTCGCACCTGAGAGAATAGTTTGAAGCCTATGCAAGGGAGAACGGATCTCAGCTCAAACTATAAAAAAGTGCATTTTCCTCCTCAATTCCACTTAATTGGCTGGAGTCTCGAGCAACCAAACAATTTTTCTTCATAAAAAATCAAGTAATTTTCACTAAATTGGAGTCAATAAATAAGCCTGGTTTAGTTATTGTTTTGTGAGCACACTCTCGACTAGCTAGTTTAGGCCGCTCTATCACAGCTATTCCTGGTCACCTTTTTTGGCGTGCGCAGACTTTCGCATCTATATTATTACAGTCGAGAGAGGCAACGCCTGGAATCTCAGCTGATTTGAGTTCCGTCGGAGAGCCGCTGACAGATCTCAGTTAAGCGTCCGCTACAGCTCAACCAGGTAGGAACAAGCTGCTCATAAAAAAACTGGGCACTATATCAATTATCGTTTCTCCAGCATGGGGTCTGGCATGGATTCACATGCTCATGAATATTCCCCGTCGTCAGGCTGGGAATCCTCGGTAAAGGAAAAAAATCAGTTTTTTTTCTGAACTGTCTTTCTACTAGTAACCAATCACTGGTGTCTGGGTCATACTGCCCCCACCTAAGCCCCTCCTCTGGCAGCCCTCTTCAGATTTTTTCCGCACGTTCAAGTGTTGGGAGTCCTCGTGCTGTAGCTCTCGAGCTTTTACTGCGTTTTGCATTTTTCCGAAGAGTTTACTCTTATATTTTCAGTCAATCGAGCCTCAAGCTCCACCGATTCTACTTCCAATCAACGGGGACCCATTTTCGGAATTTTCTACACCCCTCAAGGGCATCTTTTTGTCGAGTTTTCCACTTCTCTGAGGATTCCAGAAGATCTTTGAGGCCTACCCTGCGTGGTCATGGCCCAGGACAAAGGAAGCATGACGCCTGTTGGACCCAAACTGTTCCGGAGCTGCCCTGGATGCGGACTACAGAAAGTCTTTAAGTAGGATGAGCACTCTCGGTGCCTCTACTGCCTTCATGACGACAAATCGCACGTGGAGAAGGAACGTGCGTTTTGTAAGAACATGTCCGAACAGACAATGAAGGATCGTCCTTCTCGACTCACCAGCTGGCTGGAGGGGAAGAGCCCATCAGCAAGTGAAAAGAAGTCCGAGTGGTCTTCTAAGACCTTTGAGGGTGCTCGGCGACAGGGGCCAAACAAAAGGCAAAGCACCGCGGGCACCGCGGGCACCGAGAGCGCGATCGGTCGGGCTCCTCGGCTGCCAGGCAGGGCGCATTATCACTAATGCCATCAACCACGAGTCAACGCTCTGGCTCGGTGAAGAGGAAGTCGGAGAACCCAGGTAAGCTTCGGGAGAAGCCCTGGTCGATCCCGATGGAGACAGCCAAGGGGGAGCCAGGCGGTGACCCTCCCCCAAGGTGAAGGCCTCGGGCACGCCCAAGGTCGTGAAGGCCCAGAGTCACCCGGCTAAGGCCTCGATTGAAGGAGTCGTGGCGGCCCTGGCGAAAACTACGAAGGCTTCCCCAGTGGAGATGCCTTCAGGGGCTAGAGTTTCCCTGCCACCCCGGAGGGAATCCTCTTTTCTGCCTATCGAGAAGACCCCTGTGAAACCTCAGGAGAAAGAAGGGGGGGGGGGCATGGTAGCCATAACGGACACAGATACCACCTCTGAGGATGAGTTGGCTAGCGTCCAAAGGATCCTGGACAAGAAGTTCGAGGAATCCATGGCCAGCGGGAAGGATCCCGACGAGGCCGACGAAGAGAGCAACGGGGGAGCCGACAAGGAAGATAGGGCCGCAGAGGACCCCACGCCCCAGCTGTTGGTCCCATTGCAGCCGGTGCCCGTACCACGGGACAATACAGGAGCTATCTTTATGGCTATACAGACCCTGTGCACGGAGATGAGGACAAGGATGCCCTTACCACCCACCGACGACGCAGCAGGGCCTGGTCCGCTGGGGAGGCAGCCTAACAAGCAGAGACGAGTCCATCCTCCTCCTCCCCCCTTCCCGCCTTCACCCCACCCCCTCCTCCCAAGGGATGAGACGTGAACGGAGACGACTGGGACGGACGACGACGATGGTATGGACCTCCCATCACCACCTGCTCGGCCCCCCCAATGAAATTGGCTCCTTCCACGCCATGATCGCCAGGGCATCTGAGCTCTTCCAGGTCTGCCCCAAAGAACATGAGGGTTTCCTCTACCAGCAACGGGAGGCCAAGAGGAAGACTGTCCTCTCAGTCCCGTTACTGGACGACATCTCGGACGAGGTGCTGGTGCTCCTGTAGAACCCGTCCATGGCTCCTGCTAAGAGACACCGGTACGAGAAGAAGTACCGGGTCCTGGACTCTGCCCCTATGTGCCTCAGAGTACAGCCGTCCCCGGAATCGGTGGTCTCCGCAGCGGCAAAGAAGAAATCGGCGGGCGCTACGTCTTCAACTTCAACGTTCCCGCCGGACGGCGAGGGGAAGAAGCTGGACGCAATGGGACAGCGGGTCATCTCGTCGGTGGTGACGACTATTAAAGCAGCCAACGCCCTCGCTATCGTGGCACGCTACAACAGGGAGATGTGGTTCCAGATTGCTCCCCTCCTGGACTTCCTCCCGGACCATGGAAATCCTAGAGGAAGGCGAGGTGGCTTTGGACCACGCCATCACGGTGGCCACAGACATCGCCGACACCGGCTTACGCCAGATGGCCAACAGCGTTTGCCTTCGCCGGCTCGGTTGGCTCAAGGACACCAATTTCCTCCAAGATGTGCAAACCAGGGTTCTGGACATGCACTTCGACGGGAATAACCTGTTCGGCAAGGCAGTGGACGAGTCACTGCAGGCCATCGAGGCGGACTCCAAGACGGCTCAGGCCTTGGGTGTTCGTCAACAACGGCCGTCCTTTCGGAACTCCGGAGGCAAGCAAGGTGCCTCCAAAGTATTCGGCGGCGGTTCCTAGTCGCACCGCCAAGCGGCCCGCTCCTCATCGCAGGAAGCCTGCAGAGGACGTGGCAAGACAGGAGGATCACGTTGTCGTCACCAAGGAGGTCAAGGCCGCGACGAAATGGGACTGAACCGGCCGTGGTGTCGGGGCCCCCCACCCGAGCACCCTGGTGGGAGGCCGGCTGGCAAAATTCATCAGCGTGTGGGAGTACATCTCCACCGATCGTTGGGTGCTAGATGCCCTGGCCTGCGGGCACACTCTGGATATTCAGAGGTGTCCCCGTATACCACCCGTGGCCAGGATGGATAACCACGTCCCACAACTACTTCTGGAGGTACGAGCGATGCTAAGAAAGGGAGCCATAGAACTTGTCCCAAAGAGGCTATGGGGCTCCAGAGTGTACTTGCGGTACTTCCTCCTCCGGAAGAAGACCGGCGGTTGGCGACCCATCCTGGACCTTCGTTGTCTAAACAAGTACATCAAGTCTCAAATTCCGGATGGTCGCCCTCCAGCACGTGCTGGGACAGCTGGAGTAAGGCGACTTCCTATCGTCGCTGGACTTGGAGGATGTCTACTTCCACATCCCCATTCTAAAAGGACATAGAAAATTCCTACGATTCGTGGACCAGGGGCAACACTATCAGTTCAAGGCTCTTCCCTTCGGATTGAAGTCGGCGCCCACGGTATTCACCAAGTGCCTGGCACCAGTGGAAGCATGGCTACGCCTGCAAGGGATCCAAGTCTACCTCTACCTGGACGATTGGCTCATCCGAGCAATGTCAAGGGAACTCGCCGTCGATCACACAGCGAAGACCATCCAACTGCTTACGGTTCTGGGATTCTCAATCAACTTCACGAAATCCCACTTGGTACCGTCGCAAGACGCCCTGTTGCTGGCAGCCAGACTCGACACAGTGGCGCGATTGGCTTCGCCGTCGGAGGAAAGGACGAAGGCCATCCTGGGCAAGGTACAATGACTGTTGACCATGGAGGTGGCCAGGGTGAGGTCCATCAAGTCCCTACTTGGCATGATGTCCTCGTGCATCTACCTCATGCGCCTATGCAGGCTGCGGATGCAACCACTGCAGGAGTTCCTCGATGCCCGTTGGATGCGAGTGGCAGGCAGTTTCGACGACCAGATCTCACTCAACGAGACTTTCCGCTAAGCTATCCGGTGGTGAGGCACCCGCACGCATCTAGCGGCGGGTATGGACTTCCAGAACCCGGCACATCAGGAAACGGTGATGACGGACGCCTCCCTGGAAGGATGGGGAGCGCACACCGGAGAGCTCCACGCAAGGGGCCTTTGCCTCCCAGAAGAGAGGTCACTACACATCAATGTCCTCGAGCTCCGAGCGTTTTCTGGGCCCTCTGGTCGTTCCTTCCATCCCTCAAGGGCAAGGTGGTGAGGGTCTTCACCGACAACACCACCACAATGTTATAGATCGGAAGCAGGGGGTCACCAGATCCCCAGCCCTATCCAAGGAAGCGCAGGATCTGTGGCACTGGGCCATCGCCCAAGGGATGTTTCTGGTACCCCTCCATCTGGCAGGAATAAAGGACACTATCGCGGACTCACTCAGCAGGGAGCTGCTCTCTTGCCACGAGTGGGAGCTGCAGCAGGATCAAGTGGATCGCCTATTCCTACGATGGGCAATCCCCAGATCGTCCTATTTGCGACGGCGATGAACGCCAAGTGCCAGAGGTTCGCCAGCAGGTTTCCCCAGCCGGAGGGAGCATGGGCGATGCCTATTCATTCCCCTGGGACAGCCTGTTTCTGTATGCGTTGCCGTTGCCACTCATCAGTCAACTCAGACGGTCCCGGTGCAGGATGATCCTCGTCGCACCGGCGTGGCCGAGGCAGATTTGGTTCCCGGACCTTCTGACATTTCGCCGTCCCCCCAGTCAAACTGCCGACGGACGCCGATCTTCTCGCCAGAGAAGGAGGCGCCATCCTCCAACACGACCCGGGGTCACTGAACCTGCAGCACTAGAGTTCGGAGGTTACGATATCCCGGCAGACTGCAAGGATGTGCTTGCAAAGGCCAGGGCGTCCTCAAGTGCTATGTACACAAATGGAAGAGGTTCTCTGTCTGGTGCCACGCACAGAAGATTAACCCTCTGCGGATTACGGCCCATCAAGTGCTACCGTACTTGCTGTTGCTGGCCAAGGCAGGGCTGGCCCATGCCTCCATCAAGATACATCTGGCGGTGATCTCCCGCTACACCAGAACTCTGGGGCGATCATCTCTGTGGTCCCATCACCTGGTGAAGTAGTTCATGAAAGGACTATTCCGATTGTTCCCGGCGGTGAAGGCCCCGGCCCCACCGAGGGAACTCAACGTGGTGCTGACCAGGCTCATGGGGCCGCCATTTGTTAGGGAGAATTCTCATTCTATGGCTAATTTCCCTTACCCAGTGAGTCCCTCAGCAGCTTTGCTGGATTTCTGGAGTTTATTTTTTCCACTTGGTAAGAGTGGGAGCTTTTCCCCCACTCTTACCTGTGTTTTGCCATATGCATTTCATCTGTTTTTGTGATTGTGGACTCTGGAGTACACCTCTTCAGTAGCCCCACTCTTTTGTGTGTTACACCGCACCTTTAGTGCAATGACACAGGGTTGTCTTTTAAACTACCCACCAACTCTATTCTTGGGGCTGACTACTGTCCCCCAGAAAAGGGTAAAGTTGCCATTAACTTTACATAGTAATTTAACCACAGATCCAGTAACACCCTACCTTACATGGAGTATTGGAAAGGGTTAAGTCCTAGCCCTTTTTATCTGTTCCTCTTGGAGCAGTGTTTCTCTCCCTTAACATTAAGACTTGGCTGGCGGCAGTGTTATCTACCCTAATTTTTCTACCGTGATTATATTACAAAACGTGGTATTGTTTTAGGCTATTTTAGTAGCCTCGAACTTTAAACCCGCTAGCCCAACCCAAATACTTTTTATTTCGGCTCCGGTTGGGTTTAATCACAATTTCTTTTTGTTAACATCCTTCTTGGGTCTTTCTTTGCGCGGCAAACCAGGTTTGCCTTCTTTGTTCGCTGACCTTTGGCAGGCTTCTGACCAGAAGCCCTCCTTTGATGTCTGGGTGTCTAGGTGGCCTGAATGTGAGGGAGGGGTGTAGTCACCCCCTGCACAGGGTCTCCTTGGAGACCCAAGTCGCACTTTGTGTTGATTGGCTGAGGTGGTTGTCCGGGCTGGACAACCCCCCTGCTGAGTGATTGACAGCCAGGCTGTGTGATGGGGGATTTTGGCATAAAAGGCAGGACTCTTGGGCTAGAAGTCAGTCGCCACTGGAACTGCAAGGAACCGAAGAGAAGCAGATAAGAAGACGGCTGCTGCAACCCCGAGTCCCGGTGAAGCCCTGCTGCAGTCCTGAGCTATCTACCCTTCAACGACCAGAGAAGATCCAGTCCGGAGTCTTCTTCCCTTGAGCCTGGTGGGATCAACCAGGTCGTCTTTTCTTCAGTCAGAGAATCCTTTCCTGGGTTGAAATCACTGCTGTGCTGTAGTGGTCCGGATAGACATCAGAAGAGCCCTCTCCTGATTTAAATGAGCGCACCTTTTATTCATCGTTGTCTTTTTCTCTGCTGCTGGCCTCATCCCTGGGTAGTGCAGATCACTCCAGACGTCGTCCTTCTTGTCCCCACGACTGAAGCAGCAGGAACCGTGAGTCTGCAGGAACTACCAGGAACAACTGCCGTGGCACCAGCTTTTCTCCAACGGAATAAGGTGTGCACTTGGTCATGCTCTCTGTCTGACCAGACGGAATCGGGGTGAACCCTTTTCCTCCACGAAGATTTGTTTGTTCTTCCATCCTTCTTTTAACTTTTCCTTCTAATTCACAATCTTTACGAACTCTTGGCATCTCGAATCTCGAACTGTTCAACGTGTGATCCTCTGCAACTGAGCATCTGCTCCATTGACACTGGCGCAGGCCTATTGACTTTAATCTGTATCTTTGAACAAGTCTTCGAGTCTCCTTGCCTTGAAAAAGCATTGCCTTTGATTTTCTCCCACTTTTCCCTTGTTTGAAATTCTAAAGTACAAAGTGTGTTTAACTTCGTGAGCATTTCTATCTGCGGGTACACGTTAGTATCGCAACACCGGTCTTGCAAATCTTAATGTACTTACCTTGAATTCACTGAAAAAAGTGGAAACGGTTATGTGTAGTGTATTTTACGTGTGGTTTCTAATATATAGAAGTGAAGTGTTTTCTAACAGATCGTTTAAAATACATGTACTTATAATTTTTTACCTGAAACCTTGAGTCAGTGTTTGCTTGAGTCACTGTAATTGTGGTCCCTTTGTTTAATCTCTGCTACTGCTCATTTACTCTTGAGATTAGTCTGGCTGCTCTGCTACTGCTACCACTTTAACTGTGTAGTATGGGCTTGTACCAAAGGTGAACTTGTATTACCACTTTTTGTCTTAATTGTGTGTAGTGGTCCCTAAGGGCACTGCACAGGATTCTGCCTAACCCTGGTGTACAGCGGTGAGGATTTGGAAGTAGAGTGATTACACTTAGGGTGCTGCTGTTGCTTTGGGTCAATTAACCACAAGGCTAAACACCACCAATTCTATATGAAAAGCTACACTGAAGAGGGTCTCTCAAACTACACTGCTGAGGTTCTGAGAACCATGTGTAGGGAGAGGAGTCTCTCTGGTAAAGGAAAACAATCTGAACTGGTTGCTAAGTTATTGGGAAAACAAAGTCTGGAGAGTGGGTCAAGTCAACAACCAGTACTATTTGCAGAAATCGGGTACATCCATGGGCTCATCTGTAGCCCCCTGATATGCGAACGTTTTCATGTATAACTTTGAACAAACATTTGTCTTGGAAAATCCTGTCGAAGGACAAAATCAAAACCTGGCTACGATACATTGATGATGTTTGACATCTGGTTAGGCTCGGAATTGAAATTCTTTTGGGAATATCTTAACAATTGTAACAACAGGATTCAATTTACCATTTGAAATTGGTAAACCATCCATCAATTTCCTGGACATGACAATTGAAATTACGAGCCAAGGACTCAAAACACGGATCTTCAGAAAACCCACAGATGTGAATAGTTTTCTCCATTTCCAAAGCTTTCACCCTAAGCATCTTAAGGATAATTTACCATATAGTCAACTTCTAAGAATCAAAATGATCACTTCCGATAAAGAAAAACTACAGGATGAATTTAGGATCCTAAAAAACATTTATTGAAAGAGGATTCCCTGAAGACCTAGTGGAAAATGCGATAAGGAGAACAGAAACACAGTCGCGAAGAACTTTTGACACAAACCAAAGAATATGAAAAACAACTTAATACATACACTTAAATATTCTAGTCAAAGCTTTCAAATAAAGCGGATAATCCATAAAAACTGGGACCTTATCAAAACAGACCCTCAGTTGAATACTCTTTTTCCAGAACCACCCATGCTAGCATTAAAAAGGGGCAGTAATTTTAGAGACAGATTGATCAAAGCAGAAAAAGTAAGACAATCTACACAAAGCACCCTGAGCAAACCAAAGAATGGAACTTTTCCCTGTCTCAACTGCCAACACTGCTCAAATGTGATTAAGGTTGATTACATCAGACATGCCAATACAGGCAAGAAAATTCCACTCAAACAATATGCTACATGTGATTAAAAAAATGTCATTTACGCGCTACGATGCCCATGTGGTAAATACTACGTGGGCAAAACAGCCAGGAAAGCCAAAGAAAGATGGACAGAACATAAATCAAACAGAATCAAAAATATTAAGTCACCCGTCTACAGGCATTTTCGAGATCACAAACACAAGGTTGCACAAATGAGTGGTTATACTTGAGGTACTCCACCCGCTCCCAAGATGAGGAGATCTACAAAAGAGATTATCTCAAAGAGAATTATACTGTATCCATCGCCTTGACTCTCTTAACCCACTAGGGATTAATGAAGATTACTATCTGGGACCTTTTCTATAAAACAGCTACCATTAATCTATTTAGCAGTTTCCATCAGTTTTTACCTTATTTAATGGGACATAGCTACCCCCGAGACATCACATCCAGATATTGTTAAATGAGTTGAATATTGTATCAGAAGTCATTACTACATAGGAGTTGCTTACTATGAATATTCAAGTACTGTATATATACACAGATGTGTATGTCATGTATCAGATTGTGAATCCATAGATGGAACAGCAACAGAGTGAACATTTTATCATTTGAGGTTAACATTAATTTTTGACAATAACAATAGATCATATTATATGCCAATGACCATCTTTCGTAGGATATAGATTCCACTCCTTCACTTTCTACTACTTCTGAGTTATTCTTCCCATATGGATATACAATTGGGTAAGTAACACCTACTATGATTACACTCACACATTTTGTTGAACCGTATTCCTACATTTCTGTTTGGCTAAATTTATTTGGGCACTCGATCTCGACCGGTTTCGGAATGCATTTGTATGCGTTCCACTTCCCCTTACAATCGTACATGAGAACTTTAGCTGTCATCACGCTCATGTGCTTCTGACACATCTAATTCTGACGCGGCCGCGTCTTTCATTATAATCATGCTAATTACCGGACAATAGCATGACTCATGCGCACAATGACGTCGGCTCCCGCTGACGGGGTCACACTATGACGCGTGTGACGTAGGACGCGCAATCGTCACCCTAATGACACTATATTAAGTGGACAACGATAAAAATCTTAACATCCAGCAGCGGCGGCGCCTGCTCCTGTCATTCTTCGCGTAGTCTGCGGAGCGACTTCTTTTTCGTTTAAATAAGTAAGTCTTGAATTGATTTATATTCTCTTACTGTAGACCTGGTCCATTACACCATGAGACTAAGCACTTTTTATATACTTTCTTCCCTCCCATGCAGTTCGCTGATTTGGAGTCTTTTTGATCACTCATAGAAATAGAGTACGGGCTTGATATACATTCCTTTTGGAAACCACTGCGGTGGCTGGAGTGTCATCATGTGGCATATGCACCTAATAAGGTTAGCACCTTCCTTTTAACATAAATTTCTTTTTTGTTAAATTGTGCGTTTTCAGCCCTTAATATCCCCGATTACATTTTTTTTTTGCAGTTAGTATCCTGTATTCCCTGCGTTCTATTCCAGTTTGAAAAATACATCCTAAACACAAAGTCAGCAGAATTCACTTCTCTTCACATCTTCTATACTTATTTCTCAATCATACACTTATCTACAGGTTTGGTTCAAATAAATAGTTCTTAGTTTTCTGGACCGATTGGAGTATTGAATTCACTAATTTAAATTTAAAATATACATCATTAGGTTGATAACAATGTTGATGTCAATATTGAAGCACTACATAGATGTTACACATCATGTATTTATCATGCTTGATTTGAAGATGTATATTGTTTTGATTGCCACAAACTGTTGTTGCACAGTAGATTTGTTTAAGTTTTATTATAATATTCATGAATACTTACTTCCATAATTTGTTTTTGCTTTTGTAGAAACTTTGAAAATTGTGAATTTTGCCCTTGATGAAGAGTGAATACTCGAAACTCATTGGGCCATGAAATGATGAATTAAATTGAAGCTCTTGTGTTAATCATGAAAGTTTTGGTTTATTATTAATTATTCAAGAATTCCATTTCAATTATTTTTGATGAACAGTATATAAATACCATTAACTACATATGGTGTTTTGCACATCAGACACCATATGGTTAAAAATTATTGGTCTGTTTTGACAGATTTTAGACAGTGTGCAGGGGACGGGAGTTCCTGACTTTGGGAACATCCCCTTCTTGTTCTTTTCAGAAGGGCCTGCCCCTCCAGCAAATGTGGATACCGATGTTTCTGATACTGAGAGTGTTGGAGAAGAAGTAGATAACCCTTTGTTAGGAGTTCCTACCCACTCCTTGCCTGCTCAGCAACCACAACCTCTGTCCACAGGGACCTCCACAGGTCCTACACTTACTCCTGAGTTTATTGCACTAGAGAAAATGAGACTTGAGTTAGAAGTGAAAAGTTTTGATGCACAAACTGCCATGAAACATCTAGAGTTAAGGCTCAGAGAAATGGAGCTGAACCATGAACTAGAAATGAAGAAATTGTCTGTAGAAAATGCTTCTTTCCCAGAGTCCCCTAGGTCTACCAGCCCTAAGAGACCCCGTATGCCAAAGGAAATGATTGGTATGTATGAGACTAAACTTGATGTTTTGGATTGGTTAGCAATGTTTGAGTACAATCATGGGATTCAAGGTATCTCAGGGAATCGGTTGATTCCTTGGCTTTTCTCTAGGCTCCCCCCTGTTGCAAGTGATGGTGTAATGGAGTTGGGGGAGGAGGATAAACAGGATTATAAGTCCTGTGGATAAAGGGCTGGATTTTCCTGCTGTTAGGCTGTGGTGAGTGGACTTTTGAAAATAACTTTCCTGTGCTTTTGGAAAAACTAGGTGCGTGTGCCTTTAAGGTTCAGTCACCTGACCTTTAAAAGGCCCCCTTGGGCGCCCATCTCGAGAAAGGGCTGGATTTTCCTGCTGTTAGGCTGTTTGGCGAGTGGTATCTGGCCGCCAGAGACCAGTGTATTTCCCATGACGTCCACACAGGCTACTCCCCTATTGAGGACGCGGGTGCAGAAAAAACACGAGTGCCCAGAAGGCTTTGAAGGACGTGGCACTGTACAATGGTGTAGCCCTTGTAAAGTAAGTCGCTTTTACTCTTGCAGTTCAACAGTTGAAGAGCTTAATGTTATCACTCTTAGTGCCTCGGGCGTGCCCTCTAACTGCAACTTTAGCGACCTTTCGTCCAACCCTTTTAGACGTTGTGAGGAGTCGGATACATGCTCTGGTCCGGGCTTAACTGCTGTTACCGCTCATTTGCACAACGATAACGTCTCATCTTTGCAACAACTGGCATACAACTCAGTATCCGATGACACTGGGGTAAATAACAAGTCGCCCCAGTGTAAACACTACCAAAGCCGCGAATATTGACTTACCGAGTTTGCCAGCGTCAGACAAGCAGTGTATGCAAGCTGCTGATGGCCGTAGTCTGTTGTCCTCGCCATGTCTGGAGGCGGAGCTCCTGGGCTGGGGAGGTGGAGCCGCGGGCGAGTCTGGTCTCCCGCAGCCGTCTCTCGTCCTGTGTGTGTTGGCCTCGCCGAAGGCTGGGGCAGTGACGTTGGAGATGGAGGTGGAGAGGGCGAGCGAGGGGGGCCTGACCCTTGCTGATGGTGATAGCCGAGTCATTCATGTTAACCGCAATACAAATGCATCGGTTTGGTCTTTGGCACCCTTCAAGTCTTCTTTGAATGCCGTTGAAGATGTCATCATGTTCTGTAAGTGTTGGAAATACTCCAGAAAAGCCTCCTAGTGCTAACTTGCCAACCGGCATCCCAGATAGGATGCTTGAAGCAAAACATAACCATGAAGTATTTTGCTTGCCTCTAGAGATATTGGTAGAATTTGCAGACTCAAACGTGGCTATTACTCCTCCACAATTTAAGGGTGCAAGACCGGACTTAAAAAGTGATGATCGTCGAGATTTACTAAAGGTCGCCAATTATGTGTTGCAAAGCCTGATTTCAATGAATAAGGCATGCAGCAGTAAATTACAAAATGACGCATTGCCGCATCTTGACCAAACGCAAAAAAACATCCTTGAAAAGTCATAATGCACAATTAACTGAACCAAATGAAGACATATGGTCAAATGTAAGTTACAAACGAAAGAAGCCGTTGGGTAATGTTGTGAGTGAGACCTTGATGCATGACTTATCGTTTAATCAGTTGAATTCCCCCAAAAAAAACCACCATCTTGAAACATGTGGAGGTTCAAGATACTAAAATGCCAAGTCAAAGTCTACACTCTTCCAGTCTTGTTGAATCAGACATGGGCAACCTTTCTGACTCTTCATTTATAGAGCGCCCATTTCCAAAAATAAGGTGCTCATGGGTGCCCAGACATAAGAGCGTTCGGAAGGGGGGGACCCAGGTCTTTGACTTGGAAGTAAAGGAGTCTGTGTCATCAACTGAGTTGCAAGCCACGATAATTTCCTCAATGGCGATTTCTTTGGCCCTTTTCATGAAATTATATGAAAATTTAAATGAATCGACCAAAGACCTCACAACACTGATGGCTCTAATGAATACTAAAGTGGGCCATCTGGAACAAATTTATAGTCAGTCATCTAATAACTACAATGAAGGGATCAAAAGGGTAAATGTATCTTATAAATCGCTGTGCGATCCAAAGAGAAATTACTCTATTGATAAAAAGCTTTTTACGGAAGTGGCGAGAGAAGCACTCTCATTATTTAAACATGAGGGTATAGGAGCAGCAGGGCTCCTGCAACGCAACAAATCTGTCTCTACTAGAGCCCCAACAAAGCTTCTGAACCTGCCCTTACCCGAGTGCTCTAAGATGAAGTTGCAGTACCCTTGTGAAGCTCTCATGGGAGAGCACAGT
Organism: Ambystoma mexicanum; assembly: GCF_040938575.1. Classification (NCBI taxonomy): domain Eukaryota; kingdom Metazoa; phylum Chordata; class Amphibia; order Caudata; family Ambystomatidae; genus Ambystoma; species Ambystoma mexicanum. The sequence goes on along the minus strand of NC_090939.1, from coordinate 475,056,026 downwards.
GCTGCAGAAAGACCCCTCCCAGGAAATGTAACGCCAGTCACAGACCAGCAGTGTCGAGCTACTGCTTCTGTGGTAACTGTGACTGCTGAGGCTATTGTCGGGCCTCAATTCCGGATACCACACCTTCAAACACACAAGGTCAATCTAAGTGCGACAAAATTGCTGACATTTCTTTTAACACTGCCTTTGAACAGGCCACAGCCCTTAAGAGGCAAATTTGTATTGACAACCAAATTGCAACGCCCTCTAATATGTTACCATTCACAAGTACGGAGAAAAGAACGAACCCTGTGATCCAGACTCTGGAGAAGCCCAATGTATTTCCCATTTTTGGTGGTGGGTCTTACACCCCCATGTATCTCAGAGAAGTAAAATCTTGAACTGTGAAATTTACCAAAAAAACGAAAAACTTGCCTGGCAAAAAAAATAAAACCATAGGAGCAAGGAAATTCTTGAGGAATATAAAAATGGTGTAAATTGTGACCAAGGACTTCAACACCCCTGTATTGGCTCCTCCTTCGAGCAACAAAAATACGAACCAGTTGGATGCGACAAAGGAAGTGGCCACCTTCCAGGACGTGGTGGATCTGGAACTTCCATCAAACACATTGGTTGAGCTTATAAATATGTCCACATATGATGACGTTGAGCACGAGGAGGCAACGGCAACAACCTTGCCGGCAAATTACGTGAAAAACATGCTGGAGTCCATTACGCCTGTAATTGCATCAGAGTGCAACATAAACGCACACCTTGAGGACACAGAGGTCCGCCCGATAGTGGCGGTGGATAAGAACACACGCCAAGTTGGGAGGGGTTTACCTCTGCCGACGGATAGGATGAAAAGAGCAAGATCTTGCTGCTTTGTTGAAGCACCGGCGGTCCTGGAAGCGGGTTCATGTGCCCCATCAAGTCCGCCTTTCGTGACAATGTACGAAAAGAGTGAAGTTAGGTACCATTTCAAAAAATGCTCTAATAGGGGGAACAGAGCGCATTCCCGATAACACACGTAGGAACGTGGAAGGTAACTCCAGTAGTACTCATGTGTGTTATCCGGGGCTTTATGGGGTGTAAATAAAAATCTGATCAAAAATCGGACAGGCGATCAATTAGAATCGTGGGTTAGACCCCAATTTAGTAAAGGCAACTATGCGCAAAGGGAGCGCGATAAGATGCCAGACTTTAAGCTAATGATCGAGTGTCTTGACTCAAAAGACAAGTTGATTCTTAACCGTGCTAATATCATTAGGCTATTTGACTATATTCCGAGTCTGCGTGCAATAACGTCAAATGACCTAAGGATTGTTGAGTTCCCCAATGAAAGTCAGAATGACAAGGTGATCCTTCATGTATCTTCGTCATTAATAGCTACCACCTTTCTTGCGGCTAACGTAGCACTTTTTTCGCTGGGTTTTGAGGTCTATAAGTTGGAAGCATCTTAAATGACACAACCTATACCATGTAAAGGGGTTAAGTCTGATATGCTAACCTGCTTGCAACAAAGTACGGTGCTACGTCCTCTGAATGAGTTGGAGAGAGTTTGCCCTCAGCTAGTCGATACAAGGAAACCTGGAACGGGGCGGTCTGTGAACCTCAACTCTGATAATTTACAGGCTGCTAGAAAGAATTTAGTTACAAAGCCTGAGGAGAAAGGGAGAGAACACAACAGAATTACAACAGAAATAAGAATCACCATACACGGGGTACAAGGTTCTAGTGACCCTCTGGATACTGGCACCAGATGTCCGAAATCAATGGATCACAACAGGGACTGGCGCTGGTTAGCCGCAACGCTCAATAAGAACTCAACAATAATGCCAGGAAGAGATCAACTCGGTCCCGTGTACAGTGGCCTCATGGAACACGCAAGGTTTTATGCACCTGTTCAACTCGAATTGGTTGGATGGCCTACACATCGCTTAGCTAAGTTTCTTGCAAACAAGCAAAGTCCCACTGTCAAGTGGACACGAAGTGGCTTTGAATCTGGCTCTAAAGTTGGAGAAAGGCCGTCCAATGGCGGGTCTGCTAATATTGGTTAGCAGGGCTTCTGGCTTTAGGATTCTGAAGTCAGTCATACTCCATTCATTCAAGAAACCACGATTGCAAGGCAAACCTCGTGTGCAGAGGTCACGGACGAAATAACAATACTGAATGTGTATTGGAACCACCAGAGGGCAGGAAAAGTAGAATTTATAGAGCAGATTTCAACAATATTAGATCGTCTGCAAGAAAACATGGAATCGGTGCACATCATGATCTGTGGGGATTTAAACATTGACTTCTTCAGACCAGTGGCGGCGGATAAAAAGATCCTAGCCAAAGAATGGCTGGAAGAGATCGAAGCAAGACAACTCAAAATGCTGAATGGGAACACCTTGGGTGACATTCTGCCGGCACCAACCTGGCATCATGCAGATTCGTCATCAACAATCGACTACATATTTGTGTCTATGAATCTGCACCCTCGAATTAAATCCTTACAGTTCCCCAGTAAAATCAGCAGTGATCACAACATGTTAACAGCCGAAGTACTAACTTTGTTGAAGGCTCCAACTCTGAGGTGGCTCCATAACATTCTGGTAGAAGCAAATAGTCAGATTACCTCTGGAGGAGCATGAAGTTGCCCAATTGTCATCCGACTACTGCCAAAGTAGTACGTTATTGGAATATGACCAGTTATTGCTGCAATTTAAAGTTAAGAACGTTGGTTTGAAAAATTCGAATTTTGTTCGTAAACATTGGTTCGACCTCGAGATTCAAAAACATTAACGTCTGAGACGCGCAATTCGCCATGCTCAATTCTTGGAATCAGACGCACGAAAGCTGGAAATTAAAGCCGTGAAACAGAGATCTAAGAATTGTTTAAAGTTCCATAAGCACTTGACTATACAAAACTACGCTTAAGTAACGTTGACATCATTAAAGAATAAAAACACTTGGGATTTTTGGGGCCTCATCAATAACATGCAGGCGCCACAAAAAGTCCTTCAAACGCGTTTGGTGCCCGAAGTAGTGTGGATTTCCCACTTCGAGGCATTATACAAATATTTTAAGAATGCAGGTAGCATGACCACTCCGATCTTTTCACAACGGTCACTTACCTTTCTTAAAGACGATATTGTGGCAATAATCATGAAGGCCAAAAATTCGAGAGCTCCCGGCCTGGACGGCCTCACAAATTACACCATTAAACAGCAACCCGAGTTATGGGCAGAGATTTGCGTGGCTTTATTCGACAGAATAAACAAGCTAGGCTGGTCGCCAAAATCATGGAAGTCGGCAATTATCGTGCCGATATTTAAAAAAGGCGACGGAACAAGTCCAAAAAACTATCAGCCGGTCGCATTGTTAAACGTGTTCGGTAAAATCTATGCAACAATGCTACAACAAAAACTGTTAGAGTGGGCTGTAAAAACTGCCCACGTAGATGTAAGTCAGTCTGGTTTTGTTAAACAAGTGGGCTGTTCCTTAAATCTCCTGCTACTTAACATGATTAAAATGGAGGCTCTGAAATCTAACACAACAGTATATTTGGCGTTCATTGATTTTTCTAATGCCTTGGACACTGTCGATCGGGATCTTTTGTGGTCTAAAATGCGAATGTGGGGGTGTCCCGAAGATCTAAAGGGGACAATTCGTGAGCTTCATACTGAGAATTCCTTTAAGGTCTGATTAGATCAAACTGGGACCTTGTCAAACGCAATTAAAACACACAGCGGCGTAAAACAAGGATGCCCCCTTGCTGCAGCTATATTCAGTCTGTTTATATCAGACATAGGAACATCTATAGATGCAATAAACTAATTTCCTCCAAAAGTAAACAACTCATTTAAGTTGGCTTCTATATGCCAACGATTTAATTTTGATGGATGGAACACCTATTGGACTAGAAAGGAAACTTGATGCCACTCGGCGCTATGTAAGCGAGAACCGGCTCACGATTTAACACAAAAAAATGTGCGATTCTCGTACTTAAGAACTTGAAAGGTGGTGCCTTGAAAAGTGCAAAAAAGTTAAGATGGTATTTAGGTGGAGACACAATGTTGAGATCACAAAGCGTAAAATATCTGGGAATGGTCATAAGCTCCTGTATTAACGACGGCCCATGAATCGCAGACACAAAAAGGAAATGTACACAACTAGCGAGTCAAGCTTTGATCATGAAGAAATTTGGGAAATTTTCGCTTAAACCGCTGTTTTTGTTTTACCAACAAAGTAATTTCAGTCTTGATTTATGGGGCCAAGAATGGGTTGGGGTGTTCCCATGAAGTATGGTCCTCTTTGGAAAATCATTTCTGGACGAAAGTACTGGTCTTACCAAAGGGGACAATGACGTTCTGCATAAGATATTAACTGTCCCTCATATCACTTCACGCAAGAATTTGCTGGAACTTGTTATCTTTGTTTCGCAAAACTCGTGCTTGAGAACATATTCCACAATTATAAATTCTTCATAGACACAAAGTTCTACTTGGAGGACGATGTACTATGTGGATGCACAGAGGCGAATGTTTGCTGGCGGAATTTGATATCAAAATTAATATGCTCCATGAAAACCCAAATTCAGCTAAATTGAATATCTGGCGCCTTGATTGGGAGCAAACATGCTCACAAAGAGCAATGGCCAAATTGATGATAGATAGGCCTGTTGAAGCATGTGCCTTTAACACCGCTCAACATTACATCACTTTGTTCCCGGATCCTAACGCATGAATACGCTTTGTTATTTCGCATGAACTTGCTTAAAACTAAGGAGCCACTTCGAACATGGAGGCATAACAAAAACTTAAACCCGATATGTCGATTCTGTATAAAGGAAATTGAATCACTTAAGCACCTGGTGTTATTTTGCTCTTATTTTCGATCTGAAAGAACTTTACATCTGGGGCCTTGGAGCATTAACCATCCATCTCTTTGTGCAGATGAGTGGTGGGACATATGTTTAACAGAATTGATCTGAAATTGCTACTTCTCCAGCATGGGGTCTGGCATGGATTCACATGCTCATGAATATTCCCCGTCGTCAGGCTGGGAATCCTCGGTAAAGAAAAAATCAGTATCAGTTTCGTTTCTGATCTGTCTTTCTTAGTAGTAACCAATCACTGATCTCTGGGTCATACTTCCCCCAGCCAATGACTGCCCTCTCCCTAAGCCTCGCCTCTGGCAGCCATCCTCAGATTTTTACCGCACGCTCAAGTGTTGGGAGTCCTCGTGTTTAGGTCTCAAGTTTTTTACTGCGTTTTCACGACACAGCAAGTGAGAAGGCGAAGAAGTCTGAGGGGCTTCGAAGTCCTTTGAGGGCGCCCCGGCGACGGGGGCCCAACAGAAGGCCAAGCACCGCGAGTCCGCGGGCTCCGGGAGCGCCGAAAGGTCGGGCTCTTCGGTTGCCAAGCAGGGCGCTACTTCCCTGGCACGTTCGACCACGAGCCAGCGCTCTGGTTCGGGGAAGAGGAAGTCCGAGAACCCGGGTAGGCCGCTGGAGCGGACCCGGTCGATCTCGAAGGGGGAGCGAGGCGTTGACCCACCCCCCAAGGCGAAGGCCCAGGAAGCACCTAAGGTGGTGAGGGCCTTGATCCACCCGGCTAAGGCCTCTACCGAAGTGGTCTCTGCGACCCTGACGGAGCCGTCTGAGACCACGCCAATGGAAACGGCCTCTGGGCCCAGAGTATCCCTGCCGCTGCGGAGGGAATCCTCTTTCCAGCCCACCGCTAAGACCCCCGTGAAGCCCCCGGCTGAAAAAGAGGGGGGTGGGGGGGCGGTGGCCGTTACAGACTCGGAATCAGCCTCTGAGGAGGAACTGGTGGAGACCGAGAGGGGCCTCAAAGAAAGGTCCATAGGCCTCAACGAGACGTTCGAGAAGGTTCGATCCCAGGGGACGGTCCCTGCTGACGTGATCGAAGATGGCGACGAGGACGACGAACAGGGCCCAGTGGAGCAGCCATCCCGTCCTTCGCAGCCATTGCCCGAGCCCCAGGATAGCTCGGCAGCCATTTTGTTGGCAATCCAATCCTTATGTACCGAGATAAGAACGAGATTACCACGGACCCCAACGGAGGATCCAGAACCAGGCCCGTCGGGAAACACTCCGAACAAGCGGAGGAGAGTCCAGCCCTCTCCGCCCTTCGTGCCCGCGAGGCCGGCGGACCCCTCATCCCCCTCGCCGGGAGAGGATACGGGGACGGACGATGGCGATGACACAGCAGGCATCCCGTCGTCACCCCCCCCCCCCCCCCCCCCCCCGCGGGCGTCCCCAGCCGACGAGGTTGGCTCTTTCCACGCCATGACAACCAGGGCATCCGAGCTCTTCCAGCTCTGCCCTGAAGAACAGAAAAAGGAGGGGTTTCTGTACCAACGACGAGAGGCTAAGAGGAAGGCGGTCCTCGCGGTGCCTTTACTCGACGACATCTGGGACGAGGGGCTTGCTGTCCTCAAGAACCCTGCCACGACACCCGCCAAGAGGGACAGGTACGAGAAGAAGTACCAAGTCCCTGATGCCGCCCCCTTGTGCGTCAGGGCCCAGCCCATGCCAGACTTGGTCATTTCGGCAGTGGCTAGGAAGAAGGCAGCGGGCGCGGCGACTTCCACTTCCCCGCCGGACAGCGAGGGTAAGAAGTTGGACTCTATGGGACGACGAGTCATATCGTCGGCGGCGACGACGATTAAGGTGGCCAATGCCTTAGCGATCGTGGACCGCTACGACAGGGAGCTCTGGTTCAAGATCGCTCCCCTGCTAGATTTCCTGCCTGATGACAAAAGGGCAGAGGCCCTAGAAATTGTGCAGGAGGGCGAGGTGGCGTCGGATCACGCCATTACGGTGGCAACGGACATTGCCGATACCAGATTTCGCCAACTGGGCAACGGAGTTTGCCTCTGCCGACGAGGATGGCTCAAGGCGACAGACTTTCGCCAGGACGTCCAGGCCAGAGCGTTGGACTTGCCGTTCGACGGCAACATCCTCTTTGGTAAGGCGGTGGATGAGTCTCTACAGGCCATTAACACCGATTCGGAGACGGCCCGGGCCCTTAGGGTGCTTAAGCAGCGACGGCCGTTTCGGAGCTCTGGAGGCAAACAGGGTGCCACCAAAGGATCCAGCGGTGGCTCCTCCACCTACCGCCAGACGGCCCGCTCCTCTTCACAGGAGGCCTACAGAGGTCGCTTCAAGCAAGGGGGTTCCCGCCGTCGTCGCCAAGGAGGCAAGGCCGCTTCCAAGCAAGACTACCCCGGCGGGGTGGTCGGGGCCCCCACCGAAGCACCCCAGTGGGAGGCCGACTGACTAAGTTCGTCGGGGTGTGGGAGTCCATCTCCACCGATCGTTAGGTGTTGGACACCCTGGCCAACGGGCACTCGCTGGAATTCCTAAAGAAGTGCCCTCGCATTCCTCCCATGGCCAGGAAGGAGAATCACGGCCCTCAACTTGGAGGTAAAGGCGATGCTCAAGAAAGGTGCCATCGAGCTCGTCCCCAGGAGGCTCCGGGGCTCCGGAGTATACTCGAGGTACTTCCTCGTCAGGAAGAAGACAGGCGGTTGGCGCCCCACCCTAGACCTGCGTCGTTTAAACAAATACATCAAGGCACAGAAATTCAGGATGGTCACCCTCCAGCACGTACTGGGACAGCTGGAGGAAGGCGACTTCCTATTGTCGCTGGACCTGGAGGATGCTTGCTTCCACATCCCCATTCTAAAAAGGCACAAGAAGTTCCTCAGGTTCGTGGTTCAAGGACGCCACTACCAATTCAGAGCCCTACCGTTCGGATTAAAGTCGGCACCCAGGGTTTTCACCAAGTGCCCGGCACCAGTGGCGGCGCGGCTGTGCCTGCAGGGGATCCACGTCTACCCCTACCTGGACGACTGGCTAATCCGGGCAAGGTCAGGGGAACTTGCCGTCGATCATACGGCGAGGACCGTCCGGTTGCTCACAGAGCTGGGGTACTCCATCTACCCCAAATCCCACCTGGTTCCGTCGCAAGTAGGACGGGTTTTGGGGGCGAAGCTCGATACAGTGGAGCAAATGGCCTCCCCTTCAGAGGAGAGGACCAAAACCATCCTGGGCAAGGTACGGCGACTGTTAGCCACGGACGTGTCCAGGGTGAGGTCCATCAAGTCCCTTCTCGGGATGATGTCCTCATGCATCTACCTTGTACCCCTTTGCAGACTTCGGATGCGTCCGCTACAGGAGTTCCTCGACGCCCGCTGGTTTCAGGTGGGGGGCTGATTCGAGGACAGGATCCCCCTCAACGAGGAGTTCCGTCAGGCGATCCTATGGTGGGGCACATGGGCTCACCTCACGACGGGCACAGACTTTCAAACCCCGGCGTTTCAGGAGACGATGACTACGGATGCCTCTCTGGAAGGTTGGGGGGCCCACACCAGAGATCTCCACGCAAGAGGCCTTTAGCTTCCGGAGGCGAGGTCTCTTAACATCAACATCTTGGAGCTCTGTGCAGTGTTCTGGGCACTCAAGTCGTTCCTCCTGTCCCTCAAGGACAAAGCGATGAGGATCTTCACCGACACCACCACCACAATGTTCTACATACGGAAGCAGGGATGCACCAGATCCCCAGCCCTATCCAAGGAGGCCCAGGATCTGTGGCACTAGGCCGTCACCCAGGGGATGTTTCTGGTCCCCTTCCACCTGGCAGGAATAAAAAAACACCATCGCCGACTCACTCAGCAAGGAGCTGCGCTCGTGCCACGACTGGGAACTGCGCCAGGATCAAGTGCATCGACTCTTCCAACTATGGGGCAAACCCCAGATCGACCTGTTCGCGACGGCAGCGAACTCCAAGTGCCAGAGGTTCGCCAGCAGGTTCCCACAGCCGAGGAGCATGGGCAATGCTTTCTCGTTCCCTTGGGACGGCCTGTTTCTATACGCGTTCCCTCCATTGCCGTTGCTGCTCCGCCTCATCAGCCAGCTCAAGAAGTCCAGGTGCAGGATGATCCTCGTCGCACCGGCGTGGCCGAGGCAGGTCTGGTTCCCGGACCTTCTGGACTTGTCAACGTCCCCGCCAGTTAGGCTGCCGTTGGACGCAGATCTTCTCTCCAGAGAAGGAGGTGCCATTCTACACCACGACCCACAGTCGCTGAACTTGCAGCCCTGGATCCTGCAGCGCTAGAGTTTGGAGGGTACGATATCCCGGCTGATTGCAGAGAGGTTCTTGCAAAGGCCAGGGCATGCTCAACTCTCAAGTGTTACGGTCATAAATGGAAGAGGTTCTCTGTCTGGTGCCGTGCATAGATGATTAACCCTCTGCGGATTACGGCCCCTCAAGTGCTGCCGTACTTATTGTCGCTGGCCAAAGCTGGACTGGCCCACGCCTCCATAAAAATAATGAAGGGACTATTCCGTTCATTCCCGCCGGTGAAGGCTCCTGCCCCGGCGTGGGAACTTAATGTGGTGCTGACCAGGCTCATGGGAGCCCCATTCGAGCCTATGCATTCAGCGCCCTTGAAGTTCCTGTCATGGAAGACCGCGTTCCTCGTGGCCATTACCTCTGCATGACGAGTGGGAGAGATTTAGGCCCTATCTTGCAAGCCTCCATACTTGACCTTTCATGGCACAAGGGTAGTGCTTAGGACGCACCCCTCCATCATGCCCAAGGTGCCGTCTGACTTCCACCTTAACGAGCCCTTGGTGTTACCAGTTTTCTTCCCATCGCCTTCGACGCCGGCCGAGAGGACTTTGCACTCGCTGGATGTAGCTAGAGCGCTGAAGTTCTACGTGGACCGCACAAAGAGTTTTCAGAAGACGTCACAGCTATTCGTGAACTTTGAGTCTGTGAATCAAGGGAAGGCTCTCTCGAAGACTTCCATTTCCAGATGGCTCTCCGGCTGCATCATGCATTGTCACCGGTTGGCAAACAGACCACTGCCCGGCTGTCTGAGAGCCCATTCGACCAGAGTGATCGCTGCTATCACGGCGTTCCTGTCTGGTGTGCCACTGCTGGACATCTGCATGGCTGCTACGTGGAGGTTGACACACACCTTCACAAGATTCTACTGCGTCGATCGGGACTCCAGGTAGAAGTCCAGGGTCGGCCAAGCAGTGCTGCGCGACCTGTTCGCTTAAGGTGAGCCTGGTGAGGAGGTAAGAGATGCTTAATGTGGAGTTGTTGTATTGCTTAATGTTGAGCCTGTTGCCACCTCCCGTGGTTGTGCATGTGTATACTGCTATGTATTATTTTATTCATGAGCATATGAATCCATGCCAGACCCCATGCTGGAGAAGGAACAAGTTACTTACCTGTAACTGTTGTTCTCCAGCATGGGTCTGGCATGGATTCACATGCAAACCCTCCCACCTACCCCTCTGCGGCTCTTCACTTGGTCATACTGCCATTTGGTGTGCTACCAAATCTGAAGATGGCTGCCAGAGGAGGGGCTTAGGTAGAGGGCAGTCATTGGCTGGGGGCAGTATGACCCAGAGACCAGTGATTTGTTTCAGAACTGTCTTTCTCCTAATAACCAAACTGAAACTGATTTTGTTCTTTACCGAGGATTCCCAGCCTGACGATTGGGAGTATTCATGAGCATGTGAATCCATGCTAGACTCATGCTGAAGAACAGCAGTTACAGGTAAGTAACTTGTTCCTTTTTCTTAGTTTCATGATGGTAATCTAGAATCCCCCAATACTTGACCTTGAGCCAGAGTTTCTCCCTATTAACACTATTGGAAGCTTTGGACATATCATGCTAGCATTGTATATGGTTTGGCCTATCTTCTCTCTTGTAGTAGAATGCAGGTGGGCAAGGACCGTCCATTTGTTTTCTTTACCTCGGGCATCACTATGTGTATTACACCCTATGCCCCCACCATGGTGATATAATAGCTAATTTAGTACCATTACAGTGATTTACAGTGGTTCTAAAATGGATTGTTCCTAAGGGGTCCCCATATCTCTTGAAAGAAGTACCAAAATCTATAGGAATGATTTATTTGAACGTGTGAACTTATTTTCATAAATGGGAATTAGAATTGCAGTCAGAAAAGACAAACATTCTCTCTAAAGGATTCCATGATGAATGTCAAAAACTAAGTGATAATTCAGAAACATGTTGGAGAACTGTATATTTGATGTTTGCACAAGTACTTACTCTTTTGTGATAACATTACTTTTATAAGACATTGGGACAGATGATTGTTTTAGTCCACATATGAATTAGTTATCCAAGTTGAATTGTATGTTAATCTGTCTTTGTATTGGATTTATTATTTTTTTCCTGACATTATTTTTGTAACGCTCACCTGATTCCCACGGAGGCGCGGGTCTTGGCAGGAAGGTGTCCGTAACACGAAACGTGATGTGCAGGATTCGGTTGGCTTCTGGGGTCGAACCTCTCCGCACTGTGTGTCGAACTCGAAGGGTGAGGTTTCTGCAGGTGAAATAATATGGGGATTAAAGGTCTGGGTTGTTGAATGTCCCTATCTCTCTCCTCCCAGCTTGTCTGTTGAACCCCCCTCCCAGGTCAACTTGCTCACCTTAGATAGGTGAATGCTGGGCTCTCCATCTGCGTCTAGTGCAGGGTGCCGTTGCCAGTTCCTTCACTGGTGAAACGTTAGCCTCTTGACTTCAGAGGATGAGTACCGTCGTTGTATGCACGACCGGTAAGTTTCTGGACACCTTTAGTCTTTATAGTCTTTTATGCGTGGCAGTGAAGCGCCTGGGATTGAGTAAGTATGGCAAGCGCTCTTACTGTCTCTTTCTTTGTCTTTGCAGGCGACGATGCAGAAAGAAGAAATCCGGAATCCGCCACGTGCCGGTGAGTGCTGTTGTCTATGCAGGTGAAGATGCAGCGTGAAGAATCCGGAATGCACAGCGTGCCGGTAAGTAGAATAATGCTGTTTATCTTTGTGCAGATGCAGCGTGAAGAATCCGGAATGCACGGCGTGCCAGTAAGTAAAATAATGCTGTTTGTCTTTGTGCAGATGCAGCGTGAAGAATCCGGAATGCACGGCGTGCCGGTAAGTAAAATAGTGCTGTTTGTCTTTGCAGGCGAAGGTGCAGCGTGAGACACGGCCGCTGCCGATGGATCAGGTAAGCAAACACTGTGTGTGAAAGTTCGTTCTGCTAACCTGTTGTTTCTGATCTTTTGCAGGTGCTGATGTTGCTCGGGTACCGGAATGGTGAGTATAATTCTTGCAGGTTCAGGATCTAAAGAAGAAAAGCTGGAGCAGACTCGGTGAGCGTTCTGCTGCTGATGCAGAATAACGCGAAGCACGTTTCATCAATCGGGTGTGGTTTAAATAGCCTTGGAGTGATGAGGCGTCTCCTTCCACGGCCCCGCCTAGGTAAGAAAAGAGTTCCTGCTTCCAGAAGAGTTCCAGTGGAGTGGTGCTGCCCCACCCAGGTAAGAAAAGTAGTCCCAGTTCACCGAGGACTTTTAAGAGTCTGGCAAGTCAGCAGCATGGTCTGCCGCAGGTAAGTCCACCCAAGCATCTTCACACCACTGATGAGCCCGGCGCTTCCCGTGCCGGGACCGAGGCTTCTGATGAGCCTGGTGCCACCGGCGCCAGGACAAGGTCCAAAAGGTCCCTGTGGGGACCGGCTGGTGCCTAGGATCAGGGTTAGGGGCCTGCTTCCAAGGACGTTGGGCTGATCCTGGCTCCTTGGAAGCAGTGATCATGACAATTTTTGATTAATTGTCCACATAATTGTTGTCTTTGAGGCCAGTGCTGATGGTATAGCCCCAATGTAGACTTTTTCTATAATCATGTAATTGGAATGAAGAAATGTTTTAACTTACCCTAGCAGATTCCAGATACCCCACTCACGTATTAAATATTTTACAGAGCATTTACTACCTGCCACCTAAAGAAAATGGCTGATGTGTATACTGCTTTGCAATCTATTCAAAGCATGTGCATCTATGCAAGATTGAATACAGTAAAGATGCTTACCTGTAACTCCAGTTCTCCAGAATTGGTATCTTTCATAGATTCACATGCTTCCACCACAGTAAAGGCTTTAGGTTAAAGTCATAAACTTTACCTCATTAGAATCTAAACAGCTCCCCAAGGGGAGGAGGTGAGCAATAGACATGCATCCCATTGGCTGGGAACAAAATGACCCCAAACAAGATGGATATGCTACAGAATCCACTGTTTTTCTTTAAAGTAGGAAGTATGTAATCGAGGATTCCCAGCCTAATGGCAAGGATTATTCAAAGCATGTGAATCCATGAATGATACCAATGCTGGAGAACTGGAGTTACAGGCCAGCACATTCCTCTTGGCTGTGTTGTTGGTTTGTACACTCCGAACTTTTTTTTTTATGTAACCATATGCTATGCTACAGCTTTCATGGTGTCTCTTTCAACCTTCTGGCCGCTTGCTAAGTAAGTCGTGGGAATCGAGATGAATTTTTGATTAGCAGGTGCTAAAAACAGCTCCTGGGTATCGGGCATCACCCACCAAGCACGATCCACATCTATGGAACGAGCAACTAGCAGATCATTTTTTTTTTTACATAGTATAGGTTTTTGGCAGCCATTCTAGTCAGTAAGTGTGCAAGGAGCGCCACCATTATTTGCTGTTTCTACACCCGTGTTCTTTACCCAGATAGCTGTACAAGTGCCCTTCCTCCCCCATCCCTCCTCTTGGCCCCCCACTTTCGCTGCTTTCCCCACAATTCACATAGTCTCCTTCACCCCTGGGTTGCTCCAGCTCAGTCAGCATTCACGTTTGCTAGATGGCTGCCATGGAAAGGTAACTGGACTTGTCTACAAACAACTCTTACTACCTTCTTTTGCTGACATCTTGGTATTGTGTTCTTTCCTTTTATGAAAGGAAGCTTGCACCCTTTCAAGGAAATTGCTTTTTGATTTATCGCCATTGGCATGCAGGGCCAGGAAGGCCTGAACCCTCATTACAAGTTACAGGGTTTGTGGTGTTTAGCGCTATAGGAGCACCTTGGGTGGGAAGGTATTGCGTCCTTTTGTTGACACCCATTTTTCCGACGGGTGTTTTGCAGCGTGAGTTTTGCCAAAAATGTCCATCGACATTGAGGGGGAAGCAGGGGGGTTGGAGTGGGTCTAAAGAAGATATGTAATTAAGCAGGGTTTCGGGGGCGGAAACCCTGAAAAATAATTTAAAAAATGTCAAACTTTTTTGGCAAAACACCCGCCGGGGAAAAAAGGGGGTGGGCGAAATGACATGGAACTGGGTGGCATGCTAATATCATTTGGGTTTTGGTCCTTTGTGGCACTAATTGCGAGTATGGTAATGGCACCTGATGGCAGTATTGTCACTGTGGTTGCCTCCCATTATTCTGACTATTTAATTTCCCACCCGTTTGGTGTCTGTTTCTCCTTTCCACCGCTGTCTGCTACTACACACTCTCTGCTGAGCTACGACTCGCATTAGCCTGTGCTGAACATGAATGAATATGGTCACTAGGCCGCTGAACGTTCTTTACTTGGTGGCCATCTCATAGTGCCTTTTTGCACTTGTTCTCTGCTGGGTAATACCACCAGTTATGTGCCCTTAGTTTTAGAAACTAGCTTCTGGCTGTCGAACATCTCCCAGTTGTCAGCAGCTTCCGGCGGGGAACCAGGAGAGTGCCCAGCGCACTGCAAATCTAACTTCTACAGGAGAGGCAACATTTACCGCTTTGCCCCTATTCTATGATAAATTGTTTAAATGAGTACTATTAACATTTCTCCAGCATGGGGTCTGGCATGGATTCACATGCTCATGAATATTCCCCGTCGTCAGGCTGGGAATCCTCGGTAAAGAAAAAACCAGTATCAGTTTCGTTTCTGATCTGTCTTTCGTAGTAATAACCAATCACTGGTCTCTGCGTCATACTGACCACAGCCAATGACTGCCCTCTACCTAAGCACCGCCTCTGGCAGCCATCTTCAGATTTTTACCGCACGTTCATGTGTTGGGATCCTCGTGCTATTGCTCTCGAGCGTTAGTGCTATTTTTCGCGCTTTTTTCACAAAAAACTTCGATTCTTTCGGTCAAAGAGCCTCAAGCTCCACCGATCCTACATCCGATCAACGGGGACCCGTGTCGGATTCATCTGTGCCCCTCAAGGGTGAAGATTTCGTCGAGCTACACTTCGGAGGAATCCAGAAGCTTCTCAGGCCCGGTCTCGGATATGGCCCAGGAGAAGGGAAGCTCGACGCCCGGAAAGCTGTTCGGGGTCTGCCCTGGATGCCAGCTGCAGAACGTCTTCAAGGAGGACGAACACTCTTTCTGCCTTTACTGCCTTCATGAGGACAAGACGCACGTGGAGAAGGACTGTGCGTTTTGCGGCAACATGTCGGAACGGACCATGAAGGACCGCCATCAACGTCTCGCCAACTGGCTGGAGGGTAAGAGCCCGTCTGGCGAGAAGAAGAAGAAATCCGAGCGGTCTTCTAAGACCTTTGAGGGCGCCCCGGCGACGGGGGCCCAACATAAGGCCAAGCACCGCGAGTCCGCTGGCACCGGGAGCGCCGAACGGTCGGGCTCTACGGGCGCCAGGCAGGGCGCACCCTCCCCGGCATCATCAACCACGAGCCAACGCTCTGGGTCGGGTAAGAGGAAGGCCGAGCACCCGGCGAAGCTCCTGGAGAGGCCCCGGTCGAGCTCTAAGGCAGAGGAGGAGCGTGGCAGTGCCCCCTCCCTCAAGGATAAGGCGGTGAGCGCACCTAAGGTGGTGAAGGCCTTGATCCATCCGACCAAGCCCTCTATCGAAACGGTCGCGGCGGCCCTGGCTCAGCCTGTGGTGGCTGCACCAGTGGTGGCGACCTCAGGGCCCAGAATCTCCCTGCCTCCTCGGAGGGAGTCTTCCTTTGTGCCCATCGATAGGACCCCCGTGAAACCCTCCGTGGGGAAGAAGAAGGGGGGGCAGGGCGTCATCGGAGATTCGGCCTCAACCTCAGAAGAGGAGCTGATCGAGGTCTTAAGCCACGGCCTAGGCGTGGAAGAAGGCCAGCCCGTCGGAATGGACCCCGACGCAGGTGACGACGACGACATCGTCGAGGATACCGACGGGGCCCCTGCTCGCCCGTCGGATTCCCCTCTGCCAGCGCCGCAAGACAACTCGGCGGCCATTTTGTTGGCCATACAGTCCTTATGCTCCGAGATAAGGACGAGGCTACCGTTACCGACGGAGGAACCTCTCCCGTCGGGGGATCCAGAACCGGGACCTTCTGGTGTTCCCCCTACCAAGAAAAGAAGGATCCATCCACCACCTCCTTTTCAACCGTCGCGCCCCTTCCAGCCCTCCTCCCCGTCCACCCGAGGGGATGATACGGGGACTGACACGGCAGCGACGGGTACGGACGACGAGGCATACGACAAGGATTTTCCGTCGTCGCCTCCCACCAGGGCTTCTCCGCCCGACGAGATCGGATCTTTCCACTCCATGATCTCCAGGGCTTCCGAGCTTTTCCAACTCTGCCCTGAGGAGAAGAAAAAGGAAGGCTTCCTTTATCAGCGGCGCGAGGCCAAGAGGAAGACGGTCCTCTCAGTGCCTCTGTTGGACGACATTTGGGATGAGGGCCTTTCCCTCCTCAAGAACCCTTCCACGACGCCAGCTAGAGGAGACCGGTACGAGAAAAAGTACCGGGTCCCGGACACGGCCCCCCTGTGCCTCCGGGCGCAGCCTACCCCGGACTCCGTCGTCTCCGCGGCAGCCAGGAAGAAAGCGGGGGGGGGGGTGCGGCCTCCACATCGACTTCCCCGCCGGACGGCGAGGGAAAGAAATTGGATGCTATGGGACGTAGAGTCATCTCGTCGGCAGCGACGACGATTAAAGCGGACAACGCCTTGGCTATCGTGGCCCGCTATGACAGGGAGCTCTGGTACAAGATAGCTCCCCTGCTGGATTTTCTGCCGGACGACAAGAGGGCGGAGGCCCTTGAGATCCTGCAGGAAGGTGAGGTGGCCTCGGACCACGCCATCACCGTGGCGACGGACATCGCCGACACCGGGTTCCGCCAGCTGGGCAACGGCGTTTGCCTTCGACGTCGTGGATGGCTCAAAGCTACGGATTTCCGGCAGGACGTCCAGACCAGAGTCCTGGACATGCCCTTCGACGGGAACAACCTGTTTGGGAAGACAGTGGACGATTCCCTTCAGGCCATCAAGGCGGATACTGAGACGGCCCGGGCCCTTGGAGTCCTGTAACGACGGACGCCCTTTCGGAGCGGCGGAGGCAAGGGCGCCTCCAAAGGTTCCGGCGGCGGTTTCGCTTCCTACCGTCAAGCGGCCCGCTCGTCGTCGCAAGAGGCCTACAGAGGACGAGGCAAGTCTAGCGGACCCCGCCGTCGTCGCCAAGGAGGTCAAGGCGGCAAGGCCGCGCCCAAGCAGGATTGAACCGGCCGTGGGGTCGGGCCCCCACCGAAGCACCCCGGTGGGAGGCCGGCTGGCGGGCTTAGTCAGCGTGTGGGAGTCCATCTCCACCGACCGTTGGGTGCTGGACGCCCTGGCCCGGGGCCACGCGCTCGAGTTTCAAAGAAGGTGCCCGCGCGTCCCCCCCGTGGCCAGGAAAGAACTTCACGTCCCTCAACTTCTCCTGGAGGTAAAGGCGATGCTCAGAAAGGGCGCCATCGAACTCGTCCCAAAGAGGCTTCGGGGCTCCGGAGTCTACTCGAGATACTTCCTCGTGAAGAAGAAGACGGGAGGATGGCGCCCCATCCTGGACCTGCGACGTCTGAACAAGTTCATCAAGGCGCAGAAGTTCCGGATGGTCACCCTCCAGCACGTCCTGGGTCAGCTGGAGGAAGGAGACTTCCTATCGTCGTTGGATTTGGAGGATGCCTACTTCCACATTCCCATCCTAAAGGGGCACCGCAAATTCCTCAGATTCGTGGTCCAAGGGCGTCATTACCAGTTCAAAGCCCTTCCCTTCGGACTACGGTCGGCACCCAGGGTATTCACCAAGTGCCTCGCACCGGTGGCGGCGCAGCTGCGCCGCGAGGGGATTCACGTCTACCCCTACCTGGACGACTGGCTCATCCGCGCCAAGACGAGGGAGCTCGCCGTGGTCCACACGGCAAGGACCGTCCAACTCCTCACGGACCTGGGATTCTCCGTGAACTACGCCAAATCCCACCTGGTGCCCGCGCAAGTCGCACTGTTTCTGGGAGCCAGGCTCGACACAGTGTCCCTTCTGGCCTCCCCGTCGGAGGAGAGGACCAGGACCATCTTGGGCAAGGTGCAACGGATGTTGGTGGCCGACGCGGCCAAAGTGAGGTCCATCAAGTCCCTCCTCGGGATGATGTCTTCCTGCATCTACCTCATTCCCATGTGCAGGCTCCGGA
Organism: Ambystoma mexicanum; assembly: GCF_040938575.1. Classification (NCBI taxonomy): domain Eukaryota; kingdom Metazoa; phylum Chordata; class Amphibia; order Caudata; family Ambystomatidae; genus Ambystoma; species Ambystoma mexicanum. The sequence goes on along the minus strand of NC_090939.1, from coordinate 475,037,771 downwards.
TGCGCCCGTTGCAAGAATTCCTGGATGCGCGCTGGATCCAGACGACGGGCAGCTTCGAGGAAAGGATCAAGCTCGACGAGAGTTTCCGACGAGCGATACGGTGGTGGGGCACCCGCGCGCATCTGACGGCGGGCATGGACTTCCAGACCCCAGCCCACCAGGAGACCGTGACCACGGATGCCTCCCTGGAAGGGTGGGGAGCGCACACCGAAAATCTGCACGCAAGGGGACTCTGGCTCCCGACGGAGAAGTCCCTGCATATCAACGTCCTGGAGCTCTGTGCAGTGTTTTGGGCCCTCAGGTCCTTCCTTCCGTCCCTCAAGGGCAAGGTGGTGAGGATCTTCACCGACAACACCACCACCATGTTTTACATCAGGAAACAGGGCGGAACCAGGTCCCCAGCGCTGTCCAAGGAGGCGCAGGACCTGTGGCATTGGGCCGTTGCCCAAGGGATTTTTCTGGTGCCGTTTCATCTGGCAGGGATAAAAAACACCATCGCCGACTCACTCAGCAGGGAGCTGCGCTCGTGCCACGAGTGGGAACTACGGCAGGATCTGGTGGATCGCCTCTTCCGACGGTGGGGCACACCCCAGATCGACCTGTTCGCGACGGCGACGAACACCAAGTGCCGGAGGTTCGCCAGCAGGTTTCCCCAGACGAGGAGCATGGGCGATGCTTTCTCGTTCCCCTGGGAGGGCCTGTTCCTCTACGCGTTCCCTCCCTTGCCTCTGCTAATCCGGCTCGTCAACCAGCTCAAGAGGTCACGGTGCAGGATGATCCTCGTCGCACCTGCGTGGCCGAGGCAGATATGGTTCCCGGACCTTCTGGACTTGTCAGCGTCCCCGCCGATCAAGCTGCCGGCGGACGCGGATCTACTCTCCAGGGAAGGAGGCGCCATCCTCCACCACGACCCGAAGTCGCTGAACTTGCAGGCCTGGCTCCTGCAGCGCTAGAGTTTGGAGGATACGACATACCGGCCGATTGCAGAGAGGTTCTTGCAAAGGCCAGGGCGTCCTCGACTCTTAAATGCTACGGACACAAATGGAAGAGGTTCTCTGTCTGGTGCCACGCACAGAAGATTAACCCTCTACGGATTACGGCCCCCCAAGTACTGCCGTACCTGCTGACGCTGGCCAAAGCTGGTCTGGCACACGCGTCCATCAAGATTCATCTTGCTGCGATCTCCCGATACACCAGAACCACGGGCCGGACGTCCTTGTGGTCTCATCGTCTTGTGAAAGAGTTCATGAAGGGACTGTTCAGATCGTTCCCGCCGGTGAAGGCTCCGGCCCCGGCGTGGGAGCTCAACGTGGTGCTGACCAAGCTCATGGGACCTCCGTTCGAGCCTCTGCACTCGGCCCCGTTGAAGTTTCTATCGTGGAAAACAGCTTTTCTTGTGGCCATCACCTCCGCACGACGAGTGGGAGAGATCCAGGCCCTTTCCTGCAAGGCCCCGTACTTGACTTTCCACGACACGAGGGTAGTGCTCAGGACGCACCCCTCCTTCATGCCCAAGGTACCGTCGGACTTCCATCTCAACGAACCCTTGGTGTTACCTGTGTTCTTCCCGTCGCCTTCGTCGCCGGCTGAGAGGACTTTGCACTCGCTGGATGTAGCTAGAGCGCTGAAGTTCTACGTGGACCGCACGAAGGGTTTTCGGAAGACGTCACAACTCTTTGTGAACTTTGGACCTGTCAATCAGGGGAAGGCTCTCTCGAAGGCTTCCATTTCCAGATGGCTCTCCGGCTGTATCATGTACTGTCATCGGTTGGCAAACCGACCGCTGCCTGGCCGTCCGAGAGCCCATTCCACCAGAGCGATCGCAGCTACCACAGCGTTCCTTTCTGGTGTGCCCCTGCTGGACATATGCAGGGCTGCTACGTGGAGGTCGACGCACACCTTCACAAAGTTCTACTGCGTCGATCGGGATTCCAGGGAGGAGTCCAGGGTCGGCCAAGCAGTGCTGCGCAACCTGTTCGCCTGAGGTGAGCCTGGTGAGGAGGTAAGATGCTTAATGTTGAGTTTGATGTAATGCTTAATGTTGAGCCTTTGCCACCTCCCGTGGTTGTGCATGTGTGTACTGCTATGTATTCTTTATTCATGAGCATGTGAATCCATGCCAGACCCCATGCTGGAGAAGGAACAAGTTACTTACCTGTAACTGTTGTTCTCCAGCATGGGTCTGGCATGGATTCACATGCGAACCCTCCCGCCTACCCCTCTGCGGCTCTTCACTTGGTCATACTGCCACTTCACGTGCTTCCAAATCTGAAGATGGCTGCCAGAGGCGGTGCTTAGGTAGAGGGCAGTCATTGGCTGTGGTCAGTATGACGCAGAGACCAGTGATTGGTTATTACTACGAAAGACAGATCAGAAACGAAACTGATACTGGTTTTTTCTTTACCGAGGATTCCCAGCCTGACGACGGGGAATTTTAATGAGCATGTGAATCCATGCCAGACCCATGCTGGAGAACAACAGTTACAGGTAAGTAACTTGTTCCTTTCTAATACTTAAAGTTCATGTCACGCTTGTATGTTCGTAAGGCACCAGTTGGCCTGATCAGCCAAATGTAACTATTGGTAGCTGTTGGTTTCAAGCTAACCTTGCTTTCCTAAGCTAGAAGCAGTAGCTAAATAGCTCCCAGCAATTTCAGCCTTGGCCTTCCTTATGTGGCCCGTAAGCTGTGCGTTCTGGTACAGAACTACTAGTATTTCCTGCGGGGTGGCCTTTAATGCTTTAAAACATTAAATTATGAATCAAGGTAATTCGTCCCTTCTCTCCAAGTCGGGGAAGGGCGGGTAGGCTTTGAGGCTAGGGAGGTGATATGGCTCCGCAAGACTCATCTTAGTCGTCTGGGCAAGTCGGACCTCACTGGAAGACTCCCAGGGGATAAGAACCCCAGTTCCTCTAAGGAACTCCCAAACCCTTCTCCCATGATGGCATACATGGGGCTGCCTGAGATGCTTACCAGCAATTAAGCCCAAGACTGGGCTGAAGACATTATTAACATGTACCATGACTATGAGAAAACAAGCTGTCTCTTTAGGGAGATACCTCGACTTAACTGTTGAGGATGTTTAAGGACAAGGAGGCACTGAGATTGAGGGGAGAGAATCATATGGCAGCAGGGGAGGCCCCCCTGGTAGCGTAACGCAAGCGAGAGATCGAGCCAACGAGACCCGCAGAGCCTGTGAAATTCAAAATGACTGAACTACAGTATCAGACACTTGGAATACAGAGTCTGGGAACCCAAAACCAGTTGGCAGCGTGATCGCGAGTAGTTCGTGGTGGACAGGGAGCCCATCCTCAACAGCACTGTTTGCAAAGAGGGACGCCAGATCGTAGCACGAAAGGTAAGCGAGAAACTGGCGAGGACGCCAGCACAGAAGACAACCGAGAAAGAGAAGCCAAGCAGAAAGTAAAGTCCCAAGTGACCACAGTCCCTGGGGATGTTCCCCCATGAAGAGAGAGGTAACTGGGAGCATGGGAAGGCTAGAAAGCCAAAAGGGGATAGTTATACGAGTGTAGAAACTCGTCCCAGTGAAATTGTGGTAACTCGAACTGCAAAGTGGACTTATCTGAACTGTAATAATATCATAAGAAACGTCATATTTAAACTTGAGAAAAAGAATATTAGTAAGCCAAAAAGACCATCCAGGGAAGTGGGGACATTTGAGGTACTAAAAGGAGCGTGTTAAGGAAAGAACACCTATGAGATTAAGACCACTCGTCACAGTGAAAGGATGGAAACATAAACACAATGTAAACAACCCTGGAAAGAGAGAAGGTTGGCAGAAGGCCAGAAAATGAGTTCACGCCAACACAACTAACAGACCGGGAAAGCGAAGAAGAGAACCCTTGGTGTCCCAGACGCTTCGATTGATCAGCTATGATAGTTTGTTTATATAGCACCTATACACAATGTGTTTCAAAGCGCTTCAAGGCAAGGGTGGGAACAACGGAGAGAACAAGGGAAAATACAATGACATTCTTACAGGCCATGAACAATAAGGATGTGAAATTAACTATCATACTCGGCCTGGCGACATTTCAGATAGTGCAAGAGCGAAGACCTCGATAAGGAAGGAAGGGAGGGGAGAGTGGGATGGAAATGGAAACAGATAAGCGACTACAGTACTAGGCTGACATTTCTGGTAGAGCCGGATAAAAACAAAAGGTGAGGGAGAGGGGTGCCGAAAGGGAGGGTAGGAACAAACTTTGCCTACTGCTGAAGTGAGAGGAGTGTCTGTAAAACATAAAGGTTAGCTGCATGAATGGACACAAATAAATAGGCTCTGAAAACAGGTTTTCAGTGCAAGGCTCTGTGCAGCTGGGACCAGTCGGTGACGCAGAGGGCAGTGTCCCATATATTGTATGATCCACATGCTTGACCCATCATTTGCTCTGCAAGGAGAAGTTCAGATGTTTCATAAATCAAAAAGTGTCCAATGTTAAAGGCAAATCATAGCCTGAGACTAGGTATATAATATGGTTTTGCAGCAGGCAGGGTAATTGTCAACTTCAGGTGGACAAGATGGCCCTTGCCTGTCATTGATATGATTTTTAATATAGCATTAACTACCATTTTTGGGGAGAGCGGGGTTGCTAATAACCTCAACCCCCATGCTAGGTAGGCCCAAGCACATCATTTCAGCCCTATACACCCATAAAAAGTGATCATCACCAAAAGTACTTAGAGCCACCATCTGTGGCACTGATGCTTTTTTTTATGGCCTGTGACGCTTTAAAGAGTGGAGGAGATTACAGTTTTACTGTTGCACTCTCTCTCCATTAACCCCTTTGAACCTGCAGTGAACAGGGAAAAGAGGGTGGAGAGGCCGCTCAGGGTGCAAGAGAGGAATGCAGGGTGAGCTGTGCTTTCATTGAACAGGCTAATTTAAATAGCAAGCTGTGCTACACAAGTGTCAGTTTAATTAGCAAATTAACAGAATTGCATAGCAACTTGCTGTATTTTATGCCTTGCATATCCGGATAACATTTTACAAATTCCAACAGTTTCAAATCGTGTTTTTTCCCCCTCGCATTCTGCCTTTAAGTGAACCTGAAAACCTTATTGAATATATGTCTATAACCCACCAAAAAGATGAACTAAACATTTGATATGCTAACGCAGTGCTGGTTCTCTACTATGACTTGCACATTCTCTCAAAGGACAGTAATATAATAAAAGCTGGGCAAGTGAAATGTAGATGACTGTTAAATCATTAGACTATTACCAAAGAGCACTGTCACGCACCTCCTCTCGAATAGCTTTGTCTAAATGTGTGTGGATGTGTTAAGCAATCATGCTGCATTCCTTGTGTGATGGTTGCTTCATTTTATTTTTAAAAAAAAAGCTATTTGTTGATCCCAAACCTATTGCCTGCCCACTCCTTCATTGGTAATAGATCGTTATGACTAGAAATTCCGTGATCCCTACACTGTTTTCTTTGAAATCGAATTTGGAACATGTAATGTGTGTTGATACAGTACCCTTCGATTTATGAATGGTTCACTCTTTCTACTTTTAATTATATTTGATCAACTTTTTATATTAAGAATATCCAACGCAGATTAAAAACATACATTTGCTTGGTAGGTTGGATGCATCACACGGTCGATCAATTGGGAGAAAAAGTTAGCAAGGAAAGCTATGCGATACAGTATCTCCAGAAATCCTTAGAGGCAGACCCGAACTCTGGTCAGTCTTGGTATTTCCTTGGAAGGTAAGAAGTAATCATGATTTGTAATAACTGTCATGTTCTTTACAAAACATAAAGTTCTTTTTGACATGTTAATCTTCTTTAACTTATGGTGTATTCAGACAAAATATAATTTGGCACAAACTAGACTACTCTTTCCCTGGCACACTGCTGAAGCATAAATCACTAGCCCCGAGTGCAATATTAAATGTCAATTAGTATTTCCAGGCCGCCTTGTCTGTGCAGTTGCTGATGTAATGTTTGCACCTACAAATACATTATGGCTGTAGCACCATGGATGCTGTACTGTTGGTTTGGTAACAATAGTACGATTAATTGTACCTACTTACTCCTACATCCTGTTCCTTTTCCTCCATACTGCATGGGCGTCCCTTGCTAAGGATGGGAACGGAAACTTTTTCACCAGAAAACAAATCTCTTTTCCCCTTTAAATTTAGTTACGCGCAGGAGCGCTCCCCTGACCCTGCCCTCCAGCTCCACACCTCAGTCCTGATGGGACTGATTGAGGCCCTTTTTTCCCTTCGAATTCCACACGTTTCCAGTCTTCCCCAGGGACGCGTGTCCCTCTGTTACGTATTACTTCATTTTTTCCCATAAATTGTTTACATTCTAGGAACTTTAATTCACACCGGCTTCGGGTGCTGCTCTCCTTCCTGGCGCATTTCGGCTGCAATGGCCTTTAGTAGTTGCCTGTCCTGCGACCGATCCTTTCCGACGTCGGACCCACACACACACTCTGCCTCTGCTGCCTCAGCGAAGACTGTGGCTGGGACGGTTGTTCGGCATGCAACACACTCCCCGGTCTCTCAAGAACCGGCTCGCAAGGTGGAGGGTGCTGTTCTCCAGGTCTCCGCCTAAAGAAACCAAGGATTATGTGTGTTGTAAAATGAAGGCCAAGCTAAGACTTCTGTTCTGAAAGGCCCCCTGCAAGGGCGACTGCTTCCCTGGCAAGCAGCGATGCGGGAGTGGCCACTCAGGGATGAAGCCTAACAATTATAGATCTCCCTAACAATGGGCAGGACAGGGTTGGGGTTCCCTGGGAGATGCCTTCCAGATCTGCTGGCACAGCCGCAGGTGTTAAGCATTCCTGCCACCACCTTGCCACCCCCACCCCCTCTGCTCCAACCGACCCTACGCAAATTTCAGACTTTGGTGGGCTGCAGCCTCATCCCACCTACGAGAGCCTGCTTCTCTGATCTGCTGCAGTAGTGCTCCCATGTGCCCATCTATCTTTGGATCACCTGCAGGGGCTTCCTAGCGCAGCAGGGCGGGGCAGTGGAACTTCTGGACCCGGCTAGGCTGGCCCTAGCAGCCTGGATCCCGACCAGCTAAGGCCACAGCTAGCTCAGTTTTCAGATGACAACTGAGACATCATTCAGCAGGCCAGGAGGCCCTCTACTCGGTCCCAGTATAAGAGCAAATGGACTAGTTTCTGCCACAGGGCTTGTGTCTAGGGTCTGGATCCTGTCACCTGCCGGCTGGATGACGTACTGGGGTTTGTGGCGCACCTGGCTCGTTCTGAGTGCAGGTGGATATTTGCTGCACCTATTTAGCAGCCATTGGGGCATACAAGAATTCCCCAAAGCACATGTTTTCGATGGCCAAACCCAGTGGTTAAGGCCCACCTCAAGAGGTAGTCTAGGCTTTTTCCCCCCGTACATAGGTCACACCCAGTCTGGGACCTCAATGTGGTTCTTACAGTGCAAACCTTTTGAGCAGATGGCCTCTGTGGACATCCGGCTGGTGACACTAAACAGTTCTGTTGGTGGCTCTCAACTCTGCAAGGTCAATGAGCTGCAGACGTTGTCATTGTGCCAGCCCTTCAAGTTTCACGACGACCAGGTCATCTTGCGCACTCATCCAAGCTTCTTGCCCAAGGTGGTCTCCCCATTTCATCTGAATCAAGATATCTACATGCCAGTGTTCTTCCTGAAACCACCGTCAGAGGCAGAGAGGGCCCTACATTCCTTGGACCTCAAGAGTGTACTCAAGTTTTAACTCTCTCTCGAATTAAACCCTTCAGGAAGTCTGAGGCATTGTTCGTCACTTTCGAGGGCTCATCCCCCAGCTCTCAGGCAGCCAAGGCTTGTATCGCCCGTTGGATGGTTCAGGCCATTTTAGAGGCGTATACTGCCATGGGCAAACAAGTTCCAGTGCAGATTTATGCCCATGCAGTGAAGGCTAAGGCCACGGCTGTCGCAACGCCCTAGTACCAGCTCAATGTCCGAGGGGGCGTCTGCACGCAGCACTACCGGCGACAATGCCGAGGGCAATATGCCTTCCAGGCCTAGACTGAGGTGCAGGGTAGGCCTCATGCTCCATCACCAAGAGTGTTGGAGGAGGCCGGGCCCAGGGAGCCATGAACCACGACTTTGTCATGTGGCACGCAGCTTGACAAAATGGTGGCTGTGCCAGACAACATGGCCGCTCGTCAGATGCTACTCCTAGGAACAGAGCAGGCGGGTGAACGAGTTTCAAGGTGGGATTGGTGTCAACCAGGTTTCCCCTGCAATCTAGACAGTGCGCTCCAGCCCCAGCAGCCCCCAGCCACTCCGTCAAGATCACCTGCCACCTCTCCTGCCTCAGAGGACAGGTTCTTCGAAAGATTCCTGGCACTGATGCGAACTCCCCAGATAGGGGCCATCTTTCGGGATGCAGTCAGGGTCTTGCTCTCTCCGGTCACTCCAATGGCACCCATAGTCATTCCTCCCATGGCTCTTGCGCCACAGACCCCAGCGCAGCACCGGCTGCCGCTGCCGGCTCCTTCAATTCTGGCTCCCCTGACTCCCACAGTACAGACGGTTCCACACCAGCCTCCCGCTCCAGTATCCACACAGCAGCCCAGGGCGCCCAGCACCCATCCACCTGCTCCGGACCAGCCGGACCCTCTGGTGGACACAGACGAGGAGGAGGCCTTGCAGGTTTAACGGATTATCTGGGCCTTCCCAAGGAGGGGGATGCGGGGGTATGTCTTAGCAGAAGTCCTCACCCTATGACCCCCTACTAACACGGGTATCCTGATGCAGAAGGACATTGTTGCTTTGGCCAAGAAGGGGTGGCTCAAGCCACACTCTGCCCAACCTGTCAATCGGCGGCTCGATGCCAGGTATAGACAGATGGAGGGAGATCCACTCATGCTGTCGGCGCACCCTCAACCACACTCCTCAGTGATTGCTGCAGCGTCACTTTACTTTAAGCCTCAGTCGACGTCGGCGCTGCTAGGCAAGGAGAAGATCTTGGAGGCGTACGGGAAGAAGCTGTACTCAAACGCCTCGCTGAACTTTCGTCAATTCAACGCTGATGCTATGCTGGCAGCCACTAACCAGAGGCTATGGCGGGAAATAGCGGACTTCCTTCCAGAACTTCGGTTGCAGAGCCAGGCGTGCTTCAAAGTGGGTCAGGAGAAGCCAAGCTGGTAGCTCAGGACATCATGGAGTCCACTGTGGCCCACAACGATACCTCTGGCCGGGGCCATCTGCATCGCCACGGACATGAGAAGGATGGCCTGGCTTCGAGCTACTAAATTTAACCCTGATGTCCAGGAAAGCATATTGGACCTTCGAGGGTAGCAACCTCTTTCACTCTACCACTGATGAGGAATTGGATAAATAGAACAGCATCCCACAAACTGTGAGGTCTTTATCCTGACAAAGGCCATTGCCCAAGGCGTAAACCCAGTCGCAGCAATGCTCTGACAGGGTGCAGTCATTTGACGGGTCCCGGGCTTTGAAGAATGTTGGTCGAGACAACCGGACTGCTCGTCCAGGCAGCACCAGCGCAGACAGCAAAAAGGGTGGCGGGGGGAAGAGGAGCAAGGGCTTCTTCCAGTCCCCCCCTCCTCAGCAGCAGCCTCAGAAGGAATGAAACGTGACGCGTCCCTTCGGGTCCACGTGTCTCCAATGGGGGGCAGGCTTGTTTCATGTGCAATCTTGGTGCCAGAACTTGGTGGACCCCTGGATCCTCTGTAGTGTCCTCGGGGTACCGCCTACCGGTCCCTTCTCCTCCCTCCCTTCCCACAGATTGGGACGGCAACTCTGTTGCAGCGAGCCGGTCGCTCGTTGAGAGCCAGGCTGTGGAAGAATTCCCAGCCTCCCAGAGGATTGGGCTTTTATTTCAAGATTTTCGCCATACAAAAGAAGACCCAGGCTGGCCTGAGAGTTGTTGGACCTATCCACCCTCAACCTCTCCCTCCCGCTTCAGAAATTCAAGATGGTTATGCCTGCACTCATTGAAGAGACACTAGACAAGGGAGATTGGATGTGCTCTCTGGATCTAAAGGACGCCTACCTACACGTCCCGATTTGGCAGCCTCATCGCTCCTTTCTACACTTCAGAATCATGGGCTGTCATTTCCAGTACAAGGTGCTACCCTTTGGCCTGAACTCCTCCCCCAGGGTGTTTATCAGACTCATGAATGCAGTGGCAGCCCTCATTTCTTCCCGTACCTGGACGACTAGCTCGTCAGGGTGCGATCCATGGAGGGGGTTGGCCACACTTTCTCCGCACTTATGAGTACACTCCACGACCTGGGATTTACCATCAACCTCAAGAAGTCTCAGCTGCAGCCCATGCAGTCTCTCACCTTCCTGGGCCTCATCTGGGATACCAGGTCCGAGAAAGTTTTTCCCACGGAGGACAAGATTACGGCCATCAAGAGGGCCTCTACGCACTTCCTTACCAGACCAGTGACTTCGGTTTGGTGGTAGCAGCACCTATAGGATATCATGGCAGTGGTCCTCTTGGCCGTGCCACACATGAGGCTCCAGATGAGGACCGTGCAGCTGCACTTCGCAGCCTCATGGAATCAGGAGAAGGGCTCCCAAGCGGAGCTGGTCAGCAAACCGCCTTCTCTCCACTTGGACCTCACGTGGTGGTCCAAGGACTGCAATCTGCGGATGGGCAGGCCATTCCGGCAGCTGACTCTGCAGGTTCCATTAAAACGGATTTCTCCCTCGAGGGCTGGCGAGCCACAGCTTCCATGGAGTCTGGGCCTGGCAGGAGCAGGCATTGAATATCAACTGGCTGGAGCTCAGAGACATCTGGCTAGCGCTCAGGGCCTTCCTTCCGCTCATCGAGGGCTGGACTGCCCTGATCCAGACCGACAACTCCAGCATGTACTATGTCAACAAGCAGGGGGGGTACCAGGTCCCCTCCGCTGTGCAACCTAGCAATCAGCATGTGGGAATGGGCCTTGGAAAACATCTACTTCAGGGCCGCCCACCTCCCGGGGGAGGCCAACTTGGAAGCGGACACTCAGCAGACTTGGAGCGGACAATTACAAGTGGCAATTGAACGACCATGTGATGCAGGTGGTTTTCAACACATGGGGCCATCCTCAGGTGGATCTATTTGCCTCCTGGAGGAACAGGAAGTGCCATCAGTTTGTGTCTTGACATGGACTAAGCACTGGCTCCCTGGGCGACACCATGCAGATTCAACGGGAGGGCATGACAGCTTATGCTTTTCCGTCCACACTCCTGATCCCCAGGGTACTTCAAGATAAAGGATTGTTGCCTCAGCATCATAGTAATAGTGCCTTGGTGGTCGGCGAGACACTGGTTTTCCGAATTGCTCAGCCTCTTGGACCAACCAACCATTCACCTTCTGCTGGGCCCAGCACCTCTCCTGTCCCAGCAGGGGGGCAGGGTTCTCCTCCCACTCCTCTGAAGCTAACCCTTGCAGCGTGGTTCCTGAGCAGAGCACCCTAAAGCACCTGAACTGGCTAACCTGGAGATCATCCAGGGCGCTATGAGCAATGCCACTAGGAGCCAATACAGGAGTAAATGGAGAAGGTTCTGTAACTGGGCAGATTCTCAGGGGATCAACCCTCTGATGTGAACACTGGACGATGTGCTCTTTCTCGGCACTCCTTGCCCACTCAGGCATACAGGTGGACACATGTTGCACCTATCTCACAGCCCTAGGGGCCTACAGAAATTTGGAGGAGGTCTTCTCCTATTCCAACCCGATAGTCGAGAAACATCTGGCGGTCTTGTCCAGGCTTTACACGCTCATCAAGAAGCCCACACCCTGTGTGGAACCTCAATGTGGTGTTGAGCTCCTTGGCGCAGCGGGCATAAGGCTGGTCACCAAGACAACTCAGCTAGTAGGACTTGCCTCCCCTCGCAGAGTAAGCGAGATCCAGGCTCTGGTGGCTTCAGAACCCTATACCACTTTCCACAGTGATAATTTGGTCCTGCAGACTCATACGGCGTTCCTACCTAAGGTACCCTCCGTGTTCCATCTAAATGAGGAAATATTCCTACCTACATTCTTCGCTGACCCCAAGGACGAGGCTCAGAGTCTTGCACTGTCTAAATGTCAGACGCACTCTGAAATTCTTTCTGGATGGGACCAAGGGCTTCCGCAAGTCGGATGCACTTTGTCAACTTTGGGGGCTTCATACTCGGTTATCAGGCATCCAAGGCCTCCATCGCAAGGTGGATGGTTGAGGCCTATGAGGGCCAGCGCAAGCTGCTGCCAGCCAACATGCACGTCCGGGCCAAGGCCACGGCCATCGCATTCCAGCGTCGGCTTCGTGGCAGGTCAGAAGCAGGGCAGCTACCTGGGTCATCCCTTCAGTTTTTTTGTAAGCATTACTGCTTGGACGCCGGCTCGCAGTCAGATGCAGCCTTCGGACAGGCGGTTCTAAGGAACTTGTTTGCTTAAGGAGGGTCTCCTCTCCACCCTGGGGCTACATTCAGTTGTAATCGTCCATACAGTATGGAAAAAAGGGGACGGGACGTAAGAGTAATTACAAGTTACTCATTGTAGTGACTAGAGTACTCATAGTCCCCTTTCCTTCCTACGTCCCACCCAGCTTCCCCTGCTTGTTTGCTAGGGGCTAATATAAATAGTATACCCAGGTATCTAAGCGTCTGATGTGTTAAAAGGAGACTGAGGCGAAGAGCAGCGACTTGGGGGGTGGGGTGTTCCCACACCCGAGGCTGCGCCCCTGCACGCTATACTAAATTCAAAGGGGAAACTCCATATTTTTCTGCCAAATGTTCCGGACCATTGTTCGGGGCAGGGATGCTGTTATGTTCCGGTCTAGGTGGCGGTGGTTGCCATGGATACGGCTAAGCCGCCATTGAGACTTTCCACCACGTCTTTTCATCTAACGGCTGCAACGTTCTAGTCTTTCATCATGGCCGCCGCTGGGAGTTACTTCTTTCCCGTAATCCCAGCAGTCGGCGCGTTGCAACCGTCCGGTCAGCTCTTCTGCGCTTTGCGGTTCTGACGCTAGTTTTCCTTGCCTTTTGGCTTCGCTCTATTGCGCTCTCACTTTCCTCCTCTTCCCTTCCATTAATTTTTTTCTTACCTTTGGTCGCTGGAATCCTGCTCGGCTTCCCACTTTTTTCTTTTCTCCGCCTCAATGCTCTTTGTCTCTCTTCCTTTATTTACCCCCCTATTCTTCTTTTGGTCTCCCTTTGTTCATTCCTCTATCTTCTTCTGTGCTTCCGTTTGATTCAACATTTTACTTGTTGCCTTCAGCAACCCTGTGCCTACTTAGTATTGGAGAGTTGTGCTTATCCTCTTCTACTCTGAAGAAGGCCAGCTACATTTCGGAGTACCCATGGGTTTTTTTCTGCCAAAAGTCTTTTTCCCCCTGTTTTGCCTGTTCCTGGGGCTGGAGTCGTGGGGTGGTCCGGTTCTAGATCCACCACGGCTTCTGCCCGTGTCCGGTCGCTTGCATCAAAGAAAGAGAAGTACTACCTGGACCACCGGCAAGGCATCGAGGAGACTTCAGACTCCAATTCCACTGGTGAGGATAGTGGTGCTGAGAGTGGGGAGGCAGAGACCCCAAACCAGGGTGCACAAGTTATTCCAGAGGGGATTCAGGACAGATGCCCACAACGTTGGAGGAAAGGGGACTATGGACTGAGTACTCTCACTACAGTGAGTAATTTAATTTTTCTTTATTAGAGGGCGGTTTTGGCCTGTCTTTAGCGTTGATGGGAAGGAACCTCGAGTTGGAGAGCTGTGGATGATCTCCTGGTAGTGTAGGAGAACCTCTGCAAGTAGGGTCTTTAGCATGGATGCTGAGAGGATGTCGTCTGTATACCATGTGGCTTTAAGTCCAGTGGTGAAAAGGGCAGCTGTGGAGATTTCGTTTTTTTGTGTTTGGTAAGGGACGTGCGGTAGGAGGAAAGATTCATACAGTCTTTTTGCTGTATTTGTACTCGTATGCTTAACATTCAGGGGACCTATTGTCGATAACTATTAACCCTTCTCTACCAGAGCACAGGTAACGTGCTGTGTTGCTATTTTGCGTTTACTCTTGGGGATTGTGGGGGATTGCCGTGTGGCTGTTCCCTTTGACCCAAGACCTGATTTATTCATATAGGACCTCATCTACACTTGGAATCCTCCTTATTCTGGTGGTAGCGTGCAGGGTGGCACAGTGACTGCAGGCTTTTGCCTTTGAGTCGTGCTTTCCGTTTGAAGTGCATTGCGGTGACTGTTGATATTGTTCTTTGAACCGCTTTTATTCACCTAATAATCTTGATTTGTATACTATGGTTACTCTGAGAAGTGGATTTGGGGCCAGCAACTGTGATATAGAATCAGACCAAGTGCATAAACTGGGTGCTTTGCCTGTCTCCAATGTTGACTTAACACAGAGGACCACGCCTGTATATATATCAGTGGCAAGTAATAGCTTATTGTGCCCTGATGTTGCAATAAAGGGGCTAGTTGGAGAGACCTCTATCCTGACAACATTAGTTAATCCAGTGCCGTCTGGCTTGGCCTTAAGTACCCTTCCTCTAAACCTTTTATCTTTACATGGAGGGGCTTTGGATACTTTGGCTAATGTTCCATCTGACGTTGGATTGCTGGAATTAACAGATGCAGAGTGCCTTCAAGAAGCTTAAGTGGTGGCAGTTCCTCTCGTTATGAGGAAAATTGTTAGGTTTCATGCTTCCACTCCACAGCCTATTGGGACCCTTCGGAAATCTGCTGATCTAGGGTGAAAAAAGAAAATGGCTGGTGGGTTTGGGGGTTCATTTACGGACTGGGGTGCATCTAAAATGACTTCTAACTGTATTGCATCCAGTGTCTTTAATTTTGGAAAGTGTAAAAGGGTGTGCCATCTTATGTTTATCATCACTTGCCAGAAAGCTATGGAGGTCAATTGAATCAAACAAAGCCCTCTACAGGTGACTCATGCTATTGCTCATCAAGATCTAACTCGGGAGAATTGTCTGGAGGACTCATTCCATAAGGTGGCTAATGCCACTAGCGATTTGTTAAGGGATAATATTGATTTGGACTCTTCTCCTGCTATGACTGTTTCTAAACATGGGAATGATCTGCCTATATTGTCTACAACAATGAACTCTCCAATTGCTCCCTCTACGTCAAAATCGGGGGCTATCTCTGAAACTCGGCCAAGCTTGGGAGAATCCAAAGGCAGGTATGAGGGGGGGGGGGATCTGTCAACTAATTCCCCCCCCCTTATCTAACTTGCATATTAGTTTAATCTGGGGGGATTTTGGCAGCTCAGCAAAAGGCATTTAATGATCTCATTGTACGTATGTCTGGCTTTGAGAACCTACTTAAAAATCTGAAACCTGTGACTAGACCTGCTGTTATGGAAATCTGCTCTCAAGATGATTACAATCCTAGACTGTTGAGGTTGGATGAGAAAGTGTCCGCTATATTGGAGGCACTGTATGCTAGACCCCTGGCAGATACAGTAGAATGTGGGTCACATGGTGGGGACTTTAACATGACATGTTAATAGATAATCAGGTTGAGGATGGCCTGAATAGCCCTTCAGCTTGGTAGAAGCTTTGGGTCTTTTGCAAAATAGTGCTGTTGAACAGGAGGTAATTGTGGTGGCTGACTCAAATCTTTCTACTATTGAAAATAAACTTGATATACAGCCTGAGCCGACCAATCCAATCGGGGGTAAAAGGCGCAGGAAGAAAGCAAAAAACACCAAAAAAATAAAAAATATGGCCTCTTTGAAGATTAGGGGGAGAAATTACAATCTCAAGGCCATTCGTAATTTAAATTATCATGATACGAGTAATAAAGATGGTTGTGCTGAACTGGCTAAGGGGGTGTCGGAGGATGTAGTTATGATTCCTCGTCCCAGCATTGTCCGTGGTACTGCTAAGGGTGAGATGACTTTCAGAAAACTGTGGCTCCTCTAGGGGAGTGAATAGGGGGGCAGAAGGAGATAATTTGCTGGAGCGGCCCCAAACTAAACAGACAAAAATGACAGCATTTGGTAAAGTGATTAGTACAATGCATGCCCGCACTTCTTCTGGTCCTCTGCAGCTTAGTACTGCCACTAATGTTCCGGTTGTTGATTTGACGGCGAACATTGATTTATCTGTGGTAATTCCGGATGATAGACCAGTGGAATTACATAAGAAAAGTTACTGCCCCTAATGTAGAGGCAGGGTAGAGCAGTTCCCTGATAGTTGGGGTCACTGGCTCTGTCTTGGCACATCAGGTTGGTAGTATGGCTCCCGGTCAAGTTCAAGGTGGGATTGTACCCCTGACCTCTGGGCCAAGTTTGGGTTCTCAGGCATGTGTGGGGGTAAGTATGTCAGCGGTGGGAGAAGCCGTACGACACAGCAGTAAAATCATAGGCTGGATACTTAATAAAGTGTATGGAAGGGACTAAACTCAATATGGCACGGTTATTGGCTTTCTTTAAGGCAATTCCGCTTCTTGGAACGATAACTACTGACGATATAGATGCAATATCTCTTCCTAGATTTGATAATGGTAGAACGGTCAGTAATTTCCACTCAGGTATGGTTGCTACCATGGTTTGGGATCAACATGTTCCTCTCCAATCCATGGGATTTGACCTGGTGGAAATACAGAATTCTGATGAAGCAAAAACCTTTCTCATTTCAGGAACCTGTGTCATCTACTCTAGGAAAAGTCACAGGGTTTCCCTCTGTACCGCAGTGTGATTCTGGAGCTGTGATGTCTCTTTCAAATTTTTTGGGCAATGGCCAGGTTTGGTCTGGGATGCAACCTGCTCTTAGGTCGTTAGAAAGGTTGAGGCAAGGTCCTGTATATTCATGACAGGATGGTGATTGAAGTTATATCTTGGAATTCTTGCGGTAGTTCTAATTTGTATAAACGGTTTAATTCTACATGCACTAGTATTCCAAGAATGTATTTACTTCAGGAGACCATGCTTATGGCCAATCCTTTGCTAGATGGGTACCCATTATCTCTTGTCCTGCTGTTAGGGGAGAGGAAGGGCGTCCGAGAGGAGGTCTAACCATGGCTATAGATCGCAACCTGGGTATCATGTGGGAAGTGAGGTGCTTTTCTGAATGGCTCTTGGCTATTGAGTTAAATCTGGGTGTTGGTTTCTCCTCAATACTGATACTCAATCTCTACTGGAATCCTACTAGAGTCACCTTTGACATCATAGAGGAGGGGATGGGAGAAATTCTGTATGAATGGATTCAGAAGTGATGTGGCTATCAAGCTATCCGGGGGCGGGGGGAGGCTTTATTTCCTTCTGTGCAGAGGGCGCTAGGTGGAACTCTATAGCGTCACTTCACTCGGTGCATCATGTGAATCTTAGTCGAGATATTAGGTGGGATCTTTTTCTCAGTGAGTGGGACTTGTCTTTGTTCGACCATTTGCCATCCTCTGTGGCTACTAAATATACTTGGCACAAAGGAGTGTCGACTTCACGTATTGACTTTTTAAATGTTTTGGATGGTATTAGGAAACATTGTAGCTCTTTGAGTCATCTTCATTCTGACCTGGGAGGGTGGGGGGTGATCACTTGCCTCTTTCTTTCATTCTGGCTATCACTATGCCTAATCCTTGTATTAGACCTGATCTAGGGGGTTTGGAGTCCAATAACAGGGAAACTAAAGTGTGTACAAATTTAATCAGCTCCTGCATGTGTCTCTTTTGAAGCCTGCTACTGTATCTTTCGGGTGTGATCATTGGCAATGTGGTGGTATCTCTACTTATATTATTCTAGACTGCATCTGTCAAATTGGAGATTCCCATAGTTTGGTGAGTCCTAATAAGAAATGTGTTGCAAGAGATGACAGAATTGTATCATGTAAGGCCCGCAAAAGAAGGGAACTTGCCGCCTTTCGAAAATCTGGATTAATGCCATCTGACTATGTGAAATATAAGCATTCCATCATCCAGAGACATCAGAACTACATTAAATCCTTTAGGATGGATGCTTACTGTGTCATCAAAACATGTTGGAGCTTTTGTGTAGGGGTGAAGATGGTCAATTTTGGTCTTCAGTTAACAGGCTTTTGGGGAATGCTAAGGGGAGTATGGATTGCCCCATAGATTCAGCTACCTGGGTATCTTTTTATACCAATGAAATATGCTCTTCCGGAGCATTTTAGGGCCCTTGATGGTTTTGATTTGGGTTATCCAGTGAAGGGTACATGCAACTGGAACAAGGAGGATATAACATAGGCGATTGCTCGACTTAAGACATCTTGGGCCCCTGGGCCTGATGGCATACCCCCTTTTGTTCTCAAAGAAGATCCTGGCACTTGGGTCGAGCTGTTAAAATCTATGTTCGACTATATCTTTTTGTCCTATACGGTGCCTGTTTCCTGGTCAAAATCTATTATTATACCCATTTACAAAAGGGGAGATGAACTTGATTTGTCTAATTATCGATCCATAGCCTTAACTGATTCAACCAGTAAGGTCTTTTCGAAGGGATTGTGTCCTCCGACGTATTCCTTATCTTGAAAGATTCACTTCCAGCTTGCTGGCCTCGGAAACATTTTTCAGTAGAGAGTGCTGCGCGTCGATGTCCCTCGAGTTGGTGTCCCTCGACAGCCTCCGTATCGGCGCCAAAGTCATCATGTGTATAAATAGACTCGCGCAGCGTCCGTTGCTCAATTCCGTTTTTCTGTGCTTCGTGGGCCTCGGGATCGTGTTGCTCAGTTAATTCTTCGAGTACATTCTACTTATTCCTCGAGTGTAGCTTATTCTTTTTGATGGCTTCCTCATCTGAACCGTCGACCCCACGGTCTGGCTTCAAAAAGTGTCGAGATTGTGGAAAGAAAATGTTGTTGATGGATTCTCACAGGATCTGTTTGTGGTGCCTGGGATCGGAGCACCATTGTTCAGAATGCTAGGACTGCATGTCCATGACGACGAAAGCCTTGAAGGAGCATAAGGGGAAGCTCGAAAGAGGTAAGACTGTCAAAACTTCTACTCCTTCGAAAGTTTCCTCGGCGGAGTCGAGACATTAGTCTCCTCGCCGTCACAGGAAACATTCTCGTTCGAGGTCTCGAAGCAGTTCCCATCACTCTTCAAGATCCAAACATTCGAAAAAGAGGCGTCGAAGATCTCCCTCTTCTTCGTCTTCTGTTTTCCCGGAAAGGGTGACCTGCCCCACAAAACGCAGCTCTCCAGCTAAGTGGGAGGAATTCCGTAAAAAGATGCTTAGCGTCTTCGAGAAAGCGGCCTCGACCCCCTCAGAGACGGCTAAAGGTGATACCGTGGGTGAAAGACCCGAAAAATCGAAACGCCGCGAGTTGTTGCACCCGGTGAAAGAAGCTGCCCAAGAGCGTCACGAACCCTCGAGCAAAGGCAGCAAAACCGCGTCATCGACGCCATCGTCGAAGGTCCCTTCGACACATAAATCTGCGTCATCTACGCCATTATCGAAGGGCCCATCGACACATAGATCGGTCGAATCGATGCCGTCTTCGACGCCGATAAAGGATAAACCTACAGCTGTCATTACTTCGCAGTCAGTAGTCATACTAAGGGCTTCCACCATGACCTTGAGAATGTCGTCTATAACCTCGACGACTCCGAGTAGGATTCCGAGCCTCTAGAGTTCTTCGAGGTCTCTTCATACCTTTTCGATGCCTTTTTCGGTTTCTTCTAAGCCTTTGACCTCCGCTTCGACGTTTTCTCAACCGGTTACTACAAGCTTAGCCCCTTCTGCTTTAGAAATGGGTTTTAAGCCTTTTCCAAGGTCAGATTATTTCAGAGCCTTGTCCTCTATTGATGCGGAAGGGGAGGATTCTGATCAAGAAAGACCTTTTGGATTGCAGAGAACTACAACACCTGTACCAGAGGAATTTATCTCTGAAGAAAATAGGTTGAAGGACCTTCAAGAATCCTTGCATGATGCAAGTGGGTTAAATACTTCCCCAGAAGTAGAATTTGCCAAACCAGACCCAGGGGAATATGCTGAGACCCCTTATAGAACTTTAATGGCCAGAATAATAGAATTCATGGGTTGGTCTACACCTTCACCTGCTTTTCAACATGATGATCTTACAGACATCTTAAAGTCCCATAGGAAGATCCTGTGGTTCATTTCATACTGCATTATAGAGGAAAATATTGGCCAACTGTTAAACTCCTGAGGTTATCCCGGCAGTTACCCTATATTTGGCAGATAGTTTTTTGTTATCTGCTAGTGACCATGAATATTTGTCCAAACATCCAACCCCAGAGAGTCTGGTTGTTAAAGCAGCAACTTCATCGAACAGTAGATCTGCATACCCTACTGTTCCACAAGACAGGGATGATGAGAGATTTGACACTATGTCAAAAAAGGTCTTTTCTGCATGTAGCATGGCGCTTAAATCCATTAATGCTACTTGTACGCTCGCAAGATTCAGCCATACACTTTGGGAGTGTGCTTCATCAGCGGCTGACTGCCTCTCGGAAGGAGAAGAAAGGGAAGCTTTTCTGAACATCATTAAAGATGGTAAAGACGTAATATGCGAATCCCTTCAAACTGGCATTGATTCTGCTGACCGTATCAGCAGGGCCATGGCGGCAAGTACTACAATCAGCAGATTTGCGTGGTTGCGAAAGTCTTGTTTTGCTCCAGATGTACAGGCCAGACTTTTGAATATGCCATTTGACGGCTCTTCTTTATTTGGTAAGAAGGCTGATGACAGCCTAGAGAAGTTACAAACATCCAAGGCAGCAGCAAAATCCCTTGGAGCTGCAATCCGTCAAACTCCATATCGCCCCTCAGGAACCTCTTGGGGAGGTAGGTCCTTTCGTTTTTATTCCGCATTCGGAAAAGGCAGAGGACAGCCGGCTCAAAGAGGACAAAAGAAATTCACCTGAGGTAGACAGGTTAAAACTACAAAAGGCGCAGCAGCAGCAGGTGCCTCTTTACCCTCGGCATCTGCGTCAGCCGCCTCTAAACCACTCTGAGGACTCTCCTCACAAGCCACCAGTAGGGGGCAGGTTCACTCAATATCTGTCAGAATGGCAGGCGATTACGTCAGATGCTTGGGCATTGGAGACAGTTGCCCAAGGTTACTGCCTGCCTTTTCTACGCACCCCTCAGAGTCATCCACCGGGGAACAACTCTTTGAAGTTTCCAGATCCGCTCCTTCCAGACCTGCTGGAGGAAGGTGCCATAGAACCGGTACCTGTAGCGGAAGGAACAAGGGTTGGTACTCCCCCTTCTTCTTGATACCGAAGAAGGACGGAGGACTGAGACCTATCTTGGATTCACGGGAATTGAACAAGTTCCTCAGGAAGGACAAGTTCTCATATCCTTCAGGCCCTCCAGCTTCAGGACTGGCTGGTATCTCCGGACCTTCAGGATGCTTATTTCCATGTTCCAATTCATCTCAAACACAGGAAATACCTGAGGTTCGCAATTGGCGACTCTCATTATCAATTTCGAGTTCTGCCATTTAGGCTGACCTCCGCCCGAGGGTCTTCACCAAGCTAATGTCGGTAGTGGCTGCAAGTCTAAGGAGGGAAGGGATTCACGTCTACCCCTACCTAGACGATTGGTTGATCAGAGCTGTGTCTTCGGAACAAGCTCAGATTCAGCTAGATTATGTCTGCCACTTCCTTCACAAACTGGGCTTCTCCCTCAATTTAAAGAAGTCACAGATGATACCATCACAGAGACTCCGGAGCAGTCCTGGACACTTCCCTGGGGAAAGCCTCGCCACCAGAGGTGAGGGCTCAAGATATTCTGCAGATGGTCACCACGTTTCAAAATGCCCAACGTCTCCCAGCCTTGGACTTTTTGAGGTTGCTAGGCCTCATTGCATCCTGCATCTTCCTTGTGCCAGAGGCTCGCCTGAGAATGAGATCTCTCCAGTGGGCACTAAGAACTCAGTGGTCGCAATTCTCAGGAAGAATGACGGATCTCCTTCAGGTTCCGGACAAAGTGGCTCGAGACCTGCAGTGGTGGGCCTGTCGGGAGAACATTTTGAAAGGAGAAATGTTTTGGCAGCCATGGCCGGAGATAACAGTAGTCACAGATGCCTCACTCACAGGGTGGGGAGCCCATGCCAATGACTTAACTATCAGCGGTCGTTGGTCTCCATCGGCGTCCAGACTACATATCAACCTGTTGGAGCTGAGAGCTATCAGACTAGCGCTGAAGGCTTTTCTGCCATCTGTACAAGGGGAAAATGTCCTAATAATGACGGACAATACAGTGGCCATGCACTACCTCAACAAAAGAGGAGGCGTAGGATCACTGCCACTGTTAAGAGAGGCGATGCAGCTCTGGTGTTGGGCAATTCAAGAAGGAATCTCTCTATCGGCAGTTTACTTAGCTGGAGAGAAGAACTTGACAGCGGACGCTCTGAGCAGGCAGAGTACAGTCTCTCACGAGTGGGAGATAGCTCAGGAAGTCCTTCAAGAGATCTTCGCCCTTTGGGGAACCCCTCAAGTGGATCTGTTTGCCACCAGTACCAACAGAAAGTGCAATCAGTTTTGTTCAAGGGAATTTCCCCCGAGAGGAGCTCTAGGGGACGCGTTTGTGGTAGACTGGGAGGTTCCACTTCTGTACGCATTTCCCCCAGTCCTTGTCATTCCTCAGATGATCAGTAGGTAGAGAAGATTCCAGAAGGCTATGATCCTAATTGCCCCAGACTGGGCCAGGAGAACGTGGTACCCGGACCTTCTGGACATGTCCATCTGCCCTCCGATTGGTCTTCCACACAGGGAGGCTCTTCTCTCGCAGAAGGGAGGTCAGGTTCTCCATCCAGACATCAGAACCCTCAATCTTCACGCTTGGTTTCTGAAAGGTTGAGATACAAGGATTGTGACCTCCTAGATGATGTCATGGAGGTGTTGCTTTCAGCCAGAAGGCCAGCAACAAAGACTTTATACCTCTGCCATTGGAACAAATTTTGCAGCTGGTGTAGAGAAAAGAATATTGAACCCTTTTGATGTAGTACACCAATGGTGTTATCCTTTCTACTCTATTTGGCGAATTCAGGTCTTGTCAGGGGTTTTGACCCATGTTCGAGTTATTATGCTGCAACATTTGGGGCTGTGGGCTCAGAAAATCCAAGATGTCCGAAAAAGCCCACATTGCGCCAGAATCGAGGAAGCCCGATGAGTGAAACGTGGTGCCAAAGGAAAAACAGCAGTGCCTGTTAGATCAAAAAGCGCTTTGAAATAACCTTTGTTTCTCTGAAATGCAAGCTGAAAATGCCTATTTTAAGCATTGCAAGATATTCAAAAATCTCACTGAACACCAGCAGACATTTGGCAGAATGTAGTCTTGTGTACATACAAAATCTGGAAAAATGAAGTGCCCAAAACAATGTTTATGACAAAACTGGCTGAGCTGTGGATGTCAGCAGCTGAAGTGAAATTGGACTTAAAGCCACTAAAATCGAAATGTTTAAAATAAATGAGCGACCTCCTTTGAGTCTCACATAGGTTGCAACTGTTTAAATGTCATAGTTTTGAACTTAGAATCAGCGTTCTAGCTGCATGTGTAAAAATTGTAAGTTTGTTTTGAATGAAGAAAAACTGGGAACAAAAGTGACATCTGGCTGAAGCCTGGCTTGAAGAGATTGAATTCTGCCCAGTAACTACCCCCGACAGAAGTTGAAACTTGCCCAGCCACTGCATTCTCAGGCCTGGCTACCTTCTGCTGTTTCCACCAAAAGGAGGTTACACCTCTCTGATTGAATCAGGGGAGGAGCACCTGGGAGCAGGAAAACAGAACAATGAGCCTTCCTTGGCTCATGCAAATGTTAAATTAGGGGGGGTCATAAATGGCTTCCTCTTGAGAGAAACTGGGAGGGGCAGTGCCTCTGTGAGCAACTTGAGCTGGAGGAAGTGGACAAACCAGAAATTCCACCATGTGCTTTGGGAAACCACACCCCTCTGGGCCAGAGCAAAATTTTAAAAAGATGGATAATTCATAGTACGGACTTGTCAAAATTATATAAATAAAATCATCATTCTTGTGATTTTTCTGTGCACTTTTTAAGAGGTGTTAGGAATCTGTGGTATGTTCTGGAGGGTAGTAGCAGAAAATAAGGTATTACTACGAATGTCTGTATGTTAAAAATCTGACACTTTATCATCTGATGCCCATATTCCTTGTGCATGTTTGTGTACATTTTGGAAAAGTTTAGAGGTTGTGTTCTTGATGAAGAGGACAGAATTCTGTCATAGGTGGACACGACATCTTACAAAGACAGGGATCGGATGGTTTGGTGCTACAGAAAATGTTAACTGGACATATAATAGAAAAATGGTACATAGATAAATATGTATTTGGATCAAAAATAGATTTGGGTGCAAATTGACAAGGGGAGGGATTTCAGCCAGCCATAAAAATAGCATCACGCTGACTCATCCTTACTCACAACTCAGTCCCCCAATCAAGGGAGAGAGGAAAACTTGGCCAATGATAAGTTGTGAGGGGCAGGCTTAGTTATGCCACGCACACACCCATTTTCTAAAGACATAAAAGGAACACCAAAACCCAAGTAGAGACATTCCATTTTCTTGCGGAGCAGTTTGCCAGACCACACAACATCTAGAAGGAACATCCAGAACTTAGACTCCAGATAGACTACAGAACTTAAAGCAAAGGCCTAACCCACAAGCTGAGAACTCTTCTCAGCAGGCCTCCAGAATCCAGCAATCCAACCAAACTATTCTACAGCCGGGCGAGCTGTTGGATTCTTTGCCAAGAACTTTTGCCAGAACCGGTAGCAGACCCAGAAAGCAGTGCTGTATCCAGAGAGACCAGAACTAGAGAGACCCAGACCAGACTGCTGTGAAGTGCAGAGCAGAGCTGACCCAGAGAGCTGTGACTTCTGAACCACCCGCCAGGAGTCCAGTCCAAACCTGCTGACTAGACCCTGACGGCCTATTTCAAATTCATAGTGCGAGTACTCAGCCAGAACTGTGCAAAACCAATCTTAGTTTAAAATAATCTGATCCAAACCATTTTAACCTGTCCAGAACTGCATCATAGAATCGTGTGTCCCTTCTCCGATTTTAAACCCGTAAAAGTGTCATTTTGAATCATTATTTCATTTCTGAAAAACTACCTTCATAAAATTGTCCGTATCTTTGGAATCGTAGGTGCTAGGAACGTGGTTTAACTTTCCTCTTAAAGCTAAGATTCTAAGCTTTCCAATAAGCCCAACACCGACTTGCTACCCCTTATAGTTCCTCCGTAGTCGGAAAAAAGTGCCGCGAATTTACAGTTTGCTTCATTTCAACCATGTGTAAAAATATTTGTCTTTTGCTTCGCGTTTTCAACCTGATAACCATCCCTGAATCATTGGTAGGGCTGACCTGAACTGATTTAAAGTATCTCTCACTCACCCTGAACCTCGGAATTAAAAGCATTTTCAGCATATTTTTCACTTCATTGCCACCACATTTAAAAGGATCTTGCCTGCTTTAAAATCATACCTGTTTTCCTCTAAGCTCGCTGGGGGGAACTGGAAATTTGTATTGCATTTGTATTCCTGAGAATTGTGTGCTCTCCTTCCATCTCCTTATCTTGCATAGGGGGGGAGGGAATTGTCAAAGAAAAAGTGATCATATTGTCTTTTGTTGAAATCATATCAAGTTTATTTCTGTGC
The DNA here is from genome assembly GCF_040938575.1 of Ambystoma mexicanum. Lineage (NCBI taxonomy): Eukaryota > Metazoa > Chordata > Amphibia > Caudata > Ambystomatidae > Ambystoma > Ambystoma mexicanum. Next base: position 475,012,204 of record NC_090939.1, on the reverse strand, counting down.
TGCATTTTTCCCCTCATTGCTTTTCCTTGAAACCATAAAAGTATTTTCTGCTTCCTTATCCTTCCTATACTAACTCCTCATTGATTGTAAAGAAGTGTGCTAGTGTCAGATTATCTATTGTTGATCAACATTATATTCATAAGGGTGCTATCAAATAATTTATTATAAGTGTGTGATATATAGATTATATATATATATATTAGTAACAAACCTACTTCTTGGCTCAGTGAGATCAGGGGGATTCATAGAGAGGGGTGTTATACGAGGGTTTATCATCCAGGGTATAACATGCTATAAAAATATATGAATAAGGGCTTCCCTTGAGCAATCCCAGACAAGGCACTGACTTAGTGGGTGTGTTTGATTGGAATCACTTAAGTCTTCAAGTTGATACGATCAAGGGCTACCTCGCAGCGCTATCGATCTTCAAGCGCACTGCAGAGGAGCCATCATATTTCAAATTACCCTTAGTAATATAATTTCTGAAGGGGTTAACTAATGTCTATCCCCGAGACCGTTCCAAGTTCCCTTATGGGACTTAAATTTAGTCTTAAATTTCCTGATGGGTACTCCTTTTGAACCACTCCACTCTTGCTCGTTAAGATTTCTCACCCTTAAAACTGTCTTATTAGTGGCTTTCACATCTGCCAGGAAGGTGAGCGAATTACAAGCCCTATCTTGTAAACCCCCCTCATACAATTTTTCACAAAGACAAAGTTGTCCTACAAGTGATGCCTAATTTCCTCCCAAAGGTGGTTTCTGAATTCCACATGACTCTGAAGATAACCTTACCCTCTTTCTATCCTCCTCCCCATCTAGGTAAAGAGGAAGAGAGGCTACAAGGCGAGGCTTGAGTTTTTACATCAGCAGACTTGCTAGGATTAGGCAAGCAGACCAACTGTTCATAGGTTACACAGGGCAAAAATCAGGATTGCCAATCACAAAACAGACCATTTCCAGATGGATTATTTTAGCCATCCTAGAATGTTACAAACTGGCAGGGAACGAGCCCCCTCAAAATCTTAGGGCTCATTCAACCAGGGGTATCGCAGCCTCTTCGGCCCTCCAAAGAGGGGCACCCATTTCAAAAATATGTGCGGCTGCCACATGGTTTTCCGCACATACCTTTACAAACTTCTACAATCTGAATTCCTCCTCTAGCCAAGAGACTGGATTTGGCAAAGCTGTGTTGCACTCTGTTCATTCTTAAAGGGGAATATTGCAGTTTTACTCCCACCTCTGTTTACCCACCACTGCTATGGGAGTCTATCAAGATGAGGAATACGTCGGAGGACACAATCCCTTCGAAGATTAAGCTCCCTTATAGCACTATTAAGATCCCTTAACAGAAGAATAGAAGAACAAGTTACTTCTTAACTTGTAATGTTCTTTCGATGGGATGTTCCTCCGATGTATTCCTTATCGCCCCTCCCTTCCATCCCCTCAGTAAAACTTCCATTGTGGTTGCAGCTTACGCTCCTTCAAGGTCCATAACCAATTCATGCACAGCTACTCTTAAAGGCATGGTCTAGTAAAAAATGTTATTGTCCCCACGGGTCGGCCATGTTTTTTTTAAGCCTAAGTGGCTCGATTTTAGAAAACGTTCCTATGGACCTTACCCGAGTTTTCGTCCACTAAACGCACGCGAAAACAGCACCAGGGAGCTGCCATTTTGTGATAATCCTATCACTTGCCGCATCGCCCTGGCTGACCTGCTTCTGCGGCACTAAATCAAATCCCCCGCCCCTGAGCCTGACATTATCAAAACATTCATATTCCCCGCCTCTCTCCGTGACGTTACTGTGCTGCGTAGGCAAACGCGCCCAGTCGTCGTCTACGCGACTCCACACAGAACCCGGAAACCAACACAGACCATCTCACAACACAGCGCGCCACAATTCGGAATATGAAACTGTACTTTAAAAGCAAACGGCAACACTGTACATTTGGTAAAGTACATTTATTTGACATTAAATGTTTAGAGAATATTCAGCAATTGCCATATGAACTCCGAAAGCCATTTATTTTCTCTTATCTGTATCCGCAAATCCGTATAAGTTTATATTGAGTCACGCGCTGTTCCTTTATGGTGCACAGGGTGTTGGTTTTCGTTAAAAGAAGCACTTTGGAAGCACGGTGAACCGCAAGTCTGCTCCATCAACTAGGCACTAGTCCATCGTAAAGGTTGATATGTTGCTTCTAGCCACTAGTACAGCGTAAGGGCATGTGGGCCCTTGGCGATGGTCCCATAAAATTGTCAGTGTGCTCCAGTTGTTCACACATAGCTGCAGGTGTCTGTTGAAAAAACCATCTGCCGGTGTCTCAAACCGATGACAGTAGTAGAACGGGATCAAATACCTGTTATGAAAACAAAAAATTTTTTTATTTATTACGGCCGATCAGAAACTATTTGCTTGCAAGGATAGTTCAATGGAGTATGTTCGGCTCTAAAATCAATGCGAAAAGTAACGAAATAAATCGAGCCCAACACACAATGAGAAACGACAGTTTGTCTACATGCGTGTGGAATGATATAATATGGCATTTGTAACGCGCCTATACACATGTGTTTCAAGGCGCGACGAGGCAGGGGGGGAGCAAGGGCAGACCGACAACGATCCTACTAGGCCAGGTGTCTTTCAGATCGGGGAAGGGGAGAGGGGGGGTAAAAGTGCTGTACATGGTTAGTAGAATACAAGATAAATAATAGGGCCAGCTGGTGGCAAGTGCAAGGTAAATGCGGGGAGAAGGGGCTGAAGGATACAGAAACAGTCCCGTAGTGCAGGTAGGCAGCGCAGGGAAAAGTGGCTGGGCCAAGGACCGAGATCGGTGAGACCTGTGGACCTGCATGCCCATGTGCCCACTACGAACACGTTTTCCTTGCTTTTCCTAGCTCTTCATTCATTTATTCATGCATCCATTCATTAATTCTTCATTCTGGTATAAAAGCGTCTAAAGATTTACTCAGATTATATTTGAAATTTCCATTGTGTCTCTGCGTAATGCAGTCTGTAAATCCAACCGTGCTCTTGACAACGATTTTTCCTATACTGAACTAAAATGAAACACGGTCTAGTTTCTGAATTTTCTCCCTTATCGTCTCTTACGTTATTGCGCACCCCCTTCAAATGAAGTTCTTTCGGCATGGTCCCTGTCTCAAGGTCAAAAAACAATAGACCCTTATACTTCCAGTGCGACTTGTGGGCCTCTTCTGGGCGCGAGCTGAAAATCAAAGCCGCTGTCCTTCGCATTCTTTATTTGCAACATCCCGTGGTAAAGGCATCCGTGAGAACTTGTAGTTTAGAATCCCTCTATGTAGTGCGCTACAATGTGCAAATGCGAACTGGCTTCTCTCCCAAATGCCACGGCCCGCTTGGCGCGTTCTAAGGCCCCCAATAATGTCCCCGTTGTCTGCGAGCTTTGCAGCCCCAAAGAATCATAACTATGGAGACATTTAATTTTTGGCGGAAGGCCAGGGAAAGTATAAAGTACCACAGGAGTTGAGTTAAAAGTGAGATTTATTTTTTGTTCGTTTGTTTTATTATTTGCAATACGCAAGCCTCCCCTCCGTTAACAGTGCGCAACAGTGCGCAGCATTTACATGAGATGAGAAATGAGAAAAATATATACATACACATATATGAGGTGAATAGAGAGAATTCAAAGATGACACCCAGCTTGTTCGCCACCCATGATGGTGAAGGTAGGGGTTAGGGTTACAGGTACACTGTACAATAACATTTATTTACAAAAAGACAATCGTATTGCAATTATTTAAACCGGGATTTGTACTTCACAACCAGCTCTGCTTCGGGTGGACATGGCACAGTTGCAATGTTCGGTGGCAATGGATCACTGCTCTGCACAGAAACATCCAAAATTCCATATCTGTGCTTCTCTAACACAGCAACAATAAGGCCTTTCACAAAGTCGAACTGCATTTCATCATAGACTGGTTTGATCACCCATTGCTTAATTTGTTTTGAAAACACCTTAGTGTAGCAAGGCATCCTTACTTTACCCCTAGTCCTAGATTGTTCACGTCCGACATTGCTGTTATGGGCCAAGACCGCTAGTTGAGTGCGATGTTTCATGCCCCGAAAGCTAAAATGCAAGCGCTTTGGCCTGTACTTTAAGCACATATTGTGGAACACCTCCAAATCTCCTGTGTGACAGAATTCTGTCAGTCCTCTCAAATCTCTTGATAGTTTTGTCGAAAACCATCTTCTCACTGGCTTTGTGTGTCGGTGAAGATGGAATCAACCACTTCTTCTTCCTTGCCTCCTCTGGGGACAAAGGGTCATGTTCACATTGATTGAAATGTAGGTTTTCTGACCAGCGGTGAACGTTGATACAGTGGTGCATCAGTGACCGCCATTTTTCAAGTAGTATTTCCACTGACCCTTCACAAGTTTTTGAGCTCCACCAAAGATGGTTGGTGATAGACTGGGACCACTGCAAAATACTTTCAAAACCTTTTTTCTTTCCTGCAGCCGAGATTTTCTTACTGATTGATTTAGCAAGATGCCATATGTCAAATTGATGATTAATAAGCGGGAACTGCTCTCTCATTGTCTTGGCAATTGAAACGTGTCTGTCCGTGGCTATGAGGTCGATGTGCATTCCCCTTGATTGTAGATATTCCACTGATTTTATAAATCCTAGTTTCTCCATGGCCACTGAGGATGTACATTGTGTTACCTGCACGACCACCAAACTCACAATTTTCTTACTATCCATGTCCTGAAAGTGGTAGGTGCAGTTCTTGGCAGAAAATCCAGGGCTGTCGCACTGTCCATCGCCGGCTAGCCTGAAACGTTTCCCTTTGAATGTACTTGCTAGAGACAATTGTTCAATTTTCCAAGCATCACTAATGGCCGCAAACAGATAATCACGTTGGTATATGTAGTACAGCGATTTAGAAATGAAATTGAGTCCCACAAACTGAAAGAAAGCCTCTAACTTTCTAAAACTGGAGCCACTAAAAAGTGATGCAGCTGCACACAGTAGATTGCCTGATGGCATTTTCCCCAGCATCGTTTGTGCAGACCATGAGAACCTATGATTTAATTGACAGGCAGCATTTATTTTGACGTTACTGCCTTTTATTTGACGAGTCACATTAATCAATGGCTTCCCACATACTTTCCTTCTAACTGAATGCCCACTTTTCAGCATACTTATAATATCCATCAAACAACTCTCGAATACAATGTATTTGCTCTCTTTCATTAGACTGTCATCCTGCGTCAACGTTGTTTCGGCCTGTGACGTTGCGGAGATTTCAACACATTGGAAAGTAATATCGCTGCTATCAAGTTCTGATGCGTCTATGGATGCTGCGGCTGGTTCATTCTCTGTCATTTCGACATCTGCTACTTCAACATTGATGGGAGAACACATCAATGTAGACAGGTTTTTGGGTGGCAATTTTTTGGCGGGTGCAGATTGTGTGAATTGATCTTCAACTACTTCAGAGCTATCTTCAATACATTCAGTATCATCTTCTTGTGGTGGTGCGGTCGCACTGTAGCAATGGTCCAATGCAACTTTGCTGTATTCTCCAAACACAGTTAATTCATGTTCTGGCCATTGGACATGACCATCTCGATCCTGAACACGCCTCGCCTCAATTAATAGTTCCTCCATAGTGTACATGGTCTGGCAAGCAACATCTCTCATTCGCTTCATTCTCTGTGTATGTATAGTTCTGACACCCACGGGTAACTAGAGGAGAGATTGGAAAAGGGATGTTCAGTTTAAACACAAGATAAAGTGTAGTCCAATTGACTGGAAAAAAACATAAAATAGTCCCCAGGACAAACATTTTTTTAAAGTTATGAACTGTTTGTAACTAACCTTTGTTTGTTTTTTTTTCTTTGCAACTTTTTTGACTCGACCTTCAACATCTGCACGCTGTAGCTCCGATTCGTTTCCGCATGTCCTCCCTTCCTCTTGCGCTGCAATGACTATATTTTCTGTATCCGCATAGACAGCACGGAATGAGGCTCCATCGTCTCCCTGAAACATAGTACTTTCATTACTATGTATCAAAATATTGTTAGCATAAAACACACGTGAGGACGAACACACAGGTACATCTCAATAGCCAAACACGATTTAAACATTGTGTGCAACAATCAAACGACAAGTATTCGACCTGTGATCTATTTCGATGGAACTGCCAGTATCCATACCTCTGGCTCTGCATGGACTGCCATGAATGGTTGTATTGGAGAGGAGGCATCAGCATCTCCCTGAAACACAGTACTTGCATTAGTATGGTTTTCAATATTGGAAAAATAACACACACTTGGGGTCGACGGCACAGGTACATATAAAGAGATAACCACAAATGATGCATTGTCTAAAAGAATCAAGGAAAATCTAAATATGATCACATTTCATCGACTTATTTCTCCGATTTATTTACATCTGCATCATCTAAATGGGATGTTGTGATTGTAGTGGAAGCTCCGTCCTCTCCCTGAAACACAGCACTTGCGTTAATAGGGAAGAAAGTATAGCAAATGGAATCACGTTATAGGATCACGCATGATGGAGCTGTCAGTATCCATACCTCGTGCTGCTGAAGAATATCTATGGATGTTGCAAATGTAGTGCGCACTTCCGAAAGCTGTTGCGCCGATTCGTATACGCATGGTCCCGCTTCCACTTCCCCTGGAATTACTTGAATGTCGGGCTCTGCATCAAGTGCAGGGGTTGAAGCTCCATCAACTGCCTGAAACATAGTACTTGCATTAGTGAGGATTACAATAGTGAAAACATAACACACACCTGGGGTCGACAGCACAGGTACATATCAACGGCTAACCACGAATGAAACATTGTGTAGAACAATCAAACGACAAGAATTCCAGCTCTGATGATGACGCTCGATGGAGCTGTCAGTATCCATACCTCCTGCTGGTGAAGAACATCTAGAAATGTTGTAGATGTGGTGGACGCTTCAGCATCTCCCTGAAAGACAGTACTTGCATTAGTATGGATAACACTAATTATAACTGAAAACAAACACTAGTGGACGATACCTAAGGTGTATATCAATTGGAAAGCACTAACCAAACATTCGGTAAAATAATTACACAATAGAATAAAACTATTACTTGACATACATAAAACAAGTCTGTAGCGGATTAGCCTAGTAAGATTACCTGATACGCGCTAGAAGTGGTTGATAACTGCGACCACGTCAAGGATGTAGAATGTTCTTGCTTCAGATTCAAGGGATAGTCAAGAAGTTGTAAAGGTAAATTAATGATTGATAATGAAATGCCAATATTAAAAATAGCCAAGTAAGTCGACAGAATACTTGAAAAATGCTCAATACAGCCCAGTTCCCTGTTCCCATATATATACACATTTCGCTTGTGGGTTATGAAATTGAAAAAGAGTATATTGATGAATGTCATTATTCAAAAAGCTATACACTCATATCAATATCGAAATTATTACAAGGGATAGAACACCTACAATATAAATTAATCCATTCGGCTACCTACACACTACCGCAAGGCCTAAAGCTAAATCCGGACACTTGACTCACCGGTGGCAGAATGTGGACGAATAGAGTGGGAATAGCATTTTCGAGCAATTTCCGTGTCATTCGCTGTTTATTCTTCTTTGTTACCCAAGATGTTGTGTACATGTCCAAGGAAAAGTGCCGGCTGCAGATGCGGTATCGATCACCCCTCTTGTCCTCAAAGACTTGTTGGACTCTACTTTCCAGCTCATCCACTGGATATCCGCAATGTCTGGCCCATTCTTTTATTCGATCAACAGTTTTCGGGAATACATGCATTGTAGTGCCTTCAGATTTCGCATGGGTCTTCGAAGGGCAACCGCTAATCGAACAGGCAGGCATTGTTGTTAAATCTGAAAAGTAAATATCGACATTATTATACAATCTTCATGAATAAAGATTTGATACAAAAGTAAATGAATCATACAATGATCAATGCAAGGTTTGTTTTGGTCGCAGGAACTATACCAGTTCATTATGTGCGGCTTAGTATTTGCATAAGTTGCAGAAATGTATAGATGATGTGACTAAAATCTGAACATGTGACTCGTCCTTCGGATGTTCTGTCTTGCACGAGAAGGAAACATGCTTACATTATAGACTGGACCCCCGAAGGATGCAATTCGTTGACAATAGACAAAGATGAAAATAAATAGATCTATTGATAGCATAGCAATGGAAACTCAAGTCAATAGCAATGAGACCAATGAACATAGCACTATTGTGTACTCTACTCGCAAAAAGATAGAAATTTAAAACATCTGCGAAATATGACTAGGATACATGGACTTACCTTGACCAACAAACAGTTGGATTCAGCAAGCAGAGCAGTATGTTGCAGGAGAATAGTTGGGTGGCCACAGGTAGCACACTGATGGGTTTGCTCTAAGCGGTCACAGAAGTTCACGGATAGCACGACGACGAGCAGATTAGCGTAGATATCAGTGGTTGCCAGGTAGCACGTTCAGGAGTTGACTTGCAAAGCACAAAGATGTTCTCATGAGACATATCAAGTGGTTTATAAAGTATTAGAAACAGCGGTGTGTTTGTGAATGAATGACGTATGTATGTCGTGTTCTTAGGGGGAGCGGCCTGCTTGAAGGGGAGGCCTGGCTGGAGACACGGGGTCTGAGGAGGCCATGTGAGCGATGGCCCCTGGGCGTGGGATACCTTTTGAAGTGTACATGTAGTTTGGCACCTTGGCCTTTCGCGCCCCTGACAGCGCGCATCCACTGGCGCGAACCGCCTTTGATAGAGGGTGGGTGGGATGGAGGGGCCTGGGGCGTGCAGATAAGGCACAGGAAGACTGCTGAATGGAGACACACTTATGTGGATTGCAGGGGGGCGGCCTGCTTCAAGGGGTGGCCTGGCTGGAGACACGGGGTCTGAGGAGGCCATGTGAGCGATGGCCCCTTGGCGTGGGATACCTTTTGAAGTGTACATGTTGTTTGGCACCTTGGCCGTTCGCTCCCCAGACAGCCTCACATGCCAGCGCTCATCCATAGGTGCGAACTGCCTTTGATAGTATATTGTTGCTTATCAATAACAAATGCCACATACCGGAGATTCTTGTGAGCACTTCAACCGGTGTATTATAGTGGTCAAGACCCTTAACCTAAGGCCTGTATAATCCAATTGTAATTGTTAGTATAGATATATGTGTGACTTTTATAGAGTCATAACCTACTGAAAGACTTTGAACAAGTGTTATTTAGTGCATGCATTATCGAGAATATTTTATGTTAGCTTAGATTGTGACCACCCTTCTTCACAGCGACCAGACCTTCACCCATTCGGAGCACAGATGTCTGACGTCCATCCTTGAATGGAGACACACTTGATTCATTTAAAAAATCGAAACAACCGTTGTTAAAATATATGTGGCGTTTTATTTTGTATCTTATTTTCATGACACAAAAATACAAGACTTTAAAGATTATACAGGTCAGGTTGCAGCACAGCGAGAGAAAATCCCCTGTACTGACCGCTGTCACTCGGGAACGTTTCTCTTATGGCACGAACGGCACAGGCGGGTATCACTCTTCGAACGCGGTGTCCAAGCCTCCCGTGGAGCCACCATGTAAAGGAACGATAGGCCACCAGCCTGTACCACCTGTGAAAAGGAATGAAACAAAATGTTTTTAAATGACCAAGAGAAGTTTAATAAACGTTTGTTGTCAATGACAATTCTTGTAACTAATGGCATTCTGCACAGACAAATGCTATCTAGACAATGCACACTATTGAACGACTTTCATGCGTTACTATGATATGAATATATAATTTTGGATATAGTAGAACAACATGAAATAGGAGTGGCATGACAAGCAGAGTATACTTACTCGTTACTCGGATTACGAAGACGAACAGTTGCGCGAAGTTTGTGCATAAGCACCATCATTATTCTCAACACGGCCCGTGTGAGGCAGGCTGCCCTGAAGTCTGGCAACTCGGTGATGCATTGCGGTCGTGGCTCGCCTTCTGAAATGTAGGCCAGGCATCCCGAGTTTTCTCGGCAGCAGCAGTTCTCGTCCTCGGTTGGCATTAGCTTGCACCGATTGCATGTGCACCAGGTGGAGACGCCGTCCATGCGACTAGGCCCAGGCTCTTCATCTGTTGAATCGTCCTCCCAACTGCCGTCCGAATCACCATCGTTTTCGCGTGCTTCCCTTTCCAGTAGTTCATCCTCGGTATACTCGGGCTCGTACATGTAGGGCATTATTGTAGCCATTGTGTGGTAAACAAAGTAAAATAATTTACAGAGATGGTACAGGTGTTCACACGGGCTACAAGCGGCGAAGGTAGCTGACCAGAGCACAGAAACGAGTCACAGAATACTCAAAGTAACACAGAGAGGAATGGAATCGAAAATCTGCTGCTGTGTGTTGGGAAACGGTCTGTTTATACTTATTGAGGAAAGAGTCGTCCTGCCGTTTCCATGGCGACACGTCATTAGCTGAGGCGCAGCGATTGTTGACACGAGACGTGCTTTGGCGTTGGGAAATGGGTGGTACGAGTCTGCTGATGACAGGCTCAGGGGCGGGGGATTTGATTTAGTGCCGCAGAAGCAGGTCAGCCAGGGCGATGCGGCAAGTGATAGGATTATCACAAAATGGCAGCTCCCTGTTGCCTGTTTTCGCGTGCGTTTAATGGACGAAAACTCGGGTAAGGTCCATAGGAAAGTTTTCTAAAATCGAGCCATTTAGGCTTAAAAAAACATGGCCAACCCGTAGGGACAATAAAAAAATTTACTAGACCATGCCTTTAAGCTTCAAAACAGAACTGAGCAACGGACGCTGCACGAGTCTATTTATACACATGATGACGTTGGCGCCGATACGGAGGCTGTCGAGGGACGTCGACGCGCAGTGCCCTCTACTGAAAAGTTTTTCTGAGGCCAGCAAGCTGGAAGTGAATCTATCAAGATAAGGAATACATCGGAGGAACATCCCATCGAAAGAACGTTACAAGGTAAGAAGTAACTTGTTCTTCTATTCTTCTGTTAAGGGATCTTAATAGTGCTATAAGGGAGCTTAATCTTCTAAGCCGGTTTCAGGTGGGGTTTCGTGCTGAGCTTGGCACTTCACTCAATGTGTCTATTCTGTCCCACCTCAGACACTATGTCCATCATTCTCAGGTTGGTGAGGTCTACCTAGCTTCGTTAAACATGGCCAGTGCTTTTGATGGGGTGATAAGATCTAGGCTTTGGCAAAAAATACTCTCCTTTGGCATTTCTCGTAAACTGGTCCAGCTGACCGCTCTTTTGCACTCTAAAACATCGATTTGTGTTCGCCTGTCTGAAGATGGTGTTCTCGCTTCTGAGATACCTACCTTCACGGGCGTTAAACAAGGGTGTACCCTGGCACCTACGCTCTTCAACCTTTACACGTGCAATCAGGAGGGACTGTGGCAGGGTCCCTCGATTGCACCGGCAAGGTAGGGGAGTGTTAGGCTGGAGTGGATGGCCTATTCGGACGTTTTTATACTGCTTGATAGAACCCTGCAAGGTCTTAGATCAAAGATGCAGATTTTCCTTGAATATGCTCAAGATAATAACTTGTTACCCAATGCTTCTAAATGTAAGGTCCTGGTCCTTTCGCATAGAACCAAAGACATAAATCATGCTTGGACTATGGGAACTGATAATGTGGAGCAGGTCAAGACTTTAATCTATCTGGGATACCATTTAGCTAACAGGGTCAGTATTGAACACTGGAAATCTATCTTGAATGAAACTTACTGCTCAAATGAAGTTCTCAAAGCAGAAAGAGTACGTTTTTTCTTTGCTTCCCCTGAGACGTTTTTATCAAGCCTAATTTGAGGCAATAATCATGTATGGTCTTGACCTTTGCTCCCATAACATGGGTGACTTTTTTAATATTATTCAGGGAAGACTCTGGAAGAATGTTCTTGGCCTTTCTACGGCTATTCCCAATGCAATCATTAGACACGAGTTGTGTCTTGTGTCATTAAAGGCCAGGTATGTCTGGAGACAGCTTTCTTTTTTCAGAAGAATAATTGCTCCTCCTAAGAATTTCCTTTGAGAGTCTCAAGGAGGCTATGCTCGCAGGCTCTGTTCCATCCCTGAGTGAATTTAATGAACGGATGTGTTCTGTGTTGGTTTACATTTGTGGCTCTGAAGAGGATTTGATTCTAAGACCAGGGCATATTAAAAAGATTCTGTTTAGATATGACTGGGCTGACGCAGTGGATTGCATCCACTCTTATACCAGCTTTGTGGAATACTCACAGTTCACGCATGCAAGGGAATGTCTTCCACTAAATCTTAAGAAATTCCCCTGCCCTGTAACACGTATGCATTTTATGCATTTCAGGTTAAATCAATTGCCTGTCTGTGAGAAAATCAGGAATAGGCATGGCCCGAATACCTTGGCTGATTTGAAGGCATCAGAGAGGGAATGTAGGTTCTGTGATGAAAACAAATCTTATGAAACCCTGAAACACCTGGATGTTGTATGTACGTTTTTTGATAATGAACGGACCCCGTTTTTCGGGAATAGGACAATTGGCAGCTCTGAGGTGGCCAGAAATCTAATTTGGTGTCGTATGTGGGGCACTGCTATTTCTTTGGTTTTAGCTTTGAATAATTTTCTCATTTTTAAAGTTCTGAATTGGATAAGAAAAATTTAGCATTGGAAACAAGTTTTTTTTAAATGAAATTTTTGTATTTTAATGCTTTGTCATTTTGCTTATAGAAACTTTTTTTTTCTGATGCTAACTCTTTTTTTAATCTGTCGTTTTTTTTTTTGTATTTTGTTTATGGTTTTTTGAAAACTGTAAATTCAACAATACAAAAAAAATACCATGTGGCATTAAGGGCAGTCAGGGTTTCTAATGGGTCCGCTGTACAGATTGTCTTGAATGCTGCCCAGTGTGTTTAGATTTTGTGAGGTGGGTCTGTGGATGTACTGCCTCCCCATCCCATCCCAGCCTCTCCTCCCTCCTCCTCTCCACTCCCTTAAGTTGGGACTGCAACTATTCTGGCGGCGATCTGGTCGCTCGTAGAGAACCAGGCTGTGGAGGAAGTCCCAGCCTCCCAGCAAGGCTTTGGCTTTTACTCCAGGATTTTCGCCATTCAGAAAAAGAACCAGGCGGGCCTGAGAGTTGTGCCGGTCCTTTCCATCCTTGACCTCTCCTTACCCCTGCAAAAATTCAAGATGGTTACGCCTGCTTTTATAGCGGAGACATTGTGCAAGGGAGACTGGATGTGCTCCCTGGTTCTGAAGGACGCGTACCTACATGTCCCGATTTGGCAGCCCCATCGTTCTTTCCTTCGGTTCAGGATCATGGGATACCATTTTCAATACAAGGTCCTCCCTTTTGGCCTCAACTCGGCCCCCAGGGTCTTTACCCGGCTCATGAACACATTGTCTGCCCTCCTCAGATTGCAGTGCCTCCACATCTACCCATACCTCGACGACTGGCTCGTCAGGGCTACATCTCAGGAAGCAGTTCACCACTCTTCCCATGCCCTGATGAACACACTGCACGAAATGGACTTCTCGCTCAATCTCAGGAAGTCGCAGCCGCAGCCCATGCAGACTGACAATCTTGGGCCTCATCTGGCACACGTGCTCCGAGAAGGTATTTCCATTGGAGGACAAGATCTTGGCCATCAAGAGGGCCACCACCCACTTCCTCAGCTGGTACCACCACCCCGAGGTGACCTGCGTCTCCTGGCGGCGGTCCTATTAGCTGTCCCTCGCACCAAACTGAGGATGAGGAGGACTCAGCTGCACTTCGTGGCTTCATGGAACCAGGAGCAGAGCTCTCAATCCGAGATTATCAACGTACCTCCATCTCTCCACCCGGACCTAACGTGGTGGTCCAGGGACTGCAACCTACAGACGTGCAAGCCCTTTCGGCCACCTCCCCTGCAGGCCACCATCACCACAGACGACTCGCTCGAGGGCTGGTGAGCCACCCTGGGCGATCGATCTCTCGGCCCACAGCACCTGGACTCGACAGGAGCAGGAGTACAACATCATTTGGTTAGAGCTGAATGCCATCTGGCTAGTGCTCAGAGCATTCCTACCACTTCTCTGGGCAAGGTTGTCCTCATCCAGACAGACAACTCAACCAGCATGTACTACGTCAACAAGCAGGGAGGCACCAGATTCCCTCCTCTGTGCAGTCTGGCAATCAACATGGATTTCCTCCAAGCACCTAGTGACCAGCCTAATGTATAGCTGGGTGTCATCAGCATAAGAATGAAAACTGAGGTGATGTTTCTCCAGAATATTCATCAGGGCACAAAGGTAAATATTCAAAAGAAGTGGGGACAGGGCCGATCCCTGTGGCACACCACAGCACTGGATGAGAATCTCTGAGAGGAAACCTCCAACCTGAACGCTTTGCTGACGGTCTGTGAGAAATGATGTAAACCACTGTAATGCACCAGAATTCACATTTACAAGATCGTTTAAGCGGTCCAGCAGAATGCTGTGGTCTACCGTATCAAATGCGGCGGAGAGATCGAGCATCACAAGTAGGGAGAGTTTCCCTGCCTCCTCAGCCTGCAACACCTCATCCCAAACCGCCATCAGTGCAGTCTCAGTCCCATGCAAGGGGCGAAAGCCAGATTGCAGAGGATGGAGCAAGCAATGATCTTCGACCTAGTCTTGCAGCTGTTTAGTGACTACTTTTTCCAGAATGTTACCTTGCCAAGGAAGGCCAGCAATTGGACGATAGTTGCCATAATCGTCGGGATCCAAACCAACCTTTTTCAACAAAGGAGTAACGACCAATGCCTTAAATGCATCGGGGACTAATCCCTGGGAAAGTGAGAGATTGACAAATTTGGTCATAAATGGGGTAACTTCCAGAGAGAGTAGTTTGGCAACCAAGGCAGGAATTAAGAAAAATGAGTCATTATTGGGTTTCATTTCCGACAAGAGTTGTGATGTCATCAGCTGAGACTTGCTTAAAGCAAAACTGGGTTGTTGGTCCCAGGTTTTCTCCGATTTGACTAACGTCCTCACATTGCGAGGCTTTATCTGGATTTCTGTGATTCCTAATCTTATTTTGAATGTTCAAAATCTTGTCCCTAAAAAAAATGATTTAACCAAGGGACAGGGCTCCGGCTCCCTGGGCAACGCATTTCGGCTTCAGTGGAACGGCATGACGGCTTACGCCTTCCAACCCCCTCCACTGATTCAAAGAGTGATTTGCAAGATCAAGAAGTCTCGCCAGCTCAACATCATTATAACAGCTCCATGGTGGCCGGCAAGGCCATGGTTTTTGGAGCTGCTCAGCCTATCAGAGATGCCTCCGATTCACATCCCGAGGGGCCCAGCACATCTTCTGGCTCAGCAGGGGGATCCACCCTGCACCTCATAAACTAGCCTTTAGAGCGTGGATCCTGAGCAGGTAACGCTGCGGCACCTCAGCCTGTCCCAGGCTAATCTGGAAATCCTAGAGGGCGCAAGGAGCAAGGCTACCAGGGCCGAGTATAAAAGTAGAAGGACCAAGTTCTGCCACTGGGCAGACTCGAAGGAAATTGACCACCTAGCATGTACTTTGGACGACGTGCTCTCCTTCTCGGCGCACCTCGCCCACTCTGGTGTGCAGGTGGAGACCTGCCGTACATAACTCGCAGCCATCAGGGCTTACAGGAACTCGGAAGAAAAGATCTTCTCCAATCCTATTGTCAAACATTTGACAGGGCTTTCAAGGCTCTACCTGCCCAACAAGAGGCTGCACCCCGTGTGGGACCTTAATATAGTCTTGGGCACACTCATGCACAAACCGTTTGAGCCAATGGCATCCGTGGACATCAGGCTGGTCACCATCAAGACGGCCTTACTAGTCGACATCACCTCGTAGAGTCAGCAAAATCTAGGCCCTGGTTGCCTCGGAACCATATACTATTTCACTGTGACAAAGCAGTCCTGCGGACACACCCAGCATTTCTGCCCAAGGTGCCGTCTGCTTTCTGCTTGAACAAGGAAATTGTCCTTCCTACGTTCTTTGCCGATCCGAAGGACGAAGCACAGAGTGCTGCACTGCCTGGATGTCAGGCGTGCCCTCAAATTCTACTTGGACTGCACCAAGGGCTTCCACAGATTGGACGCCCCGTTTGTCACTTTCGGATGCTCAAGACCAGGCTATCGGGCCTCCATATCCCGCTGGATGGTCTCAACCATCAAAGAAGTGTACAAGGGCCAGCACAAGCCGTTCCCGGCCAACATGCATGCCCATGCAGTCGGGGCCAAGGCAACGGCCAACGCATTCCAGCGCCATATTCCTTGGCAAGTCCTAAGCAGGGCGGCCACTTGGGCCTCTCCCTCGGTTTTCTGCAAGCATTACTGTTTGGATGGCAGCTCTAGATCTGATGCGGCTTTCGGACAGGTGGTTCTCAGGAACCTCTTTGCTTAAGGAGGGTCTCCTCTCCCTTGCGGCTACATTCAGTTGTAATCGCCCATGCAGTATGGAGGAAAGGCTACATTCAGTTGTAATCGCCCATGCAGTATGGAGGAAAGGGGATGGGACGTAAGAGTAATTATAAGTTACTCACTTAAGTGACTAACATACTCTTAGTCCTTAGTTCCCTTTCCGCCATACGTCCCAACATTCCCCCCCCCCCCGCTTCCCCCTCTAACACTGGTGTCATTAGGCAATGTTAAATCTATTGTCGACGAGTTAATGGGGACTGAGGTGTGGCGCCGGAGTCAGGGCAGCGCATGCTCCCAGGGCCGCACCCCATCGCTCCTCTAAATTTAAAGGGGAAAAAGGGGGTTTCTGGGGAAAAAGGTTCCATCTTTCGTTCCTTGGAAGGGATGCCCATGCAGTATGGAGGAAAGGGGACTCATGACTAAGAGTACGTTAGTCACTACGGTGAGTAACTTCTTTCCTAGTGGCAGTCACTTCCATAAGGAGATTCAGTGTACTACAGGCCTTTTCTGGTCTAGACCCCTTTGTCACAATTCAGAGATGGTGGTTCTGCGCACTCACCCTCAGTTTGCGCCCATATTGATTTTGAAGTTCCATGTGAACCAGTCAATTGAACTTCCAACGCTCTTCCAGAACCCCACTAACGTGGCGGAAAGAAGCCTACACACACTGGATGTGCACACCACAGAGGAAGACAAACCAATTTTTCGTTTCAGTGATGACTGGTAGCGAAGGGGAGCTTGTCTCTAAATCAGCCATCTCTAGGTGGATTGTCGATTGCATCACACTCTGCTGCACTCTTGCCAAGAGAGCTCTGCCCTTGAAGCCTAGAACACTCTACTCGAGGCACTGGGGTTTTCATAGCATTCAATGCAAACGTCATCATTGATGCCAAACTCACCATGCGATCTCATGTGCCAAAACTTGCGCCTCATGTGGTTGGATCAATAAGCAGCTCTGCTAATTGTGCCCTTTTCTATCCGTTAACAATGTGTCTTTTCTTGCCTCTGCTATATCAACTCAACGCTTGACTATTGTAACAGTCATCTGGCAGGTATGGCCCTGTCCAACATGGCCTCCCTTCAGACCACACAAAGCGGTGCGGTCAGAGATGTGCTTGGTTTGTCAAGGTGGCATTTCATTACTGAAGCCCGGCATAAATTGCACTGGCTGCCCATCAGGCACAGGGTCTCTTTCAAGATCCTCACACTCAAGTTTAACTGTCTGAACGCCATTGTACCCAGTCACTGAACGCATTCAGAGATACGTCCCAGGATGACCTCTCATTCGAACAGGCCAGTCTTTGCCAACCTCCCTTTCGTCTTGCCAAATTTGGGAAAACCAAGCTTAATGTTATTGCCCCAGTCATGTGGAACTCCATTCCACTTCACCTTAAATCTTTCACCTCATTGGTTAACTTAAAAAAAACCTGAAGACCTTCCTTTTCACCGCACCTTAGCTTTGCTCATTTCTGATCCTGGAGTTTCTCTGTCCGTTGCTGACTGTTTGTGTGCGCCGTGAGGCCTGCGGGAGAGTTGGCGCTCTATCAAGAATTAAAATGAATAAATGTTCCTTTCGAGTCCATTTGCATGCCGCAGATAGATCCAAAAGTAAGAGGAGTGCTGTTTTACCTTTATCTCTTATTTTATCAACCTGTGTTATTAAGTCGATGAGGGCAGTTTCCGTCCCATTTAAACGGCGAAAACCAGATTGTCTTGCTCCTAGGAGCTTGTGCAATTATAGATATTTTTGGATCTGGGTATAAGCGACCTTATCAAGTATTTTGAGTAGGAATGGTACTGTCGTAATGGGACAGTAGTTGGTAGTAATAAGTGGGTCTAAGGATTGCTTCTTTAATAGTGGGAGTACTCACGATTGTTTCAAATTAGGGGGAATGGTGCCAGATGCGAATGAGGCGTTGATCAGTTTGGGGATGAAAGGTGCCAAATCTCTAGCTGCATCCTTTATGATCTGGGCTGGACAAAGATCACCTTTACAGTTGGACGGTTTGAGAGATAAAATAACTTTCTCTACCTCGAAGATAGAAGTTTTGGTAAAGTGGAATCTGGCAATCTGTTCAGAGGATGTTGGCTCATTTGAGGACATGTTTGTCCGCTGGATCATTAAATCCTAAATTGAAATCACCTAGTAGTAGCACTTGGGTAGTTGTTTTAAGATTATTAGATAATAGGCTGTAAATATCCTCCTCAAATGTCCCAAGTGGACCAGGTGGTCTATAAATTAAGTGGATAGTGAGTGATTGGGAATTAATTAGTGGGAGGTTAGCAGTGAGTACTTCGCAAGATTGGGTGATTTGTAAGGGGGTGAGTCTCAAGGGTAGGCTAGATATAATGGTGATGCCTCTGCCTCGAGTATCATCTCTTGTCTGGATATTGTATATCCATCTGGGATAGCTGACATGAGTGCAGGTCTTGCCGCGTCGTGTAGCCAGGATTCCGTTATAGCAACGAAACCCAAATTACCTTCTAGTATTAGGTCAGAGATGTCCGTTGCGTGGGCAACCAGAGATCTGGCATTTATGAGTGCTCCATTAAGGAGGGGTGTCTCATTTTTGGCTATGGCATAGCTCGGATTAAGCTGGTTTGGGACAGCTAGCTTAGTTTTATGTGCAATTTGCTGATTAGTGTTGTCATGAAGAAGAGGCGATGAAGTGGCCATAATGGATTTATGGGGCTTTTCACCAGTGTGACAATTAGTTTTTGTATTCATCTGGGGTAGAGATCTCGTAAGTGGTTCGTGCAGTTTGGTAAGTGTAGCACAGAGTTTGAGGTTTCTGTCGTTGTTGTGCACGAATAAGTTGCATAGGATCCTAGTGCAGTAAGGTGGTTGGGTTGGACAATACTAAAGTTGTTGACTGCCATTTTGGTTGGAATAGGTGTAGCTTGTACCACCACAGATAGTGGGAGCGACCAGTCAGTCCTCTGAGTAGCTGGAAGTAAGTAGTATAGTGGGACCAAATAAACTATACATATTTTGTAGGTATAACATATATAGCAGATGGTAAGCTAGGATTATGGTGAGCCAGTTTGGCAGATGGGCCCAATGAGCAAATTCGACTGGCACAGGGCAATAAGAGCCCGTTCAATTGGCAGGGGCAATAAATGGTATGCAGGTAGCCTATAGGAACACAACTCAAGTTCAAGAGGTATGAACAGATGAACACAATCACATGGACAGTAGGGGCAATGAACAGGTATAGAGTGACCCGATAACAGTGCATAGATTCAAGTAGCATAGGCATTCTAAGTAGTGTCCGGTGACCATAGATGATGTGAGCGCAATCACAATGCAAGTTTAAGAACCACAGGCAAATTCATAGTCAAAATCATAGGCTGAAGTATTGTAAGCACAATCACTGGGCGACCTAGTAGCAGCCAGCAGATTAAGCCAAGTTCACAAGCAAAATCAAAGGCAGAAGGTACTGTAAACACACTTGGGGTGCAGTTTAAAATCAGCATGTGAGTTCAAAGGCAGAATCGGAGGCAGAAGGTACTGTCTCTGATTTTGCCTTTGAACTGTGCTTTGTTAGGAAGCACAGCAAGTGTAGTCTGTTAAAGAATGGATGTCCCCACAAGTGCGTACAAAAGTATACAATGCATTAGACGTTGGCATTTAGCAATACTAACACACTCCTGATACGTACGGTCACTATTAAACATACATACACCACAGTTTGCTAATAAAAAAAAAACAGGCAACCTTCCATTTTCGATTACAATAAAGTTAATAGACAACATACATTGTAAATCACTAAAGTGGGACAGAATCTGTTTAGCAACAGTTTCACAAGTCTTGGGTGGGCTATAAATACAACAGTAACTGGAGCAACACATTTAGAATTATATCCCTAGCTCTGTTATAGTTGAGTCTTACAAGCCAGTGTTCTTGGTAAGTCACTGTAGAAATGTTCAAAAGGGTGCTGCACCCCTGGAGGGGTAGATTGCAGTCCCCAGGCCCTAGATTATCGAATTCAGGGCTCCTGATATGAGCTCCACTTCCTTTAATATGGTATGAAAACTACTTTTAATAGCTTTACACCCAATGCAAGTTAAAAGTGAGAGAGGTGCCTAAAGATAGATGCTTCTTCATCCCTGTACTTTAAACACCACAGATGCCACGGACAGGCAATCATTGGGGACGACGAGGCGGACTATTTGATTTGCTGTAGAAAGTTCACAGGCTGCGGGTTCAGGACTTCCAGGGACGGTTAGGGTAAGGCTCCTGCTGAGACCCCAGGACATGGTAATGATCACCGCTCAAATTCGGTTCTGGCTAATTCCCTTCACCTTAGAGACCCCCAGCAACTTTGCTGGATTTTTGAGGGCTTGATATTTTTACCTGGAAAGAGTGTGAGCCTTTTTTCCCCACTCACATGTATTTTGATGTGTTTTTTACTCTTGTGTTCTTTGATTATGGAGTTTTAGATCACTCCATAGGCATCATCTTTTCGCGTGTTACGCAGCACCTTCAGTGCAGTGACACAAGGATGTCTTTTAGGCGTCCAAAAGGCTTAAATACCTTCTCTGGTATGAACTACTGTTTCCCAGAGAATGTAAGGTTAAATTGACTTTACTACTCTTTTTACATTCCTAGACCCAGCACACACTATCTTCCTATTGATTGCTGCAGGAGTTAACTAGTATCCCCTCTTGGCAATTTGGACCTGCAGCAGGGCTTCACCGGGCAAACCAACGGTCCAGGAGTTGCAGCAGCCGTCCTCTTGCAGCTCGTCTTCGGTTCTTTCGTTCCAGTGGTCAACTCTGCTTTCCAGGCCAAGCGACTTGCCTTTTAAACCGTTTTCTCCCTTTCATTCCAGCCTAGCTGTCACTCACCCAGCAGGGGGGCTGTCATTGCTGGACAATCAGCCAGCCAATCACGCCAGAGTGCATTTGGGACAAGGACGACTTCTTCCTTTTGAGTTGGTGGGACCAATCAACCCGTAAACCACCTGGATTCCATTCTCAGAGCTGGTTAGGTTTAACCAGGGTGGAAGAGACACCAGCTTGTGTGCTTGACTACAGCTACTCGAACCGAAGATCTTCCATTTTGCCAGCTTGTTTGATCAGTCCCCGTGCAGTGCAGGAGTCCCCCGACGTCCTCCCTCTTGTCCCCATGACTGAGGTTCAGGAATAGTGAGATCTGCAGGAACTGCCAGGAACCAACATCTTCAGCTGCATCTTTTTTTCATATTAAGGTACTGTGCCAACCCGATTTGAGAGAACTTACCTCTCGCAGTGAAAGTTTGTGAAACTTTCCCAATTTGCAGGCCTAATCAGCTTGTGACCCAACATATGATTCTTTTTTGTACAAACTACTTTTGAGAACTTTGGCAAAGACTTTACCGTTTACTACAAGAACTGCTCTTTCCTATCGAAGACACTAGCCCATTGACTTTGTCTTAGGCCTATTGAACTGAGTCGAGTCCTCTAGTGAACCAAAACTATTTGCACTGCCTAAGAAAGATTTGTGATCTATTTTATTAACTTGTGCCTTTCTACTCCTATTTAAAGTGACTGAAATGCCATTTTGCTCCTATTTCAGGGGAGCCCAATCTACTCAGAAATGTATTGATTTGGTACTGAAGTGTTTGTGTATGATATTAAGTTGCCTCTTTCTAGTGAATGTTTTCTAAATGACTGTGTAATAAATTAATAAGTGATTTACCAAGAAATCTTGGGTAGAAGTGTCTAATTGAACCACTTTGATTGTAATACCTCTGCGTTACATATTTTACTGCTCACATTCCCTCTTGAGATAAACCTGGCTGCTCAGCTCGCTACCAAAAACTGTGTCGTACAGACTTACACCAAAGGTTGGTTTTGCTTACACCTGTAGTCCTAATTGTGTGTGGTGGTCCCAGAGGGTACTGCATGCAATTCTGCCTAACAGTATTAAGCGCGTCATAAATAACCTATCATATCATATACCAGTGTTGAGGAGGAAAGCACCTAGTTCGGTCTTTTGAGTCAATTTGAAAGCAGAGGTATGAAATGCGATGATTAGTTTGACTAATGCGGTTTGCAACAGCAGTCCTCTGGCAGTCCTTCTGCATTAGATACTTGGGTATCGTGGTTATATAACTCTAGATGTGCCTCATTCGACTGCTCGTTCCTGGCCTTAGACCCCCATGCACTCTGTCTTGAGTCTTTAAGGCCCGACAACCGCCGAGACTCTTGTTCAGCCAGCAGCGCTCTCAGTCACAGAGCATCGAAGAATCGTTTGTCGCGGTGGAGGGAGATCTTCCACAGTTCTCCGCCCCACCTTAACAACTTCGTCTCCATGACCTCTCGTCAAGACAAAGTAGGCCTTCTGTTCAGCACGGCGCCACAGCGTGGCGACTACTTCCCTGGGGTTCCCATGGATCGGGGTTCCTCGTATTCAGGTTCTGGCAGACCCGAGGCCTCTCAGACTACCGGCTCCCAGGCTGAGGGGTTCAGGGCCCTACCACAGCGTCCTTGGAAGGATGTTAAGGCTCGTCCTCTACTACCTCATGGGGTTAAGGGATCGAGTGCCACCTCTAAGAGTCTGTTTTCGGCTAAATCTAGCATGGCTACTGGCACAGCTGCCGAGGGCTCTCACCCTACCAGAGCTTGTTCGAAGGCCGTGAACCAGCCGTGTCCGTCAGAGGGCTCAACTCCTACTAGTGTGATCTCTGAGGTCGATGTTTCTGTTTCGAGTGCAAGACACCAGCTGTATCCTCTCGTGTCTGATACCTTTCTTGGCCCAAGGCCTTTGTGCCCTCCCTCCCAGGGCGTGGTGCAAGGCTTCAAAATGGCAGAGCGCCAAGTGGCGGAGCCTACCAGGAAAAGCAGCCAACCTGGAACCGGCTCAGTGCCCGCCAGTGCTTTTGCACAGCAAGTGGGCTTTTCAGGATGATCCCAGCTCCCCTTCCCTCTGGAAGCGACAACAAATCCTCTGGTGCAGGTTTTTGGTCCCCTCAGGGGTACATCTACCCATCACAACCATAAAGCTTCACACACCAGGCACCTTGGTGCTTTGACAAGGAGTGGCTGCCCAGCGCCTCAGAGGGCAGGGTTCCTAGGGACCCGGTGGCTAGTGAGGAACACTTGTTTGAGAGCTTCCTCCTCCTCATGCCTTCCCCTCCTTTGAAAAGGGCTCCTGAAAGACATTGTGAAGGAGGTCAACCCCAGGTGGCTCAGCCCGGCTCTTTCTCTGGGTACTCCTCCCGATCCTCCTGCGCCAGTTAGGGCCCTACCGGTTGTACTGACCCCTCCGCCTCTTCCACCAACGCCTCCCCCCTCAACAGCCTTTGGACCTGTCTGCACCTCTAGACCCAGAAGTGTGGGGCGGACCCCTCCAGCACTTGTCCCAGGGCCCGGATTCCCCTCAGACTGTGAAAAAGGGTGCTGGTGGGTTGGGGGGGGGGTGATGATGACACCCAGGGTGATCAGCCCTCAGCATCCGTTAACACCTTTCATGAACACCTCCAGGGCCTGGTGGAGTTCTTGGAGGTCCCTCTTCCAGAGGAAGCCCGCAGGAGTTGGGTGTGCTAGCAGAGGTCTTTCAGAAACACACCACGGTCCGATCTGGCATTCACCTCCAGAAGGATGTTCTGAAGGTGCCCTGGAAGGTCTGGGAGAAGCCCAGGGCGAATGCCCAGATGATCAGGAAATAGACAGCAGGTTTAGGCTGACAGACGGGGAGCCAAATCCTTCTTGCCTCCCACCCACACCCCCTTGCCTCTGTGGTAGCTGCATCCTCATTGTATTCTAAAGCATCATCATCATCGTTGTGGGATGTATTGACCCACTCTGCTATACTATGCAGCCTGACTCTATCTATGGTGCGAGAAACAGCAAAATGGTGGCAAAACCCTGGCGTGTGCCATAACCTCCAATACCGTGTTTTTCAACACACAAAAAGAAGGCTGCACAACCTGCCACCCATGGTGCATGTGTGGTGGAAAAGAGCACACGCAGAGAAAGTGCCTGTGGGTTCCATGACAAGTAAACATGGGGTACCGAGGGAGCAGCAGCGCTTTGCCAGTGAAACTCCAATTCGCCTGTAATTGACATTTACTGTGCAGCTGAAACTTCAAAATGCCTGTACAAAACACTGTCCAACGCTCAAAATGTTGCTTCACGCCAAAATTCATTTAATCTAATGAAGCACTGTGAATTTACAAAGTCCTAAAATGGTAAGGGCAAAACATTTTCTCAGCAAAACTGGATTGCCTGTGAATGACAGATCCTGTCAATTGGGCTTTCCTGATTATGAACTTTAAAGTTGTCTAAAACTAAAGATCTGCCGGATTAGCAAATATAAATGGACTGTTGCTGAAAGGAACACAGATCTCAGTTGTTTTGATCCCACAGGTTTAAATCGAAGAATGTAATTTATCTAGGTCATCTGGTGCAACAAGTTTGTTTTGTGCTGATTTTTAAGTCAAGAAATTAAGATTAACTGAGGTTGGCTGGGCCTGCCAGAAATTGAAAAACAGGTTTCCACCCAAGGGAAGGGCATTCCTCTCAGCAGATGCTCACTGACATATCATAATTGTGGGGTAGGACAGACTTGTGTCTGCTCCCAAGGACTGAACAATGGCAGATTCTCCAGGCCTGGAAATGGACGTGTGAAAAGATTGTAAACTAGGCTTGCAGAAGGAATTCCCAAAGGTGGGGGCTGCTCCTTGCCTCCAGTGACAAACAAAAGGCGGATCATTTGCTGCTAAGATGATGTAATGAACATTTTTTAGAGACTTGTAACTCGCTATCCGAAATGGTGAAAAATATAAAAAGGGCAGGTTTGTTACTCTAATTTTTGGCCCTACCTTTCAAAAAGTGATGGAACTATGTAGCATGTTCTGAACAGGAATGGCAATATATGTGGTTTTATGGGAACTGTTTTTATGCTAGAATTCTTAAACTTTGCACACACATTCCTATGGTAAACACACATATTTGTGTAAATTTGGAGAAAGTTTGGAAAATGTTTTCATGGAGAAATTGACAAAAAGGCGAAACAAGGTCTCACAGCTGTGGGGTTTTGAGGAAAAGATACGCCATAATATATGTAATCATTGTATGTGATTTTCATAGAGGTTACAAATGTGTAAATCTGTATTTAGGACAAAATCCGATTTTGATACTAGTGGCTAGGGGAGGTTTCTAAGGATTGTAAAAAACAAACCATACATTTGACATCATCTGTCCTTGATCCAATCACTCGGGTGCAAGGTGGAGATGAGGCTCTGATCCAATCCCAGTTCGCAGGGGCAAGCTTAGTTAAGCCGGCCCATGCACCCATTTTTGTGATGTCATTGGAAAGGATAAATAGAGACAACTGACAACACAAACTCTCCTCTGATTCCAGCGAAGCACTCTGATCCAGCATTCAACATCCTCCCAGATGCCAAGCAGTAGCTGAAAAATTTTCTGCTAGGCCTCAATCCTTAATTAATCCTGAACTAATTCTTACAACCCAGTGGAGTGCTGTGGTTTGGGGAAGCATCCTGAAACTATCTGGCTTGCTACCATAAATGCTTGCCTGATGAACTCGCCATCCCGCTGATCTGAAATATCCAGAAACAAGAAGGGGCAGATCCCATGCAGTTCCGGTGATCGGACTAGCTGATCCAGACCCGTGCCTGATGTGCTGTCCTTCCCTTATAGACGATCCATTGACCAGAATCTTGACGGGAATAAATCTTAAATCCCAGTGGATTGTGAGTATTAAATTAATAGGACACTAGAGAACTATTGTATACCTTGCCTTATCTTGTTCCACCCTAATCTCTGAACTATCCTCACTTTCATAACCAGTAACCGCGTCAAAATCTTTAGTGCTGTCTTATTCTGTCTATTTGCTAAAGCGTCAATTCCATAGTCATTTTTATTTGTGTAACTGATCCAAAAATCCCACTTCGAGTGTTTGGACTGGTACCGCCGGGAAAGGTGCTGGGGATCTGTTACTGAGGTCATGAATCAGTCTCAGAGCTTCCTGCGACCCAACCTGGTTGTCTATCCTGCATGCTCTAGTCTTGAGGAAAACCATAACCCATATTTTCTGATTTTAAACTGAAGTTCTTGTCCAAATTCGAGTCTTTATTTTTGAAAAACACCTCTCACTAAAACCTCCATAACTCCCTCAGTTTTGAAGATAGAAACAGTATTTCAATTCCCAATGATACCTAACATCCTTAGCTATCTCCACCGTTTTTGATCAAAAATTGCATAGTTTGCCCGAAATTACATTTTGAAAATGTTTTACACGTGTGAATTGCCTTTAAATTATTTCCCACCTTGCCTTTGAGATTCCAAATGTGCTCTATTGAGTAAATCATAGCTTTTGATTGCTTGCATCTGTTCAAAGCGCTACCCGTAGAAATCTATAATCATTTAAGCATGTTTGACCACATTTAGTGTTTTTGCTCAGCCAGTTTCAAAGCCAAATCTGACAGTTGAAAAGTCAAATCCATTTTTCTCTTTTGGTTAAGGGGGGAAAGTGAGAGTGATATTCAGTTTGTTCTGTATTATTCCTGAGTACCTGCTCTCTCCTCACATCGATTTAAATTCCCTATTGGTGGTTTGAGGGGTGTTGCAGGGGGAAGCTCTAACTATAGTGCTATCTGTTCCAAACCAACCCAAAAGTCTTCTGTTCTTTGCTGCATTATTTTTGTGTTAATTACCTGATTCCCCGTGCATTAAAGATATCATTCATTGTCCTTGTCACCCCATTGGTGATTGTTACCTATTAAAAATATATTCTGATTTAAATTCTAAATACATAAATATTAACCGCTGCAAATTAGCCTGATTCACTGGTTCAGTGTGATCGGGGGGGGGGGGGATATTTTGAGAAGGGTGTGATATGAGTGGAATATCATTCAGAATATTGAATTTATAGACAAAAATAAATAAGTATTTCATTTGCGCACTACATGCTAGGCAGGACTTGGGTGTGTGCCTGATTGAAATCCCTTGCATCGTCTTCCTCCACGGTAGCCCCCTCCAGTTTCCTCTCCAAGTAGGAAAAGTCATTGAGAAAGCTCTGTTACTCCATCTCAGAACTGCATCTGTGGCAAGCCAATGCGGACACCCTCTTGGCTGTTGCTAACCAGAAGCTGTGGTGGACGCTCGTGAAATTTCTGCTCCACCTCCCTTCGGACAAGCAAGCCACCTTCACGGCAGGTCTGGCAGATGCCCGGGCCATTGCGCACGACCTCATTGAGTCGTTGGTCTCCCACATCGATACAGCCAGCAGAAGGCTGTGCCCTTAGGGTTGAGATGAGGACGGCGGCGTGGATGCATGCCACAATGTTTTCATCTGACGTGCAGGAGCGTATCCTGGATCCTGCCCTTTGATGGCATGGACCTTTTTAATTCGTCCACCGATGACGAAGAAAACCTCCAGGTCAGAAATCCTTCCCTCAATCCCAGGATAGTACTGAGTTCAAACACTGCGCTTTCTCCGGCTTCAAGGGGTTCTGAGTCTGCAGTACACAGTGGCCTGACAAGTCACCAAGCTACAACAGGGGAAAGAAGCAGAGGATGTTGCATGGGTTTTTCTGCTCCATCTTCTCTGCTCCTGCCTCTGACGCCAAGAAGCAGTGATGTCAAGGTCAGGGAAAACAGCTTGCCTGTGGCGTGCCATTTGGCTCTGTTCCAAGACACCTGGAAGCGTCTCTTCAGCAACCTGTGGCTCCTCTGTAGTCTCCACAGGCTTGGGTCTTCCTCTTCCATCCTCTTCCCCCTTTTTTACGGGAGGTCCTTTCACTCTTGGAGATGCAGGCGATGGAACCAGTTCCTCTTGCAGACAGGGGCTTCGATTACTATTCCAGGATTTTTGCAGTACTCAAGAACAACCTAGCGGGCCTGAGGGGTTAGTCCTGAACCTGTCCTTTCTAAACCAGTCTTTACCACTGGAGCGCTTCAAGATGATTACTCCCGCACACATAGCAGTCTCATTGTACAGGGGACTGGATGGGTTCACTGGACCTCAAGGATGCGTAGTTGCATGTATCAATATATCAACCACATCAGAGGTTTCTGCAGGTCACGATTATGTCGTACCACTTTCAGTACAAAGTGTTTCCCTTTGGCCTGAACTTGGTCCCTTGTGTCTTCATGAAGTTGATTAATGCTGTCGAAGGCGTTCTTCGCTTCGAGGGCCTTGACCCTTATTTGGATGACTGGTTGGCGAGGGTGGTGTCACCAGATGCAGTGGGGCACTCCTGCCAGGGATTGGCAGATTCCCTTCATCCGCTATAGTTTTCCCTCAACCTGAGGAAATCAGTAATTATTTTCTCAGGATCTGGTGTGCCCTGGAGCGCGTAGGAACTCAACCGTTGTTCAGTGGGTGTTCCCCACGTTCGAGAGGCTACTATCCCTCCGCAAAGCACCCAGCACGCCTGTCTCAAGATGGGGCGCCTCCAGCTGCACCTGGCGGCCAGTTGGGATCAGGAGGCGGGTTCTCAGGCATACTGGATCCGAATTCCACCACTCCTTTTGCCAGATCTTTGCTGGTGGCTGATGGATGGCAATGTTTAAGTGGGAGCCCCCTATCATCCAGCCGGAGCCTGGGGGTATTTGGGTTGGTACTCTGGAGGGCTATGTGATTCATGGAGCATGGTCCAGGACGGAAGCCCTCCTACATATCAATCTGTTCGAGCTCCAGACAGAGGGCCTGGCCATAAAGACATTTTTTGCTGCGGCTTAAGGACAAGTTGGTTCTGGTCAGGACGGACAATTCTACCCTGATGTTTTAACTGAACAAGCAGGGTGGCACCCCCCACCGACCCAATGCATGGTGGCGGTTATGCTGAGTTGCTTGGGTTTCAACACCTACGAGTGGGAGTTGCACAACTCCTTGTCAGAGTTTGGGATTCGCAGACCTGGATTAGTTTGCAACCCCTCGGAATGCCAAGTGCCCCCAGTTTGCATCATGTGCAGGTTGGGGGTCTCTCTGAGACGTCTTCCAGCTCTGTTGGCACGGTTGCAGGTGTTATGCGTTCCCAACTACCCCTCTGCTCCAGCGAATTCTCCTTAAGTTCCAGGTTAGAGTGGATTGCAGCCTCATCCTGGTCGCCCCACAGGCCTTCGAGACCCTGGTTTTCGGATCTGCTGCAGTTGTCCTCCATGGGTCCCGTCCATCTTCCGATCCCTGCGCAGGGGCCTACTGAAGCAGCAGGGCGCGGCAGTGGAGCATCTGGATCTGGCCAAATTGGCCCTTGCTGCCTGGTTCCTGATCAGCTGAGGCTTTAAAATGCAAAATTTTCAGATGACAACTGGGACATAATTCAGCAGGTCAGGAGGCCCTCGACTAGGTCACAGTATAAGAGTAAACGGACTAGGTTCTGGCCCCCTATCTCCTGTCCTCTGGATAATGTGTTGGCTTTTTTGGCACACCTGGCTTGTTCTGGAGTCCAGGTAGATCTTGCCACACGCATTTGGCAGCCATTGGTGCTTACAAAATTCCCCTGAGCATGTGTTTTCGGCAGCCAACCTGGTGGCTAAGGCTCACCTTCAGGGGTTGTCAACAATTTTTCCTCCAGTGCACAGACCGCATCCGGTTTGGGACCTCAGTGTGGTTCTGGCGTCTTTGCGACGTAAGCCTTTCGAGCCTATGGCTTTGGACATTCACTTGGTGATGCTAAATACTGTTTTATTTGTTGCTCTCACCTCTACGCGCAGGGTTAGTTAGCTGCAGGAGTTGTCCTTGTGCAAGCCGTTCACCATGATTCACAACCAGGTCTTCTTGTGCACTCGACCACATTTCTTGCCTAAAGAGTGCTCTCATTTTCATTTAAATCGGGAGATCTGCCTGATGGTGTTCTTCCTGAACCTGCAGTTGGAAGCAGAGAGGTCTCTGCATTCATTGGACCTCAAGAGGGTCCTCAAGTTTGATCTTTCTCAGACAAAACCCTTCAGGAAGTCTGAGGGATTGTTTGTGACTTTTTGGGGGCTCCTCCCCCGGCTCTCGGGCTTCCAAGGCTTCCATTGCCCGTTGGATGGTTCAGGCCATTACGTAGGCCTACACGGCCATGGACAAACCTGTTCCTTAGGGGATTCATGCTCATGCGGTGAGAACCAAGGCCACGGCTGTCGCGTTTCAGAGACACGCTTCTTGGGATGTCATTAGCAAGGTGGTTACTTGGACCACTCCATCAGCCTTCTGTAAGCACTACTTTCTGGATACCAGTTCCTGGAACGATGCAGAGTTTGGTCAGGTGGTTCGGAAGAATCTTTTTGCTTAGTCCAAGTTATGAGGCAGGTTAACACAGCTCCACCCTACAAAGTTGGAGGAAAGGGGACCGGTGTTAGGCAAGATTGTATGCAGTACTCTTTGGGTGCACTACAACAACCCTGACCTCCTGGCAATAGGAACCCATTCTTTCGTATAAGTCTGTACAACACAGGTTGGTAGCATGTTGAGCAGCCAGGCTTATCTCAAGATGGGTCAATGTGAGCTGTAGGGGAGTTAAACAGAGATTCAGTGACAAGTATTCAAATAAACACTTACACCCAAGGTTTCTTGAGTAAACAATTATTAATTTATCAGTCAGTCAGAATAATCCTTCTTCGGAAGGGAGCAATAGAACAGTAAAACTCAAATACACTTCAAAACGCACATTGTTAGTTCTAAATCAGTAAAGACCCTTTTGGGATGGCCCACAGTCACAACCTACATCCTCAGGTGACTTCAATAGCTAGGGTGCTGGGGACATTAATATCTCACTGTAGCATTTAGAACATTCTTAGGAATTGGTCAAAGGCAAAGGTTAGTAGAACAAACCAGAGATCACAAATATTCTTAAGCAGGCAAATACTTTTGGATCCCCTAAGCAGAGTCATTCAGTACAACAGGTTAAGCCAAAGTCAATGGGCAAAAGTCTATGAGCTGAAGCACTTCTGGTAGTTAAGTAGAAAGTCTTTGCACACTGTTTTTTAGAAGTCTTTGAAGAAACAGAATAATCAATGTAGGACCACAAGCTGTTTTAGACTTGTGAGTAGTAGAAGATGCAAGCAACTCTACAATAAGTAAAGTTAAGTTCTCTCAGACTTTACAGTACCTTTGAATTGAAGAAAGATTTGCAGCAGACTACTCCTTTTTCCTGTTCATCTCTGAAGATCTCACTGTTCCTGAGCCTCAGTCGTGGGGACAAGAGGGAGGACTTCTGGGGGCTCCTGCACTGCAATGGGACGGTCACTGCTCGCAACAGGCAATCTACAATCAAGTGACACTTCTGTGTTTCAGCTCCTCGCGACTACCGGTAATAGCAACACTGCGGTTCCTGGCTGTTGAGATGGACTTTCCTTGCCTCTGTTGAGGAGGGCTCAGGCTCGGTCAGTCCTGCTTCCTGGGAGTCCGGAGGATCTTCCTGGAGCTCTTGGCTAACTTAAAAGCAACGCACACAATCTGGTGTTCCTCTCCCTGGCTATTTGGTTTCCAGCAGCAACTCTGTGGAAATTCAACCAGCTCAGAGAAGATGTCCAGGTGGCTTACTTTGGAGTTGATTGGTCCCACCAACTCAAGGGGAGAAGTCGTCCTTGCAGGGGCTTCTCTGTCGATAAGAATTTGGAGTTTCAGCACAGCATCAGGGCTTCTTCGGGCAAACCCAACAGTCCAGGAGTTGCAGCAGGCGTCCTCTTCCAAGTTCTTCGGTTCCTTCGTCCAGTGGTAGACTCTGCCTTCCAAGCCAAAAGCCAAGTCTTTTATTCAGGTTTCTCCCATTCATTCCAGCCTAGCTGTCAGTCACCCAGCAGGGTGCCTGTCCTTGCCGGACAGTCAGCAGGCCAATCGCCACAGAGTGCATTTGGGTCTCCTAGGAGACTTAAGCACAGGGAGATTCGGGCACCTCCCTCACTTCCTTGTCCCGCCAGACACCCTGGAGCCAGAGGTGGGCTTCATTCGTGAATCCCACCAAAGGCAAAGCGAACAAAGGGACCAAACCTGGTTTGGCATGCAGAATAAATCTCAAGGACCTTTCCACAAAAAAATGGCGAGAAAGGAAGAACAGGGCCATTTTGACAAAAATCGCACCCTTGGGTGCCTGCAGCTGCGAACGCAGCCCATGGTAAATGCACACCACAGTAGTTGTAAACCACTGCCACCAGCCATTCAGTGAGGAAAAGAGTAACATAAAAAATGTTACATGAGAAGCTAGACAAAGGGGGTAGATACCAAGTATCCCCTCCAGCACCCTATTGTAAGATGGTGTGTGCTGGGTCTAGAAAGTTACAAATGTAAGTAAAGTCAATTTCACTTTACTGCTCTCGGAAACAGTTTACCCCAGAGAAGGTATTTAAACCTTTGTGAAGTCTGGAAGACTTCCTGGTGCCACTTCACTGAAGGTGCTGGGTGAAGCAATGTAAAAGATGATGCCTATGGAGTTTGTCAGACTCCATAACCAAAAGAACCACAAAGTTCAGAAATCACATTAAAATACATGAGAGAGTGGGAAAAAGGGTCTCATTCTCTGCAGGTTAAAAAACAATCAAGTCCTCAAAATCCAGCAAAGTTGCTGGGTCTCTCTAAGGTAGATGGAATTAGCACATTTCTGAGAATTCTCCCTAACAACCGAGATGTGTGAGTAATTAAAGTTGCTCACCGTTGTGACTTAAGTACTCCTAGTGCATAGTCCCCTTTCCTCCATACGTCCCACCCACCTTCCCCCGCTAGTATTCCAAGGGCTAATGTGTAGAAGTGTAGCCAGGTATCCAAGCATCCAAAGGGGACTGAGGTGAGGTGCCCGAGGGCATGGCCTCGGCAGGCAGTTCCCACGCTGAGGCCACACCCCAGCGTGCTACACTAAATTTAAAGGGAAAGGTCAATTATTTGCTTCCAAAGGTTCTGGTAGAGTCACCATTTTGGGGGTCGCTCACAAGGATGGAGGAAAGGGGACTGTGTACTATGAGTAATCTACTTACTACGGTGAGCAACTTATTAATTTCCTCACTCACAGAACATTTCTCGGGTTCAAAATAGGAAAGATACACTTTCAGTTAAAGGTTCTTTTTTGGAATACCATTGGCACCTCTTAAAATATTCATAAAATTGCTTGTGGTGGTAGCAGCTCACCAACTCAGAGAACACATCGGTCTACCCTTACCTGACGACTGGCTCATAGCCACAGATTTGCCAGCCAAATACCTGAAAAGCACTCAAACTAGTAAATTGCCTTTTCAATTTGGCAATTACCATGAACGAAAGAGTCTGGTACCATCCTAAAAGAGAATTGCTGGGAGCAGCCATGGAGTGAAAAAAAAAAAACGTATTGCATATCTATCTCTAAAAAGTGTACAGGATTTTTGAATTGATTGTGTCTTCCCACGTATTCCTCATCTTCACACATTTCCCTTTGAGCATTGGCTGCTTCTGTATTGTTTTTCAGCAGAGGGTGCTGTGCGTCATCGTCAACGCGATGTCGCTCGAAGGCCTCACTCTTCCTCAGAGGTCAACATCATCAATAGTATAAATAATAAATGGCACGCACCGCGCCTGTTAAGTTTTTTAGCGATCGCTTTCGCTTCGGATACAGCACGTCTGGTTACTCACAAATCTGCATCATAAATTCGATGTGGCATCATCTTCTACCCCAAAGACCGGATTTGAGAAATACATAGACTGTGGTGCTAAGGTGTCGTTAGCAGACGCACATCGGGTTTATTTATGGTTTCTTGGCGTCGACCACAGTACGGCCGACTGGGGATCTTGCCAATCTGACGGCTAAGGCATTGAAGGAACTCCAGGTGAAAACTTGCGGTTGGTAGGCCCCCTCTAAAATCCGTCTGTCAAACAAAAGTTCTTCGGATGAGTCGAGAGGTGACTCTCCGCTGAGGAACCGGTGTAAGACATGTTACTGATCATGAAGCAGTTCTCCCCTTCTTTCAAAAAAACAAAGACAAGATGCCACAGATCCTCGTTATCAGACTCTTCCCCTAAATCCTGCATGCCCTCGAGCCCGGGTGAGAAGCGGCAGACCCATCAAGAGGCCTCTAGTCAAGGGCAGGCCCAGTCCTCATCCTTCGAATACTCCTTCGAGTCATGGGTCGAGACCTTCGTTTTCAAATTTCGTTGATGCTGATCGCATCAATCCCCTCGCTGCCTTTGAGGGGAAATTGAAAAAACATTCAAGACTCATCCAAGGAAAGATTGTTTTCAAGTCCCTGTCTTGGATTTTCGATTAACATGAGCCCTCTGATCAGGAAACACCACCTTTTAGGCTAGAATTTGGCACTCCCAATGTCCCTGAGACCTGCATATAGGAGGAGTCTAGAATTGGGGATTTATATGATGATTTGCAAACAGCAAGTGGCTTTGACACTTCGCCAGTTTTTTTTTTTTTTTTTAATAATTTTTTATTTTCAAAATAACACAATACAAACCAAACTTGCAGCATTATACATTACAAACTGTAAACATCAATTAATACCATGTTACTGCACTTAAAACCCCCCCTCCCCCTCCCCCGAGAGCTTATCAGCCTTACAGTTCTGTGTACGCTTGGTGCGGCCGGGCGCCGCCCCTCCCGGAAGCAGCAGGGTCCATTTCCGCGCCAAAGAGTCCCGTGATTAACATTCTCCAAGCCGCCAGGTTGCCCATTTCTTCCTCCCCGCAAATACCACACGCTTCCTGCCATACCCCCGTTTCAGCCTCCGCCCACTTCTGCAGGTCCCGCCACCATATCTCTATTCTTGGCCCATGGCGTTGCTTCCAACTCATAGCTATCCTTCTCTTAGCAAGTACATACGCCAGGTCTCTCAGTTTCCCAAGATGTTTGGTGTTCCGTGGTCTAGGGAACCCTCCCAGGAGGCAGGCCCAGGCCGTGTCAATGCGTAGCAGAACCCCCTTATCTGCCAATTTCTGTGCCACTTCCCCCCAAAAGCCTTCAATCACTGGGCAGGACCAGAACATATGTGTCATACCTGCGTCGTCTTCATCGCATTTCGGGCATGCTTGTCTGCCTGCGTTCGCAAACTTAGCTATTCGACACTTCGCCAGAGTTGACTTTGGAAGTCCTGATCCATCAGAACATGCTGAGGCATCTTGTGGCAGCTAGAGTTTCTGGGATATGGCAGACCATCTCCACCTTTTGAGCAAGATGTCCTCACGGACATCTTAGAAAGTAGCCCCAAAAAGCCAGTTTTATCTTTTCATATAGCCCTTCAAAAGAGGGTGAAAGCAAATTGGGAAGTACCAGTGACGAGCCTGGCTGTAAACACAAACCATATCAAAGGGCAACTGAAGCCTGATTCATTAGTTGTTACTACAACAACTAAGAGGGCTGGTACTCCCCTAGCTTCCTCTGAGGCGCTGCCTGACCAGGAAAGCAAGAGACTTTGGACAGCGGGCAGAAAGGTGGCCTCCTCTGTGGCATTCCAAACCATGATTGCTAACCATTCTACCCTGTTGGCCAGCTACAACTGCCACAAATGGGATGAGGTCTCAGCCTTACTATCTTCGGCCCCGGAACCACTTAAATCTCAGCTTGCCCAGGTGGCCGCAGAAGGCAGGGCAGTGTCAAGCTGCTATCAAAAACCAATCTTGACGCTGCGGACAAAGCAGGCAGGATAATAGCAGAAGGGGCAATTATCAAGCGTCACTCTTGGTTGCGCCAATCGGGTTTCAAACCAGAGATGCTAGCTCCCCTTATTAACATGCCCGTTGAGCCCAATGTGCTCTTTGGCAAGGCTGTCGAAGATGCCTTAAAGACTGCCAAAGAAGAATATGACACTCTCGTCATTGGGCCAACTGACCAATAAACCTACTGGCTAGAGGGGAAACAGGAATTTTTGTCGCTCATGCAGCCAAAATTCACTGAGGGGTTCCACCTATAACCAGAGCTAAGGTACTGCCTGGGGAACCAATCAGTCAGTCTTCCCAGAATTACCCTAGAGGAGCGTGCAGATCCTGCGGTCGCGGTAGGGGCAACTCCTCCCGAGGTGGCACCCCACCTCAAAAACAGTGATTATCCGCTCCAGGTGCCCTCCCATTCCTCTACAGTTGGTGGGCGCATATCCAGCTTCACCCACGCATGGGAGGAAATCACCACAGACAGATGGGTGCTTTCCACCGTAACAGGCAGATATTGTATAGAGGTCCTCAACCAACCCCAGACCCCCCCCCCCACGACAAGACCCATTCCAAGGAACACCAGCACATCCTCCTCTAGGAAATCACCAAGCTTCTACTAAAGGACACCATCGAAGTCGTCCCGGCCAACCTGGTAAACAAGGGTATTTATTCAACTTACTTCCTTGTGACAACGAAAGATCTGACGATGCGCCCAGTATTAGATTTGCGCCCTGCAATCAAGTGTGTCAAGCCACAAAAGTTCTGCATGACTATGCTACAAGAAGTAATACCTCTACTAAAAAAGGGGGATTGCATGGCAACACTGGATATGAAAGATGCCTGTTTTCATATTTCAATGTTCCCAGCGCACAGAAGATTCTTGCGTTTCAAGATAGCTTACCAGCACTACCAATTCAAAGTGCTACCCTTCGGAATAGCATCTGCTCCAAGGGTATTCACGAAGGTACTGGTGGAGGTGGCAGCACACCTGCCCAGGGAGGCAATCCCAGTGTACCCTTACCTGGACTACTGGCTGATTACGGGGGAGTCTCCCTTAATTTGCAGGCAAAACATTCAGAGAACTTCCATCCTACTCATCCAATTGGGCTTTTCCATCAACGAGAAAAAAATCAAGCCTAGTGCCAAGCACAACCAAGCAGTTCCTAGGAGCTGTCATAAACACACGAGGGGTTGGTCTTTCTGTCAGAGGAAAGAGTCCAAAACATGTTACTGCAACTACCTCATTATCAGGCTGGCTGCCAGATAAGGGTGCGCAAAGCAATGCGTTTGCTAGGCATGATGGCATCTTGCATTTAACTGGTACCTCACACGCTCCTGCAACCCATGCAGGAGTGGTTGGCGAAACAGTGGTCTCAGGCGAGTGGTCAGTCGGACAATCTAGTGGTCGTTTTGCCAACGCTAGTACAAAATCTTTGCTGGTGGACAAGAGAAAATCTGTTGAAGGGGAAACCCTTCTACGATCCGGAAGTGCAAGTGATTGTCACGACAGACGCCTCAGTCGCTGGGTGGGAGTCATTACCTTCACCACACAGCTCGGGGTCTGTGGTCTCATGCGGCAGTACAGAACCACGTCAATCTGCTAGAACTACTGGCAGTATTCAAAGCCCTTCAGGCATTTGAGTCTCACATAGCAAACCAATCTGTGCAACTCCTGACAGACAGCACTACAGCAATGTTTTACATCAACAAACAGGGGCACACGTTCTCAAAATCTGTACTGGCCTGCACAACAAGTTTGGAAATGGGCACTCAAACGGAAAATATTCCTATTGTTGCAGCACGTTCCAGGGGAACTGAACTCTCTCGCAGACTCATTGAGCAGAGATCGCCTACCAGAAGAACACGAGTGGCAACTACCCGCAGGGGTCGTAGGACACCTCTTCTCTCAATGGGGTTTCCCCACAAGAGACTTGTTCGCTACAAGCGAAAACAGGCAATGGCCAGACTTCGCGCCCAGGTTCCCCCCAGCCAGGCTCCATGGGGAACGCCCTATGGATGAACTGGTCAGGGAAATTTGCTTACACTTTTTCCCCCCCAAACACCTCTGAGGAAGGTGGTGAACAAGATCCACAAGGAACGGGTGACGCTCCTCCTAGTTGCTCCTATGTGGGCAAGGCATGCCTAGTATTCACATCTGCGTAAACTGGTGATGTGCGATTTCCATCAAGCTCTCAGGCCCGTACAATCTGCCCACTCAGCACGAGGGACTAACATTCCATCCTCAACCTCACTCAATGAACTTGGCAGCATGACTCCTTAAGTCATAGGGTTCGGACATCTTAATCTGCCACATAGATGTATGGGTATCTTGAAACGATCAAGAAAGCCTAACACTAGGCACTGTTATTTTGACAAGTGGAGATTTGTAATTTGGTGCCAGTCTAAACAAATTAACCCCATAGAATGTACTCCTTCCCACATTCTAACTTATATGCCCCACTTGCTAGATTCAGGGTTAGTGTTCAACTCTTTAAAGGTCGACCTTGCGGCTTTGTCAACCTATACCAAGTCCGATGACAGTCTCATGGTGAAAGGTACCGGTCATCAAAGCATTCATGGAGGGAGTGAAAAGACTACACCCTCCAATTTTAAACCCGCCGCCAGGTTGGGACCTCAATGTGGTACTCCCTAAGCTCATGGGCCCCCTTTCTAGCCTATGCACAAGTCTAGTCTCAAACACCTGACTTATAAAACTGCCTTCATAGTGGCTATCACTTACATAAGAAGGGTTAGTGAAATCCAAGCATTGTCAGTGCAGATTCCTTTCTTTGTTGTACACAAAGACAAGCTGGTTTTACGTACTCGCCCTAGGTTCTCACCTAAATACATCTCCAAATTTTATGCAAACCAGTCAATTGAGATACCGGCTTTCTTCCAGGAACCCAACAGCTCAACTGAGGTAATACTCCACACACTAGATGCGAGGAGAGCGGTCCTCTACTACATAGACAAGACCAGACCGCTAAGAAAAACAGATCAACTGTTTGTCTCCATAGCGCCAGGCAGAGAAGGTGACCGCATCTCTAAGAATGCCATCTCTAGGTGGATAGTCGGATGTATCCAACTGTGCTATTCCTGATCAGATAAAACACTGCCTTTTACACCCAGGGCTCACACCACAAGAGTTACTGGAGCCACTCTCTTTCAGTGCAAATGTTCCCTTAGACAGTATGTGCAAGGCAGCTACTTGGAGCTCTATACATGCTTTCACTCAGCACTACTCCATTGACACCCATTCCAAGACGGATACACAAGTGGTTCCAAGGCATTTATTCGCTCATGAACCGTCTCACATCCCACCGCCTTCTTCCACTGCTCGCTAATCTATGTACAGCATGTGATCTAAGCAGATTCCACAAACCTCAGAAGGGATACATTACTCACCGTAATCGTATTTCTGATGCTTGTATCTGCTTAGTCACATGCGACCAACCCTTCCTCTGAGAGAAGGCGCATGGATGCTTATGAGCTTGTTTGATAAGTATCTGCTTGGATACAACTGTACTCGCGCTACACCATGTCAGAAAAATAATCTGGGGGATCCCGATGCGTGAGGGATCATGGGTACAGAGGACGTCACACTAGGGATAGTATTACTGGCACGCCCTGGCGACGTCCCTTTTCGAGTTTCCAAAACATCTGTAATACTCAGCGGCTTCCACTGGATGTTGGCCTATGCACAGCATGTGAATCTAAGCAGATACAAGCATCAGAAATACGATTACGGTGAGTAATGTATCCCATATATATCAAGTCATTATGCCCCATGCTTCAGTTACTTTTTTTTTTTTGTTGCACGGTGCATCAGGAACACGACTCGAGGTTTGAGTTTACCTATGTTTCTTTGTATGATTTCCCTCAAACCTCGAAGCAATGTCGTTTCACAGGGTTTTGTACTTCGAGCAATGCTGCGATTGCGAGACCAAAATGTCCGTCACAGAACCCCACAATGTCTGTCTGTGGTGTCTAGGTGTACCCTTTCCTCCATCCTGTATGGGGCGTCCCTCGCGAGTAGGTGTGTAACGGTAAAATGGTATAACGTTATAGATACCGTGAACAGCTTAATTGAACTATAAGACTGTCACGTTTTTTCAGATGCTTGTTAATCTGCTTGGAATCACATGCTGTGCATATGTTCCGACATCCAGGGGTAACCGCAGAGTATTGCATCTTATCTTTCGGGGACCGAAAGGGGACGTCTGCATAGGCGTGTCTGTAACACTATCCCTATCGTGACGTGTAGTGTACCCAAAATCCCTCACGTGTCGAGGTCCCTCAGATTGTTTATTTCCGCCTAGGTAACCGGTCGCTCTATAGCAGAGCGCTTACATAAGAGACATTGTTTACACCGACTTTGTCGGTTATTTTCCCTTAAGTCACTTTGATGGCGATTACGAACTTCGATGAAGACTGCGGGGGAAGTTTCTACGTTGGTGGATTTCGTCACCCAAGATCCGGTGGCTGAGGCATCCACGCGGCCGGGCCCTCTGGCCAGCCTACACAGTAGGGAGAGTGGGGTCGCGGTGGCCATATCTTTCATTATGTCATTCCTCTTTCCCCCTCTTTGCCCTCTAGGTCTGGTCATCTTTGTTGATACCTTTCGCTATGGAAAGGACTCCATTTGGGTTCTTGCACAAGTGTAGGGTCAGATACCCGTGGAAAGACTAGCACAGAACGTTTAATTCTTGTCTCCCCTTAGATCACGATGAGAAGCGGTGTGCGGCTTGTAAGCTCCTTCGGCCTAAGACCATTAAGGTGCGCTGTGTAAAGCGGTGGGCTGCGTACGGTTTGTCGCTGGCTGAACCCTCTTCCCCCACCGCCACACCCTCTGAAAGTGACGGGGGCACCTCCGATCGACCAAACATCCGTATCGGATGTCATAGACCTCGAGACGGACACTTCTAGGTCCACCACGCCCGTCCCCGACCCCTCAAGACCTGTTGCAAGTCTTGCTTCAGGGACCACACCCAGCGACAGGGGCGTACAAAAACCACAATTCACTAAACACACAACCCCACCACCGATTTTGATGGTTCCGTCAAAAAAGGTGACCGCAGGGCCGTCGAATTGTTCTGATCGGGTAGATCAGCAGCCTTCTCAGCAGCAGCGTCTTGTGACTGGGCACTCCAAAAACAAGGGCGCTACCCCGAAATCATGTTTTCACGTCGAAGCGCGGTCTTTCGACGCTCCGACGGTCCCTAAAGGCACGTTAGGCCCAAAGCCTAAAACTACTAGGCCTCTAGGCGAAAAATCTACTACTAGGCCCTCTAACGCTGCGGTAGGCAGTAAATCTACCGATAGGCCTTCGAACCCGTTAACTCACGCCGATTCAGCGAGGATTGAAGACAGTATTGGGATAATTACTTCGGCAGTTGGGTTGGTACCTGTGCCGTCGAAACGAATGGGGCAAGCCGCGGACAAGTCGAAAGATTCTTGCGAAACCTACAAGGACTGCCAGGAGCCTCTGTCCAACACCCTGGGAGACAAATTTCAACGCCAAAGAGCGGAAAACTACGTTTTTCCACCTTTAGGCCCTTCTGGTTCCTCGAAGTGGACAAGGCAGAAATTTGAAGGGTGCATAGATCGTCTTGAAAGGATTTTCTCGCTTTCTGAGCAACCTTCCCCTAAGAGATCTCGTGAAGACCCTTTTTTTAAGATCAGCTTCACATTTCCAAGAAAATCTTGACTCTCAACCCTCGGCTTCTGTCCACCATGAAGATGTGGTCCAGATGGACACTTACCAGGAGATCTACATCGACGAAGACCCTTCCCTCTTGCAGGACTAACCTGAGGACCAGGCGAATGCCGTGGACAACTGGGAGGAAACCCAGCAAGTGGAAACGTAGTCATGGAGGCTCCCCACGCAAGATCAGGACACTGATGTGCAATGCCTGGGTTCTCCTCCATCCACCCGTGCGTGCCAAGCTGCGCCTGTAGATGACCAAATGGCCTTCAATGCCATCTTAAGGAAAGCAGCAGATCACTTTCAGATAAAGCCAAGCCATTCCCCTCCTAAATTCTGTTAAAAGAAAATTGCCCCCCCTCCCTGTTGACGGCAGCTCAGACCCGAGCAGTGAACCCAAGAGTTGAAAAACTATTTCGGCCAGCTTCCTCAGACCCTCGATATATTAAAGGCCACGCCAGCCCTGACTCCTTCGTAGTCACTACCACCCGGAAACTGGCAGGAGTATCCCTTGCTACGGGGGAGGCACCTCTGGATAAGGAATCCAAGAGGTTGTAAGCTCTAGGTAAGCGTGTTACCTCGGCAGCTGCATACATCACACGCATAGCGCATACACCACGCTGCTGGCTAGTTATGCAGACGCACAATGGAACCTTGTACAAGAAGGTCTCCAGGAGGTTCCAGAACCCGTTGGGTCCAGGCTTCTCACCATCATGGACAAGGGCAGTTAAGTAAATCGGAATATAATCAAGAACAGTCTAGACACTGCTGAGACAGCAGGCAGGTCTCTGGCCCAGGGCACTCTACTCAAGCGGCACGCTTGGCTTCGTAACTCGGGGTTCAAGCCTGAAACACAGGTCACTTATCAACAAACCCATAGAAGAGATCAATCTCTTCGGGAAAACGGTTGACGATGCCTTGGAGACGGCCAAGAAAGAGCCTGAGACTTTGAAGTCCTTGCAACAAATAACTCAGAAACCTTCCCCACAAAAGGGAGGTGGTTCTCGTCGGTCCTTCCGAGGGCAGTCCTGTGCAAGTCAGAACTACAGCACGGGAAACTATAACCCTGGACAAACATCAGGAAGCCCCGCCTACTACCCACCTAGGGGTCAGCGGCGCGGCAAAGGCAGAGGCTCCAATCCCAGAGGAGCCGCAGCCTCTGGTCAGAAATAACCATCAGATCCAGGTCCCCTCCCATGTCACCCCGGTCGGGGGGCGTTTAACATCTTTCCTCACGGAATGGGAGGGAGGGATAACTTCAGATAGGTCGGTCATAAAGACGATCGCCCACGGGTACTGAGTGGAATTTGCCGAACCACCACAGTTCAGACCACCATGCTCATGGCGCCTCTCACCGGACAATCTGCAGATCCTGATCCAAGAGGTGGATGCGCTGGTGGGAAAGGACGCCATAGAAGCCGTCCCTATTCTTCAGGTAAACAAGGGTATTTATTCAGTGTACTTCCTTGTACCCAAAAAGGACCTCACCATGCGCCCTGTTGTAGACCTGCGCCCAGAGAACACATTTATAAAACCTCTAAAGTTTTGTATGGTAACACTACAGCAGGTGATCCCACTGCTGAAACAGGGGGACCATATGGCAACATTTGACATGAAAGATGCATACTATCATATTTCTATAAAACAAAAAGATGTGGATTATCGCATTCGAGGTCTGTGCGCTAGTATTCACTGTTTGTGTTGATACTAGAGAAATTGAAGTGTGAGCTGCACTACCACCTGCGCCAGCCAGTCCACCCTGGCTGGTACCAGAAAATATGTACAAGAAGGGAGTTGAGGTGGAGATGCGCTAAACAAGGCATGGATCGAGCAGTCACAGTTATAGAGGAATTCCCCAGAGCTCTGGGGAATTCCTCTATAACTGTGACTGCTCGATCCAACGAGTTATATATTGGTTACGGCCATCACGGCTTGGACTTGACACCAGCGTAATACTTATAACGCTCTGCTTCTTGTGGGATTTCCCATTTATTGATTTCTCCGATATACTCTGTGTTCTTGTGCCTTGAAAACGACCTGCGTGTCGAAACATGTGTCGGCTGTTTCTGCAACAATTAAAGCATCAATTTTATAATTAGTGCTCCTTATTCATATGGTGTTTAGCGCATCTCCACCTCAACTCCCTTCTTGTACATATCATATTTCTATGTTGCCAGCGAAATATCTAAGGTTCATGATAGAGTACAGGCATTACCAATTCAAAGTGCTCCCCTTCGGCATCGCCTTTGCGCCAAGGGTGTTTACAAAGGTCCTGGCAGAAGCGGCAGCACATCTGCACAGACTGTCCATACCAGTTTACCCTTACCTCGACGACTGGCTCATAACAGGGGACTCTTACGACATATGCTTTTTAAACACCCAGAAGACCGTAGACCTTCTGTTCAGTCTGGAAATTCTCCATCAACGAGAAAAAATCCAGTCTGGTCCCTAGCCAAGTCAAACAATTTATGTGGGCTCTAATCCTCCAATGAGGGTTCAGAACATGCTTTTTCAGATCCCTCAATATGTAGCCAGTCGGGAGGTGACGGTACGCAAAGCCATGCGCTTGCTAGATATGATGGCATCATGCATATACTTGGTTCCCCACGCGTGAATGCACATGCGTCCCATACAAGAGTGGCTCAACAGCCAGTGGTGTCAGGCCAGCGGACAATGGGAAGATCTGGTAGTTTTCTCGCCAGCCCTCGTTCTCTCTCTGCATTGGTGGTTGAGGGAAAACCTCTTGAAGGGGAAAACTTTCACCACCCCTGCAGTGGATTACACTCTCACGACAGACGCATTGTTGCTTCACTTGATCCTTCATCTGCCTTCTGCAGATGGCTCTGGACTCAAGCAGGCAGGGCAGATTCTACATTCAATTTGAAGTATCCCGAGTAATGGGGGTGAGATTTCTCAGGTCTATCCTCGATTTGAGACACCACCCATGAAAGCATTCCTCTGGCTCAACTCGCATGACTAGGGTCCTAATGCGCTCAGACAGGGGGGAAAATGGTAATGATGGGGATGTGGTCGTCTAGGCCATATTAGTGCTGATATGTATTTTAACTTTGTCATTTTTAAAATGTTTTTGTGCCGCTATCTTTAAGAAGGTAAATACACATGTATTGCAAGAATCAAGAAAGAAATCAACCGCGCCCACTGAACG
Organism: Ambystoma mexicanum; assembly: GCF_040938575.1. Taxonomy (NCBI): domain Eukaryota; kingdom Metazoa; phylum Chordata; class Amphibia; order Caudata; family Ambystomatidae; genus Ambystoma; species Ambystoma mexicanum. The sequence goes on along the minus strand of NC_090939.1, from coordinate 474,967,321 downwards.
CTGTCCTGTTAGGATTACATGGTCAGTGGTGACTCCAACATCTGACCTTTATAATACACCAGGCAAATGGTAAACAAGCTATAGTGATTTGATCAATATGCAACCTTTCACTGAGTGTGTTGGCTATGACATTTTCATAAAAGATTCACAATGACATGGGCTTTCAGACCTCACATGAGTGATTTTTCTCCCTTTATTGGGATAAAGAGTTATCAAAACAAACTTTTATGAATGATCGCAGCGAGGGGTCATGATGCCCATGCCATTTGGTTAAAAAAAAAAAATTGAGGTCGAGGCCGATTTTCAAAGCGATATCTGTGACTGAGTAGCAAGCTGATTGCTCAAAATGTGCATTTTAACACTTCCACTAGTCACTCTTTCATTCAAGGCGGTCAACGAGTGAGCGCCATGAAAGACCAAATCTGCAGCCGCCTTAGATTCTTGGAGAATCAGCTAAAAATGTGCAGAGATGTTTCAAAATAGTGACAATTCATGACTTTTAAGAATGTTTAAGATTAGTTAACTCCACCTGCTATACTGCGATAACCATTATATACCGTCATTTGGCAAGAAGGTTATCATACCGCCATAAAACCAACACTGGGACATCCCTACTCGCGAGGGACTGGAACAGAACCTTTTTTCACCAGAAAAGTCACTTTCACTTTAAATTTACAAGCGCACTGCCCCAGCAGCACGGGTTCCCGCCCACCGGTACCACACCTCAGTCCTCTTTTCCATGTCAATGGGAGTGGTCCGGTTTAACCAGTGCTCCTGGGTGAGGCCTTAAGCCTCGTAATTCCATAGGCTTTCCCTAATCGTGCATTTTTTCTAATTTTTTGCAGTTTGGGAACACAGTCCACAGGTGCCCTAGTCTGTCCCAAGCGCATTTCGGCTGTGTTGGGCTTCAGTAGGTGCCCCTCGTTTGACAGTTCCTTCCCCACCTACGATCCACACGCGCTCTACCTCCGGTGCGTTGGCGAAAACCACGGATGGGAAGGCTGCTCTGCGTGAGACGCCCTCACGCCCCGGTCCCTCAAAAACCGGCTTGCGCTGTGGAGAGAGTTCTCCAAGCCTCTGCCAGAGCGCATTAAGGAATACATAAGTAGGAAGACCAAGAAGGTTAGCACTCTTCTCCAAAGCACCCTGCACAGGTGACTCCTTCCCGGGGAAACCTGCTGTCAGAAGTGGTCAGTCGGACCCTTGCACTGGCAGAAGCGACACCAAGGCTATTGCATCTACCGGATGAATGACAGAGGGGTCAACAGGCGCTACCGGTTCCACCGCCAATGAGCCCACGGGCTCTGGTACAGGGCGTTAGGCAGAATCCTGTGCAGTTCCCTTAGGGAGCAATACACAAGATTAGGACTACAGGTGAGAGCAATAAATCCCCTTTGATATCAGTCTGCACCACAAAGATTTAGTTGGTAGCTGTGGCTGAGCAGTCAGACTTCTCTCAAGAGGGAGATGAGCAGTATTCAGGGTTTACACAATAGGTCCACTGTACTATGGTACAAGGAAACACTGACCAAAGCTTTGTATTAAAAAGTAGTTATATATTTATTTTATACATTTCTAAGAAAATACTTATCACAGTAAACAAGCAAGTTAAATTAAGTCAAGGAAAAATATACACACTCCCAAGTTAAATTGTAGACCAAGTGAACCAGAGTGAAAACTGAGCAAAACGGCACAGTGCAAACTACACACAGGGGATCCTCTGCCAATTTCTCACAAGGGGGAGAAAGCACAAGTTATATAGAAATAGCTTCTTACACACCCTAGCAACACTTCCCATAAGTTTGTGGACCAGTTTAAATCAGACCGTGCATTAGTATCTCATAAACTTAAATGAAAACTGAGCAAAATGGTATTTCACAAGGTTTAGAAAAGGAAAGGGCAGTTGTAAGAAATAGGTGCACCACACAGTTCTAGATGAGAATCAATCTAAAGAAAGCAGATCTAACAAATGTAGCCAGAGTCAGTAGGCCTGTGCCAGAGTCAGTGGTACAGGGCAAGGGCCCAGGAGCAAAATGTTCTTGTAGCTGCAGTCAAATCTTTGGTTAACGATTTTGAAAAGGTGGGTGCAGATGATGAAAATACAATGTTGAGAGAGGGGCGGCCAACCCAAAAGGTAGGTAAAGGATTTAAAACACATTTAGTGCTACCTCGAAGAAAGGGCGGCCTGGTGGAACAATGTACCTTTAAATGAAGAAGTGGCTCCTGCGGTGGCGGTAGTTCCTGAAGTTCGGGTGATCCAGCAGAGGAAGAGAGGCTCTTGTCATGGAGAAAGGTTCGAGTTACTGCACTACCCAGGGATGAAACCAGCCGCACTGTTGCCCGACGAATAAAAGGTACGCTCCTTTAAATCGCAGTCCGGGTGGACTGGTGCCTGGCTATCCGGCCTCCGAGTACAGGGTACTGGTGATTCGACCAAGGCTGGTCCGGGAAGGCGATTGGCAAACTGGTTGGCCCCACCAGCTCAAGGGAAAAGAAGTCTCTTACAGATGAAGATCTTCTCTCGTTGTGTGGAGAAAAGTGGTGAGACGCTGCAGCAGGGCTTCACCGGTGGATCAGTCATTGCAGATGTCGTTGGCTTCTCTCCTCTTCGGCTTCTTAGTTCCAGTGGTGACGTCTTGCTCGTCCAGTCCTCAGGACCCTGCTTTTATGCAAAAAGAACCCCATTCATACAGCCTAGCTGTCACTCGCACAGTGGAGTGGTCATCTTGGCGGGAGACCCTCCTGCCTATCAGGATAGAGTGTGACATGGGTTACTGAGTCAACCCTGTCCAGGGGTCCTACTCCCCCCCTCCCACACAATGGACCCACCCCAGACTCGGGCGCAGAAAGGAGTGCTTCTTGGTGGAAGCCCCCCAAAAGGACGAAACCAAGGATCCTCGACCTGGGTTAGGAGTTTAGAGAAAGACACGAGAAAGAAGTTATATTAAATTTCTGGCAAATAAAACCTACCAGAGTAAAGTTAATATTAAAATAAACCGGCGGTATGTTAGAGGCTTTCAGAAAAAGTGGTAGCCCTGAACAATGGGAAAATCCCATAGGGAAATATTCGCAGTCAAATATTAATGCTAGTAAGCACTGCCACCAGCCAGAAACTTTAGAGAGAGGGACTGTACGGTACCCTCTCGAAAATGAACATAGGGGAAAAACTATTAACCCCTTCCAGTACCTCCATAATAAGATGGGTGTCATGCCCTGGGAGACAGTAGTCAGTCCCAGGGTATGGAGTCTGTTTGGGGGTCGCTACGACACTCCTGTGTCACTACACGGAGGGTGCTGTGTAACACATGTGAATAAAGGTGGTTCCTATGGGGTTGAGAAAATCCCATAGACATTAAACACAAAATCTAGCCTAGAACACACATAGCAAAAATGCCTAAGAGTGGGAAAAAGCAGGTAAAAAGAAACAAACCCTTCAAATCCAGCAAAACTGCTGGCGGATTCTATAGGTAAGGGAAATTAGCCATAGAATGAGAATTCTCCCTAACACTGGGAAACACCCCGAGGGCCTTATCTCGTTACCAGTCACACATCTGAGGGGGCGCCTTCATGCTGTGCAGACAGCACTACAGGCCCCATAGGCGAGAGCCAACAGCCTTCCAGGCCTGCGCCTGAGGTGCGGGGCCGAGCCTATGCAACCAGATATGCAGGCTGAGCCCAGCCCTGCGTTGACCACGTGCCGAAGGTGTAGATAAAATGGCAGCGTGAGCAGACAAGATGGCAGCCGGGCCAGACCCCCAAAGGCGGGGAAATCATTCTGTCCAGAATGGACAGAAGCCCGCCAACTGAGTGAACTGCAGAGGCGCGAACCAACGGCCAGGGCAGACTGGGTTCCAATGACCCTGATCACCTGGACTTATTATTTCCTGACCTACACTGGAACTCAGTACAATGAGGGAATTTACTCTGGGATGTGGGTGAGGGGGGGCAGGCAACAGGCCTATTCACCTTCGGCACCAGTGCTGGAACGCATTCAGCCTGCCTATGAGTACCGCTTCTTTGACAGGCTTTTGTTCCTCATGAGGTCCGCACAAATTGGAAACGTCCTCAAGGGCTTAATACAAGACATGCTGCCTCCCGCACCACTGCTTCAGCTGGTGCCTACACAGCCTCCACCACCGCCACTCCTAAACGTGCCTGTGGAGACTCTGGTTTCAGTACCGGTACCAACACACTCAACACAGACAACAGAGACTCCCCCTATGGATCCAGGGGCACAGGCTAATGCAGGGATCAGCAGGACACCGATGAAGAGGAGCAACACACTCCTTCCTCTGCGAGGACTTTCCACGACAGGATAGCGGGCCTAGCTGAATACCTGGTCATCCCTCCGCCCACACAACATTAAAGCAAAGGCCAGGTCCGGTATCTCACTGCAGAGAGATGTCGAGGCACTGGCTAAAAAGGTGTTGCCAGTGAACAGAAGGCTGGATGCGAAATTCGAGCAGGTGTACGGTAGGGGTGTCACGGTATTGGTTTTATGGCGGTATGATAACCGTCTTGCCAAATGACTGTATATCCTGGTTATCGCGGTATAGCAGGTGGCGTTAACTAATCTTAATAAATATTTTCTTACATTTTGAAGCTGGTCTCTGCACATTTCTAGCTGATCCTCCAGGAATCTAAGGCGGCTGCAGAGTTGGTCTTTCAAGGCGCTCATTCGAACGCCTTGAATGAAAGAGTGACAAGTGGAAGTGTTAAAATGCACATTTTGAACAATGAGCTTGCTGCTCAGTCACAGGTCATCACTTTGAAAATCGGCCTCGACCTGCATTATTTGGAACCACATGGCATGGGCATCATGACCCCTCGCTGTGATCAGTCATGAAAGTTTGTTTTGATAACACTTTATCCCATTAAATGGAGAAAAGTCACTCATGTGAAGTCTGAAAGCCCATGTTGTGTTTCTTTTGTGAAAATGTCATCGCCAAAACACAATCACCGAAAGGTTGCATATTGATCAAATCACTATAGCTTGTTTACCATCTGCCTGGTGTATTATAACGGTCTCATGTTGGCGGCACCACTGACCATGTAATCCTAACAGGACAGCGTTCAGTGGGCGCGGTTGATTTCTTTGCAATACATGTTCATATACCTTCTTAAAGATGGTGCCACACATTTTTTGGGGGGAAAATTACAGTTAAAATACAATCGGCACAAATCTGGCCTAGACCACCACATCACCACAGCCCTATCATTACCATTTTCCTCAGATCTGAGCGCATTTCGATCCTTGTCATGTGAGTTGAGACAGAGGAATGCTTTCATGGGCGGTGTCACAAATCGCGGATAGACCTGAGAATTATCTCACCCCCATTGCTCTGGATACTTCAGATTTAATGTAGAATCTGTCCTGCCTGCTGGAGTCCAGTGCCATATGCAGAATGAAGGTGAAGGATCAAGCGAAGCAACAACTCTAGTGCCAATGTGTAATTCTACATGGAGGACAGTGGGTTCTAGGGGGCAGATTCATCCCATCTTTCAAATTGGTGGGAAAACTACAAATCAGCAGATCTTTAATCCTACTCTACTGATCACAGAGAGAGTGGTCACAGCATCAAAGCTGCATTTACTAATATGGTCTCACTTTCCCTATGCTCTTGTCTGCCAGACGCCACATCCCACAGTGCAAGATCCAGCATGTGCAGCACTTGCTTACTGCAGCCTTTCCAAATCAGATTGAAAAGCTCACTTAATAGCTGCAGGGTCTAAAACGGTATACACAACGTGACGGTTATTATAGTTCAAGTAAGCTGTTCACAGTATCTATAACAGTATACCGTTAACCCGTTGCACCCCTAGTGTATGGCGACAATATACTATTATTGGTACACCCGCAGCCGTCCTCATCCATCATAGCAACAGCATCTATGAATGCCATACCTCAGGCTTCCTCCTAGAGCACTTAACCGTCCGCACTACTAGGCAAAGAGGAGAAAATGGTAGAAGCCTATGAAAAAAGGTCTATTCCAATGCGGCCCTGCATCTCAGACAGGTCATTGCCGATGCCTTCCTGGCGGCAGCCAATCAACGATTATGGAGAGAAATTGCAGACTTTATTCCGGACACTCCAGCTGACAAGCCTCATTCAAGGCTGGCTTTACAGAGGCAAACAGAGTGGCACAGAATATCATGGAGGCCACGATGGCCCACATAGATACTGCTAGCAGGGCAATCTGTATGGTGAAAGACATGAGGACGACGGCCTGGTTTAAGGCCACCAGGTTCAACCCGGATGTCCAGGATAGAATCCTAGATTTCCCCTCCGTGGGTGGGGATCTCTTCCACTACCCTACGGACAAAGAGCTAGACAAAATGGAAAAGCAGCTTGCAGCAAAAGCCTTCCCTCAGGGCCAATCCCCCCTCAGACAAGGGGCGATCCGTTGACTGATTCCGTTGGTTTCAGGTCCGCCGAGCCAGGCAAACTGAAAGGCCCCCAAGCCAGCATAGGCGAAAACATTACAAATCTACACACAAGGGGTTCTTCCAGTCCCCTTCCTAGTAATCTATCTCAGACCCAATGAAACCATGACGGCTCTTTTCAGATCCACAGCACCCCAGTTGAGTTTGGTGCATACCTTTCTCTGACCCCTGTGTGATCTCGTAGTCTTCACGGCCTTCCGGTTCCCCCTTCCATTCCCTCCCTCCTGCCCCCACAGATCACAACTCACTCCTAGCAGAGATTTGTTCCCTTGTGTAAAGCGAGGCGATGGAGGAGGTCCCTCTCCCTCAATAGGGTAAGGGCTTTTACTCCTGCATCTTCACCATTCAAAAGAAGAACCAGGCCGGCCTGAAACTAGTTATAGATCTTTCCTCCCTCAATCTGTACCTACCTTTGCAGAAGTTCAAAATGGTGATGCCAGCTTTCATAGCCGAGATGCTGTGAAGGGGGGCTGGACGTGCTCCCTGGATCTGAAAGACTCAAATCTTCATGTCCCCATAGTACAAACCCACCGGGCCTTCCTCAGGTTTCGGATCATGAGCTTGCATTTTCAATACAAGGTGCTACCTTTTGGTCTGAATGCAGCTCCAAGGGTGTTTAGAAGACTCATGAAAGCTGTGGCTGCTGTGCTTAGGTCGGAGGGCCTGCACATGTATCCCTAATTAGACTGGTTAGTCAGAGGGATGTCTCCGGAGCAGGTCAGGTCCTCAACGGACAGACTGACTACACTCTACGAGCTGGGTTTTTTGATCAACTACCAGAAATCTCAGCTCTGCCCTACTCCAACTCTGGTGTTCTTGGGGCTGCTGTGGAATATGCAGAAGCAGAAGGTTTTCCCTACAGGGGCGAAGATGGTGGCTATCAAAGCTTCTGCCGCTCACTTCCTCAGCAGAACAGGAACGATGGTGTGGTGGTTCCAGCACCTGCTGGGAGTGCTAGCGGCATGTCTCCTAGCTATTCCGCACACCAGGCTGCGAAGGAGGAGGATGAAGCTGCATGTCTCAGCTACTTGGGACCAGGATTCAGGTCATCAGGGAGCGCTGGTCACAATTCCCCCTCACTTATAGCAGGACCTCTGCTGGTGGGCCCAGGATGTGAACCTCATGGTGGGCAGGCTGTTTCGACTGCCTCAAATACAGCATACTCTGACCACATACTCTTCTCTCCAGGGGTGCGGTGCGACCCTTCAGGGACATACCGTGCATGGGCTTTGGTCTCAGACCGAACAGTAGAATCACATTAACTGGCTAGAATTGATAGCCATTTGGCTCACATTTAAGTCTTTCCTTGCAGTAATCAGGAAGTGCAGTGTGTATTCAAACGGACAACTCTACCTGCATGTACTACCTAAATAAGCAGGGGGTTACCACATCCCCTCCTCTATGCCGGTTGACCCTAGACATCTGGGAAGGGGCAATTACACAAGCAGTATGGATTTCAGCGGTCAATCTGCCAGTAAAATCCTACTTGGAGGCGGACAGGCTGTCGGTTGGGCTCTGACAATTACGAGTGGCAGCTGAATGGGAGGGTGCTCCAGGAAACTCAACAAGTGGGGCCATCCGGTCACAGACCTGTTTGCGACGGAGAGCAACCAGACTTGTCAGCAGTTCGTGTCCTCTGGCCGGAAGGGGCTTGGCTCCCTCAAGGATGCACTTCAGGTACTCTGGGATGGAATGTGGGCGTATACATTTCTGTTCACAAGGTAGTGTGCAAGATCATGCAATCCCAGCGGTTGTGTCTCATGCTCATAGCACCTCGGTGGCCTGCAAGACCATGGTTCTCTGACCTTTGTCAGATGTCAGCCCAGCCAGAAATGCCCCCTTCAGCCCCTGCTTGGGAAGGGCACTATTCTGCACAGCAAGGGGACAAAGTCCTACACCCTTCTCCAGCGATGAGCAGGTAACTCTTCAACATCTCCAGCAAGCTCACGACAACCTGGAAATAATACAGGCAGCCAGGAGTCCATCTACATGGCATATGGTCCAAGGAAAATAGGGTGGATCCACTGGCCAGCATGCTGGACCAGGTGTTATTCTTCTCGGCCCATTTGGCTAGATCAGGGGTCCAGGTTGAACCCTTGCCGGACTTACCTAGCGGCTTTTGGCACATACAGGAACTCGGACTAGTTTACGACAAGATTGGCACAATAGAAAGTAAAGAGGCATCTGACATGTCCGACCAGGCTGTACCGACCGGTCAAACGCCTGCACCCACTCTGTGATCTTAACGTGGTGCTCAGTGCCTCGGCGCACAAACCTTTCAAGGCCATGGCCACGATAGACATTAAACTGGTCACGCTATTGACGGCACTCTTCAGCTTGCAGAGTCTGCGAGATCCAGGCCTTAGGGGCTTCAGAGCCCTATACTAGATTTCATCTAGACAACGTTGTTCTCTGCACACACCGAACGTTCCTCCCGAAGTGGTTTCCTCTTTCCACATTGACGTGGAGATGGTGCTCTCTTCCCCACTTTCTTTCCAGACCCGAACAGAAGAGGCAGAAAGGGATCTTTACTGCCTAGACGTTAGAAGAGCACGAAAAGTCTATCTGGACAGACTGACGAGCTTCCAACGGACGCCTTGTTTGTCACGTTCAGCAGCTCAAAGCCGGGTCAGCAAACGTCCAAAGTTTCAATAGCTAGAAGGATGACCGCATCGATCCACGTGACAGACGAGGTGCAGCATAAGGATCTGCCAAGCGGCATGCATGCCATCAGAACTAAGGCAGCTGCAGCAGCTTTTCAGCACCATGGCAGGTGATGAGCAGGGCGGCGACATGGGCCACCCCATCAGCCTTTTGCAAACATTACTGCCTAGATATCAGTACCACGGCTGACACAGCATTTGGCCGGCAGTCCTGCGTAATTTCCTCTCTAGGGTTGTTTTATCAGTGGAAATTGTTAAGGAGAATTCTCCGAAATGTGCGAATTCCCTTCACTTTAGAGACCCCCAGCAACGTTGCTGGATTTTGAGGACAGGAGAGAGTGAGACCCTTTTTCCCCACTCTCTCGTGTATTTTAATGTGATTTTTTGAACTTTGTGTTTCTTTTGGTAATGGAGCTTGGCAAACGCGATAGGCATCATCTTTTACATTGTCACCCAGCACCTTCAGTGCGGTGGCACAGGGAAGTCTTCCAGATTTCGCAAAGGTTTAAAAACCTCTGGGGATAAACTACTGTTTCCCAGAGCAGTAAAGTGAAATTGACTTTACTTACATTTGTAACTTTCTAGACTCAGCACACACTATCTTAAAATAGGGTGCTAGAGGGGATACTTGCTATCTCCTTTGTCTAGCTTCTCACATAACATTTTTGTTACCCTTTTCCTCACTGAATGGCTGGTGGCAGTGGTTTACTTTTAACTATCGTGGTGTGCATTTACCGCGGGCTGCGTTCGCAGCTGCAGTAAAGCACCCAAGGGTGCTATTTTTGTCAAAATGGCCTGGTCTTCTTTTTTCGCCATTTCTTTGTGGAAAAGTCCTTCTTGGGATTTACTCTGCACGCCAAACCAGGTTTGGTCCCTTTGTTCGCTTTGCCTTTGGTGGGATTCACGAGTGAAGCCCACCTCTGGCTCCAGGGTGTCTGGCGGGGGCAGGAAGTGAGGGAGGTGCCCGAAACTCCCTGTGCTTAGTCTCCTAGGAGACCCAAATGCACTCTGTGGTGATTGGACGGCTGACTGTCCGGCAAGAACAGCCACCCTGCTGGGTGACTGACAGCTAGGCTGGAATTAATTGGAGAAACCAGAATAAAAGGCAAGGCTTTTGGCTTGGAAGGCAGAGTTGACCACTGGACGAAGGAACCGAAGAAGAATTTGAAGAGGATGACTGCTGCAACTCCTGGACAGTTGGTTTGCCCGGTGAAGCCCTGCTGCTGTGCTGAAACTCCAAATTCGTATCAACAGAGAAGCCCCTGCAAGGACGAGTTCTCCCCTTGAGTTGGTGGGACCAATCAACTCCAAAGTAAGCCACCTGGACATCTTCTCGGAGCTGGTTGAATTTCCACAGAGTTGCTGCTGGAAACCGAATAGCTAGGGCGAGGAACACCAGATTGTGTGCGTTGCTTTTAAGTTAGCCAAGAGCTCCAGGAAGATCCTTCGGACTCCCAGGAAGCAGGACTGACCGAGCCTGAGCCCCCTCAACAGAGTGCGGGAGAGCCCCCTCAACAGAGTGCGGGACCCCAGAAGCAAGGAAAGTTCATCTTGACAGCCAGGATCCGGAGTTTTGCTATTTGCAGTAGCCGCGAGAAGCTGAAACACTGAAGTGCCACTTGTTTGAAGATTGCTGGTTGCGAGCAGTGACTGTCCCGTCACAGTGCAGGAGTCCCCAGAAGTCCTCCCTTTTGTCCCCACGACTGAGGCTCCGGAACAGTGAGATCTGCAGAGCTGCACAGGAACAGGAGTTATCTGCTGCACTTTTTCTTCAATCCAAAGGTACTGTAAAGTCTGAGAGAACTTACCTCTTATTGTAGAGTTGATTGAATTGAAGCCTAAACAGCTTGTGGCCCTACATTGATTCTTCTTTTCTTCAAAGACTTCTAAAACATTGTGCAAAGACTTTTCTACCTGCCTTCCAGACATGCTTCAGCTCATATAGACTTTTGCCCATTGACTTGGGCTTAACCTGTTATACAGAATGACTCTGCTTGGGTGATCCAAAAGTATTTGCCTGCTTAAGAATATTTGTGATCTCTTGTTGGTTCTAATGACCTTTCCCTTTGACCAATTCCTAAGAATGTTCTAAATGCTACAGTAAGATATTAATGTCCCCAGCGCCCTAGCTATTGAAGTCACCTGAGGGTGTAGATTGTGACTGTGGGCAATCCCAAAAGGGTCTTTACTGATTTAGAAACTAAGGGTGTGTAGGTTTGGAGTGTATTTGTGTGTTGCTTTTACATTGCTCCCTTCTGAAGAAGGCTTATTCTAACTGACTGATAAATAAATTAAGAATTGTTTATTCAAGAAACGTTGTGTGTAAGTGTTTATTATAATACTTGTCATTGTGAATCTCTGTGTAATTCCCCTACAGCTCACATTGACCCCTCTCGAGATAATCTTGACTGCTTAACACGCTACCAACCTGGGTAGTACAGACTTATACCAAAGGTTGGGTTCCTATTGCCAGGAGATCCGGGTTGTTGTAGTGCACCCAAAGGGTACTGCATACAATTGTGCCTAACAGTAATCGACCATAAAGGATGGAGGAAAGGGGACTATGGACTAGAAGTAAGTTGGTCACTCCAGTAAGTAACACTTCATTTAGTCACGACACAGAGCGTTACGCGTTGTACGCGAAAATGCAGCCGAAATCCCTACTTGAGAGGGTCTGTTAACTGGCCTTGGGCTGACCGTGTGCCAAGTCTCCAACGCTGTCGCTTGTACGGTCTTGGAACGCCGAGACTGAGGAACCCACCCCCGACAGGGGGAAGGAATCACATTGCAAGAAGACCAAGAAACGGTCCCATTCCAGGAGCCAATGCTAGTCTTCTTCCTGGAACGAGAAGCGGCTCCACTGCCATTGGCACGAGTCCAGCTAGTTGTTTGAACGAGGCAAGTCCTCGGTGGGGCCGGCCACTCAGGAAGAGTGGAAAAGTTGTAAAACTTTATGCTTGAAATGTTTAAAAGGCAAGTTACTGTAGGTGCGGCTCCGGCCTCCGACCAGCACGTTTTGGTGGCAAAAGCGGTGCTCTTTTTCCCGACCCCAAGCCGGCCACTCCGTTGATGACGTTGAAAACGCCTTCGGGCTGCCTGCTAGGCAAAGGGTCGCAAAGCCGAGGCCCAAGGTGTCCACCGGTCTTCCGAGTCCCTTGGTGCCGAAAGAACCATCAGCATCGAAAGCCACTTTGGCCTCGAAGCCTATTCCATCAGCGATGAAGCACTTGGCTCCGACAGTCGCTCATTGTCCGTTTGTGCTGTTATTGAGATCAGGGTTCTTTGACTCGATGCAATTCATCTTCGGCGTCTACGACCCTGATGATCAGGTCGACCCTGTTTACGCGGGAGCTTGCAGTGTCTTTCGACGACCAAGCCGGTTTATTGGCCCATGGATCAAGGTTTACAGGACGCTAGTGGTCTGGATACTTCTCCAGACCTAGAATTGCAGCAAAACCAGCCCTATTCCCATGCTAACATCAAGTACATGGCCCCGTTTGACCGGGTTGTTGACAGCCTTGGGTTGAAGGCATCTACCGCATCTCTCCCAGGGTATGAATGAGCTCACTGATATCTTGAATGAGGGTCCCAGAGTTGAGCCTAACATGCCATTTAATGCAGCTATTGCAGACCCTTTATCCTCCTTATTGCAGAACCCTTGTACTATTCCCCCTGTAAACGCCAATTTTATGTGGAAATATAGGCCGGCAAGAGGAAATCCTTCTTTCTTCGCCACACACCCTTCTCTGGAAGGACCGTTTATACAGGCTGACACTATTTCCACCAGACCAGCGGCATCCACTTTCAATCTGTCTACATACAGAGAGGGGAAGGATGCATTAGCCAGGAAGGTGTTTACCACTGGCAGCATGGCGCTCAAAGCCGTAAACATTGCCTTTGGATTCGAAAGGATTCCTTCGGTTTATGGAAAGCTGTGGAACATGCTGTTGAATATGTCCCTGAGGGTGCCATGCAGGTCGTATTTTTTGCAGCTGGTGGAGGATGGGAAGGAGGTAGCCAAGCAGTCATTGCAAACGGGCTGGATGTAGCGGGCTGCGTTTGCCAATCAATGGGTTCAGGAGTGGTAATGACGGCAGGCCTACCTGAGAACTTCTGGCTTCTCCCTAGATGTTTCAAACAGTTTGCTGGACATGCCCTTTGAGGGAGACATGCTTTTCGGTCAGAAAGCTGACGAATCCTTTGCAAAGTTTAAGGAATCTAAGTTGGCTGCTAAATCACTGGTCCTAGCGGCGGACAAGCCTGCCTTCAGCTTTGCCTCCAGAGACAGGGGCTATAGGTGTTACGTACCCTATGGCAGGAAGGGGCCGCACCCACAAGACAGGCAGAGCAGAGGCGCTTCTCGTATCCCGGAAGGGCTGGGGGGTGGGGGGGGCTCTACAGGCTAACAAGTGGCAACAGCGGCAGGGATGCCCATGCCCTCCAAGCTGCTTTGATTTCCCCTACCACGATACACCGGTTGGTGGATGGTTGGCAGGGCATTGGCCCCAGTGGCAGGAGATAACCGCTGACGCCCGGGCCCTGCAGTTGATTCAGTGGGGTTGTTTGCCCTTTCTAAAGAGACCACCAGACGGATCTCCCACCTCCCCCAATCCAACCAGGACAGGAGCGCCAGGAAGAACTGAGAGCCCCGTTATCGAAGGGTGCCGTGGAAGATGTACTGACCAAACAGAGAGGATTTCCTAGTATCTACAGTTTTTTCACCATGCACTCCTGGGGTTGATGGTTTTTCGATTTTGGATAGATAATTCTGGGAAACAAAGCTTGTTTTTAAGAGTGTTTAAGGTGCAGGGGAGATAACAGTCAACCCTGGCATGTGGGTTGTGAAATAAATACGAACAGAACAAGTTCCTATATGGAGGAACTCCCGTCCCCTGCACACTATTACAGGCTCCTCTCAAAGAGCCAAACAGTTAGGGTATAACTTGTTTTCACCCATTGGGTGAGCTGTATTTGTTTTAATACTCAATACAACAAGATTTGGGACTTGATTAGATCAGACCCCAATCTTAATAGACTGTTTCCGGAACCGCCGATGTTGGCCTATAAGAGGGGCAAAAACTTCAGAGACAGCCTAATCAGGTCAGAGAGAACAAAAAAACCCACACAAACTACTTTAATGAAACAGAAGAAGGGCACCTTTGCCTGCCTTAATTGTCAACATTGTTCGAACCTAATCAAAGGTGATCACATAAGACACCCAAATAGTGGCAAGAAAATACTGTTGAACGACTTCGCTACCTGCGAAAGTAAAAATGTGGTCTACACACTCAAATGCCCTTGCGGCAAGTTCTATGTGGGTAAAACCATAAGAAAAGCATGTGAACATTAGACCGAGGACAAGTCCAACATAAGAACAGGGAATATCAAATCCCCAGTTGCCAGACATTTTAAAGAAAATGGCCACACCATAGCCCAATTCCGGGTAGTGATACTTGAAGTGGTCAGGACATCCCCAAGAGGAGGAGACATGGCCAAAAGATTGGCACAAAGAGAGCTCTATTGGATACATAAATTGGACTCAATGACACCCTTGGGCCTAAATGAGGTCTTTTACCTGGGACCATTCCTGTAGACATACGAGGTACCCTTATTTTGACTGGTGGGCGCTCACTGCAAGGATTTTCAGGTGAGCGGCCTCTGGTCTCCATCCGAAGCCGGGTGGCACATCAACAGGCTGGGGCTGCGGGCCATCGGGTTAGCCCTGGGTGCCTTTGCCCCGTCTCTGTGGGAAGCGTGTCCTGGTCCTGACGGACCACACAGTGTCCATGTACTACCTCAATAAGAGGTGGTGTAGGGTCACAACCACTGTGCAGAGAGGCGATGAAGCTCTGATTCTGGGCAATTCAAATAGGAATCTACATATTGGCAGTTCATCTAGACGGTGAGGAGAACACGGCGGGGGACGTTCTGAGCAGACAGAGCAGTCTCTCACACGAGTTGGAACTAGCTCAGGAAGTACTTCATGAGATCTTCACCCTTTGGGGGAATCCCTCAGATCTGTTTGTGCTTTATGGAACACGTTAATAGTGGACTGGGAGTTTCCACTCCTGTACGTGTTTCCTCCAGTCACCATCATTCCATATGTCATTAGGAGGTTGAGAAAGTTCAGGAAATCCATGATCCCAATTGCTCCGAATTGGGCAGTGAGGACGTGCTACGCGGATCTTCTGGACATGTCCGTCTGCCCTCCAATACGTCTTCCACAAAGAGGACCTTCTCTCATGAGGAGGGTCAAGTTCTCCATCCAGACGTCAAGACACCAAACCTTCACGCATGGTTTCTGAGAGGTTCAGATACAAGGATTGCGACCTCCTGGAAGACGTGATGGAGAAATTGCTTTCCGCCAGATGGCCAGCAACAAAACGTCTCTGTATCGCTGTCATTGGAACAAGTTCTGCAGCGGACATAAATTGGGTCTGGCAGTTACTGAACAGACCTTACCCAGTTGGATAATTCTGTGTACCATAAAGTTATAGGCTAGCAGGGAAGGATCCCGGAAGGATTGCGAACTCACGCCACAAGAGGCATGGCTACTTCTTCTGCCTTACAGAGAGGGGTGTTGATTCAGGACATCTGTGCAGCAGACACTTGGTCGTTTGTTCATACCTTCACAAAGTACTATTCCCTAGACTCTGCTTTAGGCCAGGAGGCGGGACATGGAATGGCTGTCCTAAACAAACACTGACATTTTTTTCTTTCTCAAAAATTCATACTTCCTCCTCCAATTTTCATGCTTCTTTGGGAGTCTAAAGATTAGGAATATGTGGGAGGACACAATCCATTCGAAGAACAAGTTACTTACCGCTGGTCACAATTTTTAAGATGTTCCTCTGACGTATTCCTCATCACCCCTGTCAGCCTACCCTGCAGTAGAATTTCTGTGTTCTACACCTTGTATTCCTTGAGTGTCTCCTGTTTTTTCACACTAATGCTGGTTATCCTGTGGTAAGCAGTTCAGTTTTTTTGCTTAAGTAACTGGTGCGGTGCGTGCTATTTATATTATCGATGTCGACCTCGAAGGGAGACGGTGACCTTAGAGGGACATTAAGTCGACGATGCACCGCAACCTCAGCCGAAAACATTTCTGAAGAATCTGACGTTGGAAGGGAGATATCTAAAAATGTGTAGTATATGGGAGGAACATCCAGTCGAAAGAACGCTACCTGGGGTAATTAACTTGTTTTTCTTCTCCTAGTCCCTTGTTTCAAAGCAGAATCCCAGGTAACCGTAAGAAAGGTCATGAAGATACTTGGTCGGATAGCTTCATGCATCTACATAGTACCAAATTCACAACTAAACATGATAAAAATACAGCAATGGCTATCATGACACTGTTCCCATATTTCCGGCCAATGGACAGTCTAGTAGTGGTTTCAAAAGAGGTAGTAAATGCCCTGCAGTGGTGGACAAAAGAAAACCTCTTAAAAGGCAGGCCCTTCAAAATAACAACAATTCAGGTAACGATAACAGTAGGTGTGTGTGGGTTTGAGGGGGCAATGTCTGGAGCTCACAGCAAAAGGCACGTGGAGGAAAGACAAACTACACACCACAAAAACATCCTAGAGCTCTTGGTGATGAAGCTGTCACTGCTATCTTTTCAGACAAAACTATTCCACAAGATTGTGTTGATCAACACAGACTACACCTCACCTGTGGCATATAGAAACAAACCAGTAGGAGCACATTCTCATACAATGTCAACTCTAGCCCAGGAGATATGGCAGTGGTGCATTATAAATGGAATTCATATACAAGAACAAAACGTGTCTGAGTGGCGGACATACATCTGGCAGACAGTCTTAAGCAGTTTATTTTTTTTTTTTAGCAAAACCACACTGGGCAGATTTTCAGAATATGGGATTTACCAATAAGGGATCTGTTTGCAAAAGATTAAAAAAAATGCCAAAGCTTTGCATCCAGGTTCCCACAGGAGGTATCAATGGGGAATGCCCCTATGGATGAATTTCTCAGGGATATTTACTCACGCGTTTCCCTCCGACCCCACTACTACCCAAGGTAATTCTCAAACTATTATGCAAGAGCGTAATAGTAATCCTAATATGCCAATGTGGGGCAGGCAAACCTGGTATCCTCGCATTCTAAAAATGGGAGAGGCAGCCACTGCTCAAGCTAAACCAAGTACGCAACATAACACAACAAGGCAAGTTAACTCACTCTTACCCTCAAACATTACTTTTCAGCATGGCTCCTGAAGTCATAGATTCTCCCGAAGTGCTAGAGTTTGGTAATTTACAATTACACACCCAATAGAGTGCTATTCCATTATTACCATTGTTAATAGTTCTCTCACATGTGCTACTAACACCT